>NC_080055.1:20669757-20749757 GCF_026212465.1 Amaranthus tricolor
ATAATGCTTCAGTAAAACTTATATTTTTTGCTTCGTTATACTTGCTATATTTCACTTGTGCAATTCATCAATGCGTAATTTTGATCATTGGTATCTTAAATCATGCTTAACTAAAAATTATAAAATTTTAATATTATGAAGTATGTGATTAGACAATAAATACAAGATCTCACTTGATTATCTCTTACTCATTAGTCGCGATATATAAAATAAACTTGAAAAATGAATAACACCAATAAGTTCAATATAACAAGTATTTTAGAATGGAGAAAGTATAATTTATTTCTTTTTCCTACATCAAAACCTATAATTATTAAGACATGATCTCACTTAAGATGCCCTATTAAAATATTCATTTACCAATATTCTTAATATTTGTGTGACCTCCTTTCTTTTTGCAGCGATCCTAGATAAAATAACTCAATCTATACAAGATATGTGTTTTGGTGCATGTTGTTTGTAAATAATAATATTTTGGTAATGACACAAGGAAGAAATTGAATCCTAAATTAAAACAATGGAAAAAAGAGTTAGAGTCACAAATTAAGTTTCAAACTAATGGCTAAAATGCTAATCAAGTTAGTCAGTCACGAGTTAACCTTTACTCAACTCAAATTGTTTAGTCTATCATGAATCCAAATTTTTTTATAGAACATGAAACTCAACATGATTAGATCATTCATGATCGTCAAATACTTGATAAGCTCCCTTATATATTTCAGCAAATACTTCATAAGCTCTTCAATATTTTCAGGAAAAAAAAAAGTTTATTTCTCTTTTTCCTTACTATATAATCCTAAAGTGTATATATATATATATATATATATATATATATATATATATATATATATATATATATATATATATATATATATATATATATATATATATATATATATATATATATATATATATATATATATATATATATATATATATATATATATATATATATATATATATATATATATATATATATATATATATATATATATATATATATATATATATATATATTTTAAATAAGGTTGTTTTTATTCTTTGGTGTTTTTAACAAGTAAAAAGGTAAACTATAATTAATTCTCAAAAATTTTCATCAAGCAGCTTACTATCTTATGTCTCTAAGTCACTACTTTCTACATAATTGGATAACACGTTAATATATTTTTTTTCTTTAATTTCATCCGCACAACTTAATTTTTCTTTTTATTTTTACATACATTCAGATTTTCTTAAAAATACCTCACTTTCTCTAAAAGCTAAATAAAAGGCAAAGCATATAAGAGTGCACTATTAAAGCTTTCCTCATTTATTACTTTTCACTAGAAGTGAATTAGCTAACACATTAAAAAATTTTACCTAAATTTGGGCACTAGGGTATCAAAATATTACTCTCTTTTTTTTTCTTGTTTACTTTTTACATAATTTTTAAAGTAATTTTTAAACCTTAATGTTTTAGTTAGGCATCATTAAAAATTATAGAAAGTGTATGATTATAAACGTTAACATTATATGTTAAAGACACCTCTCAAAAATGATAGTCAAATTTCTCTCTCCTAAAATGTAATATTATAAATAATGAGAAAAATATTAAAGAGGAGAGAGTATCATTATCAACCTCTCTGTTATAGTACCCTATATATGGTCCACACAGGAAAGTAGGCAAACAACAGTAACAAAAGGTTGAATGATAAACAATGGCCAAAAAAATGATGAAAACATTCTTTCACAATTTACTCCTTCCTACACATAACATTTATCACAATAATCTTTTTCCGAAGTTTGCACCGAAACAGGAACTAAAACTGAGAAGAGGACAAATATCTTTCAATTCTTTCCCTTTTCGGACAAATATGTCATTGAAATATTTATTATCGTCCATATGTAAGCTACCAGTTATCATATATTAAAAGATGAAAAGTCGTGAAGAAAGCAATACCACTTTATAAAATTATGGATTAACTTCCTACTATTATTAATTGGTTTTACTGGCGAATTTTATTTGTGGTTATTAATAGATTACCTCTTTTCCTCTTATTTTTGGCTTTTTAGACCCATTTTTTAATTTTATCCCGATATTAGAGCTTGGTTGTTGTTGGGTTGTTAACCATTGTTTCTTACATTATTTGACTTGTCCCGTATTCAAAAAAAAAAAAAAAGAGTAAATCACTTTATAGCTAGACTTAAAAAGTAATTCCTAATACTATTATTGATTGGTTGTTATGATTCTTCTAATACCATGATAAAAAATATTTGCCATTGTATTTTTTATTAGATTAATGAGAAATTTTCATATTAACTTTAAAAAAAAGTTTTAGGTGAGGGGTCAAAAACTTTACATAAGGATGGGGCTTTGGCATGTTGGATTAGGTTAATTAATAACATTATTATTATATATATATAATATCCAATATATATATATGATTGAGGTTAATTATGATTGAGGTTAATTAATAACGAAAACAACAAATATTGCATTGTAAGTTGCAACTAAATTAAAGTAATTTGTAAGTTAAATTCTCCATTAATTTCATAATTATACTGATCCTTAAGGGTAGGTCGTGGTCAATCATCGCCAACCAATAGCTCCCCCTTACCTTAATGATTTAAATGATGGTTTAAATTTTAAGGTTCATTTGATTTACTCTACCTAAAAATTTTACAACTAATTTGGGACTGCTAAAAATGAAAATGTGGCAACTAATTATAAATATAAGTTAAAAATATTATTTTATGTTCTCCAAGTAAAGGGCGAAGGCATATTGTTCAAATAAATAGATTCCATCCTTTCTTCTACGTAAATAACGTAATTAATCTTTTTAATTTATTGTACGATAAATTGACGGAAATTAAAGGATACTAGTATAAAACCCTGTGCAATATACGGAATTCTTAGTATAAAGATATAAATAAATATAATTTTCAGAAGTATGTAATAACAAAATTTATTATATATATACTAAAGATGAAGTAATAAATAATAATTGTTAAGATATGACATTTTTATATGTGTAATAAATTTCAATAGTTTGTAGATTAGTAAAACAAATAACAGGTTGATTAATTTTATTTGTCAATTAAGCCAATATCAACAAAAAAAATTCTTTCATCAAGCATGGCTCCAACAGAATGACATGTGTGATTTTTTAGTTTTGTATTAAATTGTATGATGATTAGTTGAAATAATTTCTATAAATGAATCAGTCTAAATCTTAATAAATTATTTAATATCATTTAAATATTTCATACTTTATTTTCTTTTTAAATTTCTCTAAGAGTAATTTATTAAAAGATATATGGTTAATATTTTATTTCCTAATTTATAATTTTAAATTTGTTAATATCAGCTACATGATTCTTAATTCATTGTTTCTATTCTCATAGTCAATTTATAGATTAGAGTATTCGATTAGTTGAAATAATTTCTATAACTAAATTAGTAAATTTAACAGGTTAAATATTGATTGATTGTCAAATTTTTTATTGATGTAAACTGGTCAATTATTTAATTTAGTTAGTTTAAATAATCTAATAGAAAAATTACACATGGCAAGTGTTCTAGAAATTTGATACTAGGCTTTTCACAGCTTTTTTTTTAATAAATGTTATGATTCATGCACAAAGCTTTAGTTTTCAATCATTAATTTTTATTTAAGTACACGCGTAATTATATATAGTATAAGTTAGTTTTATTATAGCAGAAATATAAAATGATAGATGATTATAAATAGTTATTATCTAAACAAATAATAAAGTATGCATTGAACTTTTCACATCAATTCATTTTAATGAAAACTAATTCAATTGAATATTTATTTATCTAAAAAATGTGTTTTAAAATAATTTATGTCATAGTTGTCTAATTAGGTTTCGAAAATAGTATGTGTAAGATTAGTTTAATTGATATGTTATTAAGATACTTGTTTCTTTCACCTTAATTTTATCAAACAAATGTCCAAAATAATATTGTTTTGAGATAAATAGCACATAGATAGTATAAATACTTGGCATCAAAACATTAATATCATTTTGAAATAAAGTTACATATAAAATTAGGTGTAATATGTTAAAATGTTAATATTTAAGATTTTTTAGGAAAAATTACCTAGAATAATCCAATGTTTTTATGATCTTCTTACAATAATCCTACCTATTGATTAACCACGAATAATCCAACTTTGAAGGGTATTTTCATAGAGTAAACCCAATAACCTGATGACTTGATATAACAAGTTTTATTTTTTTAAAAAAAGATAAATTAAAATAAAATGTCAAAAGAAATTTTAAAATGTTGAAAAAAAATCTGATTTTTTTATATTTTTCGAAATTTTTATGTAAATGCAAAATTTTTCTCTAATTTTACATTAATTTTCAGTTAACTTTTTTGGTGAATTACCTTGTATAGTAGGTCATCGGTTTACCCATGGTTACTCTAGGAAAATACCTCTTAAAGTTGGGATAATTCATGGCTAATCAACAGGTAAAATTATTATAGGAAAATCATGAAAAAGTTAGATTATTTTAGGTAATTTTTTTTTATTAAACTATGTATCAATCATTGGTTTATTTTATATTTCTTGATCAAAATCTCAACATAACAATATCAATATACTATGCATCATCTCAATATAAAATTATTCTAAAAGCATTTTAATCGACATGTTAGTTTTATTTTTATAAATTTCAATTATAGTAATAAACCAATGATAGTGTAAGATACTAATCTAATCTTTTAAATTTCTTCTAACTAATATTGAGATTAAATTATCGGATTGCTAATACTTTTTTTTAATATGCTAAAATAACATAAGTCGCAATTAGAATAAAAATTTAAATATCAAAATCATAATCATGTTTATCTACATATTGATATTAAGTTAGTCAATACACTAAGTATTGTTCATATTTTCGATTTTCAATTATTAATTAACTTTTAAAAATAAAATACATATCTCAACTTCCTTTATTATTATTATTATTATTATTATTATTATTATTATTATTATTATTATTATTATTATTATTATATCAAATCAATTATAAATTCAAACAGAAATTATTAATTAAGGATTAATTTTTTATTTTTTGAGTTGATGATTGATTTCCTTATATTGATTCAGATTGTCATTTTAATTACTTAATTTACTATTTTTTTATTAAGAATATTCAAATAATATGAACTTATGATAATCTTTATATTATTATTTTCTCTCAAAAAGTGAAAATATTTTTGTATGTAATTTTATTTCCAATCCTAATACAAAAGATTAATTCAAAATATTTACTATACTTATTTCCTTAATAATTGTTATATATTTTAACTTATTTATTTACCATTTATAGTCATATTATTGTTAAATGAAATTTACTCCAAATAATATGCCATATAGTTATTTCTTAACCAATCAAAATTCACCATTTTTCATGTCTCCTTAGAGGATGACACTTGAAAATTTCCAAGATTTTTATAGTATTGTATGATATGATGATATGATATGATATGATTGTTATGCGCTCTTAGAGGACGACACTTGGAATTTTCCAAGATTTTTATAGTATTATATGATGATGGACTAAGTGAATTAAACTCATAACTTTTTATGAAAAGTAATACGTACTCTCTAACTAAAACAAAAATCTAAAACGTTTCCATATTTCATGTAATAAAGTTCGCTAAGTGAAAAAAAGAGAGAAAAGTGCTGCTTCATTAGTTATAACTCTTTATTCTTAAAAATGATATCATCATCATCATCCTACCCAGTATATCCTGCTCTTAGAAAAAACTAAGGCCAGGGTCTGGGGAGGGAAAGACGGCGGCAACTCATACCCATAAAGGAAAGCGCGGCCAAAGGAGTTCCCCGGCTCGAGGAAGATAAAGAGACGAGAAAAACACGTGCAAGACAACTTAAAGGCTTATAAAAAGAGGAACCACTACAAAAGAAAACAATGAACTAAATAGAAAGGAAACGATAAGGGCAAGGGGTTAAGGGCACTAAAAGGTCAACTAGTCGGACATCAGTAATCTAAGACGTGGATATAGCGTCTCCAACAGCTCCTATACCTAGTCAGGTCCGCAGAGGGGTTTAACTCATGCAAGTCAATTCTTCTTTGCTCATCCCAAGTTCTCCTTGGTCTACCTCGACTCCTCTTACCCTCTACTATACCTCGACTCCTCTTACCCTCTACTATAATGCTTTCTACCCTCCTCACAGGGGCGTCGAAAGTCTTCCTCTACACATGACCAAACCACCTCAATCTATTCTCATGCATTTTTCTAGATATAGGGGCTACCCCTAATTTGTCCCTAAACTCTTGGTTCCTAATTCTATCCATCAATGTGTGCCCACACATCCACCTCAGCATACGCATTTCTGTGACTTTCATTTTATGTTCGAAAACCTTCTTTATAGGCCAACATTCGGTCCCATATAGCAAAGCAAGTCTGATTGCTGTCCGGTAGAATTTTTCTTTTAACTTTCTTGGGAATTTCCTATCACATAACACTGCGGTGGCTGCTCATCACTTAAGCCAACCCGCATGTATACGATGCTATATATCCCCGTCAATCTCCCCATCTCTTTGAATGACCGATCCCAAATATCTGTACTTGGTTGTGCTCTTAACTGTATCATCGATGGACACCTCTGGTTCACCTACCGATGATGTCCCACTGAAGTCACAACGTAAATACTCGATCTTCGTACGACTAATGCGCAAACCTTTACTTTTAAAAGCTTCCCTCTACTCATTCAATTTGTTACTAACCTCCTCTCTAGTTTCTGCTACCAGCACTATGTCGTCCGCGAATATCATGCACCACGATACCGTCTCCCAAATAGATTTAGAAATCTCTTCCATTATGACAGTAAAAATGAAAGGGCTTAGAGCCGATCCTTGATGTAGTCCCACTTTAACCAGAAGCGGCTCTGTTATTCCCACCGGTGTTTGAATGCTAGTCGAAATGCTATCATACATATCCTGTATGGCCTCAATGTACACTGAAGAAATACCTCTAGCCTTGAGGCTATCCCAGATGACACGTCGTGGTATGCTATCATACGCTTTCTCCAAGTCAATGAACACCATATGGAGATCTTTCTTTCGCTCCCTATATTTCTGCATTAGTCTCCTCAAAACATGAATTGCCTTAGTGGTTGACCTTCCTGGCATAAAACTGAATTGGTGCTCTCTAATCACCGTTTCCTGTCTAAGTCTCCCCTCTATCACTCTTTCCCATAATTTCATTGTGTGGCTTAGAAGTTTGATACCTCTATAGTTAGCGCATATTTGCGCATCGTCTTTATTCTTAAACAGAGGTGCTAGTGTGCTATTCCTCCATTCTTCTGGCATCTTATGTGTCATCAAAATAACATTAAAAAGGTTTGTCAACCAACAAATGCCCTCTTCTCCTAAACCCTTCCACACCTCAATCGGGATGTTATCTGGCCCGACTGCCTTTGTTCTCCCCATCTTTTTGAGAGCTTCTCCTACTTCTCTTGTGGTAATATTCCTCGCTGGCTCATATTCCAGTGGTTTTTGGACATCAAAAATATGATTATATGCCTCCTTTGGTCCCCTAGACTCATTGAGCAGTTGGGAGAAGTACTGGAGCCATCTAGTTTTGATCCCCTCTTGACTCAGGAGAACTCGTCCCCCCTCATCCTTGATGTATTTCACTGCCTCTAAGTCTTGCTGCTGTTTGGCCCTAGTCCTCGCTAACTTAAAAATTTGTTTATCCCCCTCTTTGGTATCAAGCTTTCGGTATAAGTCCTCATTACCACGGTTTTTTGCCTCCGTTACCGCTTTATTGGCTGCCCACTTTGCTTCTTTATAGCTCAGATCACTCTCTTTTCAATCCTATCCTCCTCTTCCGTGCATAACATAAGTTCCTTAAATCTTTTGTTTTTATCTTTTATCTTCTTTTCCACCTCATCGTTCCACCACCATGATTCTTTGAACACTTTTGGTTTACCCGACGCTACCCCCAAAGTCTCTTTTGCCACTTTTCTTATGGTTTTTTCCATGTTCACCCACATCTCATTTGCATCTTCTGACTGGCTTGGGAAGCCCAACAAATTTATCTCGCTTGCTAGGGTTGTGACCATATCTCCTTTGAGTCTCCCCACATGATCTTTCCCTTGGACTTGACCTTCTTTTATGTGATTTTCTTCCTCATCCTGAAAACCAGTACTAGAAGCCTGTGTTGGGTGGGCATCTCTGTACCCAACACCACCTTACAATCCAAGCATGAGGTCCGATCTCCCTTGCGCACTAAGAAATAATCAACTTGGATTGCATGGCCACCGCTCTTATAAGTGGTCAAATGCTCGTTTTTCTTTCTAAAGATCGAGTTTTCTATGACCAAATCTTTTGCTAGCGTAAACTCCAGTAAATTCTCCCCACTCTCGTTTCTTGCCCCCTAACCAAACCCTCCATGTACCGAGTTAAAGTTGTCTGCATCTTAAAGTCTCCGTCTAAAAAAACTTTCTCATCATCCGAGATAGTTCTCATGAGGTCTCCTAGGTTATCCCAGAACTCGTACTTCACCTGCTCATCGAGCCCTACTTGGGGCCCGTACGCACTGTCAATAGATATTATCTCTTCCCCTACTACTATCCTAACTAGCATAATCCTTTCACTACACCTCCTTAAAACTGATATCTACCCTCAATTTTAGTGACTTTGTCTCATTTAGTTTTTTTTATAATATTAACAGTTTACTTTTAATTTGTATTTTATTCTAAATGTATAAGTTAAAACATAATCAAGTGGGATCTTATTTGCGTCTCATCGTAAGGATTATTAATATCAACTTTTTATAATTTTTAGTTATGCATTATCGAAAATATTAAAACTTCAATATATGTCTTGGCAAACGTGTCCAAATGAAATGAGACAAAGTCATTGAAATGTTGTGAGTATATATTATACTCCAAGTAAAGATGTAGGTTTTTTTTTTATATATTTGCAACTTGTAATCCTGTTTACTTTTTTATTCCTTTTTCTTTTTCCAACTTTATAAAATAAATAAATAAATAAAATAAATAAATGACATGGAATGCAGAGTCAAAAAGGTAAAACTTACTTCCTTGATAGAATCAGTAACAACAGCAGAATGAGAAGCAGAAGTGCAGGCCATGATGATTTCCTCCAAATCAGCTGCAGAACTTGCTACTAATTTATCATGTTGTTGCTCTTCTTGTTGCTCCTGCTTAAAACATAATTATGCACAATAAATGTAAAAGCTTGTTTTGGAAAGGTTTATATGTGAGCATGCCATTATCAAACAAATTTATCATTTTCTATTATTATATAATCTGAAAAGTTATAATTTAGCTCACTTTGAGAATATTGTTAGATGGTTATAATTCTCCTTTCGATATGTCACTATTTATAGTAATCTTAAAAGAACAATATATACGATTAAGGGCTAATCTATCTAGACCCGGGTGATGGGCATGTCTACGGTATGGTGTGATTTATTTGATTAAAAAACCTAATTAACATAATGAATTAATTAAAACATAATATAGAAGTATGACATTTGAATTAATTTAGCATAGATACAGAGATATGTGTTTATAGCACGTCTTATACTAATATCCTAAATTTATAACCGTGAATAATAGGATTTGGATACTAAATATGCCTACAAACATACTTTATTCTAAATAATCCGATTAATGGTATAGCATGTCCATCTTATATGTTTAACTACTCCTAATGTAATTGTGTTTGATTATATGAGACCTTCTCAAAGTATGTTTCTACTAAAGATTAATCAAAATAATATTACATTTAATTTTGGCACTAATTAAAGTAAAATTGCATTTATCGGATCTTTACCCTCATTCTAATTGGATGCCACTTAATAACATTGTGTAATAATATATTATAACATTTTTAATATTTTACGACGACACTAGACTATATACCGTAATATTTTCATAAAATTAAGTTAAAGTTAATCACTATAAAATTATCCATTAAATTAAATACAAGTGAGAACAAATTATTTGGACAATTCATATTCAAACATAAGCATGTGCATGGATGCCCAGCCCCATGCTCAAGTTATGCGTAGAAGTTGATCCTAATTAACTTTACAGCTAACGTTAATTGTATTAACATATTCTGGAACCTTAACCATTAACTTAAATTTTTAATTGAGTTGGTTCCTTAACATGGTATTAGAGCCTTCAAAGCAGGGATGGATATGGGTCTTCGACCGTAAGATTCTAGACACAACCTGACCCTATTTAAAGGTCTTGATCCACCTGTTTTTGAATACTATGGATCTGTGTCGGATGTGGGTCCATGACCTTAAGGTCCAGGTTCAGGTCCACACGTTTAAGACCTAGATTCGACCCATAGACTCATTTATATCTTTTTTTCAAAATCACATATTATCTAATCATGTGTGTTTAATTGTTTGATTTGAATCTTTGTTATATTTTGGAACATGATGTGATCTGGAACTTTGTCTATACATGTAATTTGAAATATGGTCGTTGTATCTATATTTTTAAAATCAAAAGACTTGATTAATATTTCATTTTAAGAACTTAAAATGTTAGAAAGTTGCATATATTTGATCGTTGAATTAGTATAAAGTATTAGAAGATCCTTGTAAGCTGAAAGTGTTTAAATAATTTAATTTGATTGGACGAAAATTGTATAATAAATTTTAAAAAATTTTTAAGGAAAAAAAATTATTTTGGACCCAAATCTAGACCCTAGATCCACCAACCCTAAGAGTCTGGGTCCAAAATTTTCAGACCTTATAGATCTAGGTCAAGATTTGGGTCCAATTAAAAATATAAAGTCTGGATTTGGATCTAGCTAAATCCTACCCATGTTCATCCCTACTTCGAAGCTGTTCATGAATCAATTATCATACATATATAAGAATAGAGTTGGAGATCTCATACCTGTTGCATTAAAGTTTGATTTTGAAGCTGCATGATTCTAGAAACATGTTGAAATGAGTGATCATCAAGAATTATAGAGGCATGATGAGGAGGTGGAGATATAATTTGGGAGATGGAATGTGATGGTGTACTAATATTGAAACCAGCCTTCGTGGCATTGCAATTGGCTTGTTGTATATGATAATGATGATGATCTTGGGAAACATTCATGGGATGAGGATTATGAACATGATGATGTTGGCTTTGATGTTGATGAAGTTGATGTTGTTGCTGTTGTTGTTTCGACATTTGGTCATTATGGTCGTCGTCGTTTGTAGCTCGTATGGCGTCTGTCTCCCGCCTTACTACTATTGTAGCATCTCCCATTCCGGCCTAAACCAAAGTATACAACAAGCTAGGGCTTTACATAATGATAGAGTTGATTTCTTAACATGGTATTAGATGCTGGTTATGGGTTCGAATTACATTTATCTCTCATATTAAACATTAAGTTAAAAAAATATTTAAAAATCGAATTATATTTATACAAATAATTAAGCTTTCAGATGAATTGATTCTTTTCTAAAAGAATTCATCATTATTGATTAGCTTAACATGGTGTTTCTACTTTGTTTTGCCTTTGTATCCAATAAGACCCAAGTTAATTCACTTTACAAAGTTGTCAAAGATTTTGTATCATTATATTGGCTATTCTAAATAATAATTGGTTATAAACAAAGAGTTGAACATTAGTTAAATTGACGGTGATAGTAGGGCAGTCCATATTAACATTTCTTATATTCACAATTTTGTTTAAACATTTCTTATTAAGCTCCCATCTAAACAAAGTTTATTTTTGATTGAGTACTGTTGTTAGCAAAGAAAATGTACAAAATTCATTAAACCAAATGATTAAAATAGAGAAATACCACCCATTTGGTAAAATAAGAAAATAAATATTTCAAAATATAATATGTCAATTCTCTTTTGTTATTTACATTTAATTTTTTTAAATCTCAATATATATATATATATATATATATATATATATATATATATATATATATATATTATGATCTTACATAAATTTGTTTTTTTTTTTTGTACATTAATAAAATTTTTAGTCAAACTTAACTTTAAAATTGTTTTATTTTGGACAACTTTTCATTTTAATTTATTTTATTGACTTTGCACCCTTTCTTAAGACAATAGTCTCACTCTCGTTTTTTTTAATATCAGCCACAAACTTATACCCTCCCCCCATATTAACCACTTATTTCTACAATGCAATTGTTTTTATGCCATTTTCCAATCTAACTTCTCAATTCTATTAAATTTTACCCATTTACACTAGATACAAAATAAGAACAAACAAGTATTCAAGAAGAGAAATAAGAAAAGACATATAATAAATGACAAAAAATATGGAGAAAAATAGAATTTAATTACCTCATCAAAGGGTTTTCTACCAAAAGGGACAAAGCTAAATTGTTCATCACCACTAGCTCTCAAATGTTGCATATCCAAATCAGTAAAACTAGAAAGTGAAGCAGCAGAAATACACATTTGATAATCTCTATTATCATGATTTATCATCACTTCTTTACATGAAGATGTATTACTTCCACTTTCCCTTGTTCCACTAGCCTCACTCCCTTCTCCGGTCGTCGGGCTTCGTTCCGACGACCAATTACATTGTCTAGGTTGTGTTTGGTAAAATATTTTTGACACTACAAGTTCACCTTCCTTTTCTTCTTCATCTTGTCCTAAATGATATTGATGCATTACCCAGTTCGTCTTTTCGGGTTTTCGATTTTTTCCAAAGTTTGTGTACAGGACTAGGATCTTTTTACACCCCTTTTGTTTCCCATTTACCATTACGGGTCGGGTTTTGCCCGTTTTGTGCCAACGGGTTTCGCCTCCTTGAAGATCACATTCTGTTTGGATTTTTCTTCGTTTTCTTGTTCCTGTTGTGTAGGCCTTGGATGGCCTGTGGAAGAAATGTCTGCTCAATCCATCTCTTGTTACTCCTGTTTTTTTATTTGGGAAAATTGAGAAATGATGAGATAAAATGGTACATAAAAAATATTCAACGTTATTTAGGTTCACTTAGGTGCAACAAACTAGACAATTGTAAATGTACCGGGTGTGGGATAGTTTATCCCAAATCGATAAATTATTAGAGTTCTTCTTTTATTGTCATATGGTTTTGAAATGATATATTCTAGGCTTATGGAGTGTATGTACTTCGTGTTTCCCTAAAAAATAAGTGGATCCTTATTTGACATGATATTAAAGCCGATGGTTCGATAAAAAATTAAAATGATAGGTTCGAAGAAATGACATAGCTACCTTAATTGATTACTCCCACATGCAAAATTAATAGGAGTTCGCATGTGAGGAAGATATTGGATAGTTAATAAATTAAAAAGGGTGAAATGCTAACGTTTACAAAAATTTTAACCTAATTTAACTTCTTGTTATATTTAAATAATTCCCATGTATATATTTCGCCTCGAAACGAAATCTAGATGATAGGAAATAGATTTGATATTGTTGTGCTTTTCAAACACTGATAACAAAAAAAATTAGATAAGAAGGAAATTTCCCAAATTTAACTTGTAGTGATGGTGAGTTTGGTCAGTGTGTTTCAAGTTAAGACTTTGAGAAACATGTTTACAACAACTTTCTTTTTGTGTTTTTGGTTTAAGCTATAGGAAGCAAGGTGTTTTGTACAGACCAAGAAAAGGGATTAACAAAAAAATTATAGGTATCTTTTTTATAAAACAATATGGATTTTTTTTCAAAGAAATAATTTTTTTTAATTCTTTCTGCGATTAAAATAATACAAAATATATATTTTAAAAAAAAATTTAAAAAAAAAATTGTTACCTGGGAGTTTTTCAGGATGAGTATAACAAATTCCATCTTCTCCTTCAATAGTAGGGATAAATACATCAATTAAAGGATGAGATTTAGAAGATTTTTCTTCCACTTTTGAGTTAAGATGTTCTATCAACTCTTGATCTGTTGGATCAAATTTCACTCCAGCTGGTAGACCTACCCAATCCTACCACAAAACACTCAACAAATTACTTATACCACATAAACATATATTCGTGTTTCGAATACTATTAAATTTTTTCGATCTATTTGAAAAATTATATTTGTGTCCAAAGTGATTTGTCTTAATATATGTTTTTTCAATAACTATTGATTTTTATTAATGCACAAAATTATCATGCCAGAAACTTTATATATATATATATATATATATATATATATATATATATATATATATATATTGAGTTTTAAGTTTAAAGGGGATTGATTAAACAAATTCTTATATGAAATGATTTCACAATGAAATATGCCTAATATTTAAGTTAAATAGCTTAATAATAAAAACTTTTAGCTTATAGACTTCTCGTTTTGAGGTCATCTCACCGTGAGATGGTCTCATACAAGAAGAGTAAAAACGATTATAGTGATGGTCATAAGCCCATTATTTCAAACAAAATCACCTTCAAATTCAACCCATCAATGGAATGTAAAAAGGGAAAAGTAAATTATTCCTTTAAAATCATTAAAGATTATGACTTTTGTGACCCTTATTCACATAACTAATCCCAAAATGATCAAATTTGAGAAAAATAGTTTAGAATTACATACGGGTTTGGATCTTTGAAGCTTGTGACCACATCCAGGGCAGTGTTTGGATCCACTAAGTTGATGTTCTTCAAGTTTTGCATCTATTATAAGATCACTTGCACTGCTATTGGAGCTTAAGTGCCTTTTTTTGCTGCTATTCATGGCTATACTAATTATAGTAACTCTTAATTAATATAATCTTAATTAATTAATTAGATCTTTCCCTAATTGTATGCTCTTTTTTGTAATTATGTTAATATTATTATATATACTAAACACTAATTAATAGAGGTAGTATACTTCTAATTATTATTAAAACTGTATACACCACCAATCATTTCTTGAAATTTCTTCCAATATGAAACTGCACCATGAATAAGAAAAAGGGTTTTTTTGTATCAATATATATAACATGAAATAGATGGAAATTTGATGACGAAATTAATTCAATAGCTAATTATTTTTAATACCCAGGAAAGAAAAATGAAAACCCAGATGGAAAATGATTAAATTTCCCAAGAGGAATTTCTAGAGCGATAGAGTTGGAGGAGTGAGTATAAGGGATAAGAAGAGGAGGGAAATGGGATGAAATTGACAGTTTTGATGGAACTCAGCTAAAAAAACACTCTAGACTTTAGAGAGAGACACATACCCCTCCTTTAACCATTATAAAAGATATAAAAAATATTAGGAAATTGAAAAAAAAAATTATATTATTTGTGGATACGCTGGAGAATGATAGATCCTTAATTACTCTGTTTTATAAACAACTATTTATAAGAAATATTGACCAAAATTAAAAAAATAGAATATTTTAAATGGTGAAAATATTATTTTATTAAGTAAAAAATTTTATGGAGTAAAGTGACACTATAAATATTAGAATAATATTAAAAGAAAGTTAGTGAAAAGATATGATAATTACAAATATTAAAAATTATTTTTATAAAATTAGTGAAAAATATGTAGGGATTTAAAGTAATATAAAATGTCCAACTATTTATTTTTTTGAATTTGGCAAATTGGGTTAGAGACTTAGAGTAGTAATATTGATGGAATATTTGGTGGGGTGTTGGAAATTCTAGTAAAATTCAAAATGCCCAATTCTAAAGTAGGAAAAACAGAAAATAAAAAGGGAAATTAAAAAAATTCAAATTATTTTGCATATTAAAAACTTTGTTTTTCCTAGAATCAAGCTTTTTCAGAGAGCGGAGGAGAAAAAGGAGGGAAAGAAGAGATTTGGGGGCAAAATTTAAGAAATTAAGAGAAGGAAAAATGAAAAGATGAAAAGAAGGAAAGGAACTCACATGGGTTTTGAGTTGGTGTGGTGATCATGATTCTTTTGCTATGAATATTTTTTTTTTAGTAGAAAGAGAGAATGAGGAAGGAGTAGAGAGAGAAAGAAAAGAGAGTATAAGAGTAAAACATAGGAGAAGGAAAGAGTTGCTTGATATGCAAGGCAAATGAGCATTGTACTTTGATGAACCACCAAAACAAAATCTCATATATTAAAATCCTTTTGAATTTGTTTTATGTATGTCTTGAGACTTGTTTGGTTTGAGAGAATAATGGATAAATGAAATTAAAATTTAATGATGATAGATTTGAAAGGAAGAGATTAAAGAGGAGATATATAAAGGACTCAAATCTTTTATTATAACTATCCATAAAATTTGTTCATTACCATTTTTCACCACTCTTAATGCGGACATGTTATTTTAATTGGATCAATTTTGGTTTTTATGTGTACGTGATTGAATATTTTGACAATCTAATTTAACTTCACTATAAAAAAAATATAGAATAACGACCAGATAAAATGATAGCAATTTGATCAAATGACCGATTGTTATCATTCTACTCTGGTCGCTAAATAGATTATCGCAACAGTAAAATGGTAATCATGTGGTCGTAATTGGCGGCCAAGCAACATCCAATAGCCATTTGGTTGCATTTGGCGACCAAACATGTGGTATTAAAATGGTAGCTAAATGGCAACCAGATTGCTACCACAGTCTGGTCACCTAATGCAACCAACACATTTAGTAGCAATCTAGCCATAAATCAATGAAAAAGGAATGATTTGCCTAAGTAGTGTTGGAAAATAAAAAAAATTCTCAATTTAGGGTTTACTAAAATTTATTTTCCAAACTAGTGTTCATTAAGAAAAAAATTAATTAAATCAATTTGATTGTGGTTTGTAGAGGTGTTCATTCGGGTAATCGGGTCGGTTTCGAACGGGTGTCATTCGATTCGGATGTATTTCGGATGCGTGTTGCGACAGGTCATACTCGGGTCGGGTCAGGTCGGTTCGGTTAGTCACGGTTCGGTTGAAGATCGGTCATTCGAGCTATCGGGTTAGCATCAGTTCGGTGTCGGTTGAAGTTCATGTCGAGTTTATATCGGTCTCGGGTTGTCATTGGTTAATAATTGGTTCAGCTTTACCAGATGCAGATTGGGTTCGGGTATTTTTCAAGTAGAATTCGGCTACGAATTGCGAATTACTAATTACTATTGATCGAGTCAGTATCAGATTAAGTTGTTAGTCATTTTTTAATTGATGATAAGGTTCCTTTACTTAAAGCAAAAAAGTGAAAATGCAAATCAATTAGTGATCATTATTACATTGTTACTTTTACTTGTTTGACCGGAAATTAAAATTATAAAGTTCTATCAATTTTCATATAATTTGATTAAAAGTAGATAAATAAACATTGACCATTGATTATTAACTCTAAATATATGAAACCATGTATTTATAAGATTTATTTTATTAAAATATTTATGACTTTATTAGAATAACTAATAAGATGATTGAATATGAGTCAATCATACTTCTATGTAAAAAATTGGTTTAGGTTTACAGCAGTTCGATCTAAACTTCGTTCGGTTTAAGTCGATTTTAGCCGGATCGAGTTCGATTTGGAGCATGATTCGAGTCAGATATGACTCGGGTCGGTCACTATTAAGTTCGGGTAATCTCGGTTAATAGTTACGTGTCGGTTAGAAAAATTGGTTACAGGTCGGGTTCAGTTTTCTCATTTTCGATTGTCAACCGGTTCGAGTAATATCGGTTTGATAAACCTAAAAAAGAAACACATTTTCTGGTCGGTTTATTTTCGATTTCGGGTCGGATTTTCGAGTCAGGTCACTTTTGAACAACTCTAGTGGTTTGGGAAGTTCCAAACCTCTTAAATCGTTTTTTACATTAAATGTATTACAGTATTCAATGTATTATTTTTTACATTAAAAACTCATTTGATTTTCTATGATAGATCACAAGGATATATGATGCTAACAACAGATCATAAGGATACGTTGTTTTCGACAAACATCTTTATTGATTTTGACTTTTGGACTTGATTGAGATTTTTGGTTGTATGTAGAAGTATTTTTTTGGATATTTTACTCTTTCTGTAAGACTTGTATGATTTTTTTAATTTGTTTAACGCTTATATTTGCTTGATAAAACAACTTTATCCTCTTGCGGGTTTGAAAATATCAAATCAAAAAAAGTAGCTTAGTAAAACTATTTTATTATATGAACATCATTTTGGGAATTAATTTTTAAAACATACCAAAGTTGAAATTTTTTTATTTTTTAACAACTATCAGGCAAATTACTCGTAAAAAGATTATAAATCATTCTAACCCCACTAACCCTTACTTGAAATCCATGTTTGAAACTCAGATACGACATCAATTTTCCTCTACGTGTAAAACTTTCTAATGCTACACCCGAAGGAAAGAGCTAAAAATTGAACCCTAAACATCCTAAAACAAAAGGAACATACTATACTTTAACTACTAGCCACAAGTTGTTTAAATAGTGATTTTTTTTGAACTACATATGCATATAGACTAATGGCTTTTACTTTAATATTAGTCCTATTAGATTAGTATTAAGCATACTATTGCATTATTGATTTCTTATTAGTTGTATTATTATTATATTACTCGTATTATTAGTGTAGTACTATTATAATATTAGTATAATATTGATCGCATTATTAAAATAATAGTTGTATTAGTATATTATTACTATGATATTAGTCGTAAAATTGTTTCATTAGTTGTATTAGTACATTATTAGTATAATATTAATCGTATTAGTATACTATTAGTTGTATGGTATATAACTAGTATAGTATTAGTCATATTAGTATACTACAAGTCGTATAACTATGATACTAGTCGTATTAATATATAATTACTAGAATATTAGTTGTATTAGATTAGTAGTTGTATTTGTATAGTATTAGTTGTATAAGTATATTATTTATCGTACTGGTGTAGTATTAGTTGTATTAGCATAATATTAGTCATATTAATGTAGTATTAGGCAAATTAATATAATATTAATTGTATTAGTGTAGTATCCAGTGTATGAATATAATATTAGTTGTTTCAGCATTGTTTTGTATAATATTAGATGTTTTATTATTTTATTGGTTGTATTAGTAGATTATTAGTCATATTGGTTTAGTATTAGTTGTATTAGCATTATATTAGTCGTATTAGTGCAGTACTATGCGTATTAGTATAATTGACTTCTCCAATTAGCTTTAAAATTAACGGTCAACACTTTCAGTGGATCAAACAAGTCATTAAAAAGCCAACGGACATTTGTCAAATAATTGATTCATATATCTTTCAAAATACAATTTTACACTAGTTATAGTGGTTAACCTCATATTAAAGCTTCATGTTCATGGTACAATCAATTCTCAAAGATAATATCAAAAATTAAAAATCTTATTCGAAAGGAAAGGTGAATGTGCGAATTAGGTGCTTAATCTCGGACAGAGGTAATAATAGATCGATTATAGATAGAGTCTGATTGACTCAACCAAACTTTTTTATTTGGAGCAAATTAACTAATATATTGTTGGTTGCTTCAACAGCCAAAAAAACTTGTTTAGACTTGCTTTATAGTTGCTAAAAGGTTTAGTTATACCAAAATAAAAAAATAATTAAATTAACTAAGTTGGATAATTTTCTTAATGACTTTTGGCTTGTTGGATTACTTTATCAAATATGTGACAACAATGAAAAACTAATTTTACAAAGTATCTCTATAAACAACGAAGTAACCTATAGAATTAGATTAAAAAACAACAAAAAAGTCTATCCCTCCAACAAAATAAATTTATTAAATAAATTGACAACCAATAACAATAATTTTCCAAACAACTCGTGAGTCTAAAATTCATTTACAAGTCATGTTTGAAGATAAAATGGGTCTAAAATTAAATGGATAAAAAATATCTCTAAATAAAATTGGTTATGACTATTCACTATTTAAAGGGTTTGTTTCTTTATGAAGTCCTAATTAATTGAATTGGTTATGACCTTGATGTTCTTAATTCATTTATTTCGAGCAAATGAATCAGTTTTTTGTATGAATCTCATATTTAACCCATATTAGCTCGAGCTAGTACGGGTCAAATATGAGATTCATACAGAAAACTGATTTATAATTGAATCCATTTATGTTTGTTTCTTTATCAAGTCCAAATTATATGAATTGGTTATGATCTTGATATTCTTACTTCATTTATTTCGAGCAAATGAATCATACTAGCTCGAGCTAGTACGGATCAAATATGAGATTCATACAGAAAACTGATTTATTAATTGAATCCCTTTATGTTTGTTTCTTTATCAAGTCCAAATTATATGAATTGGTTATGATCTTGATATTCTTACTTCATTTATTTCGAGCAAATGAATCATACTAGCTCGAGCTAGTACGGATCAAATATGAGATTCATACAGAAAATTGATTTATTAATTGAATCCCTTTATGTTTGTTTCTTTATCAAGTCCAAACAGGTCAAATATGAGATTCATACAGGAAACAAATTCATTAATAGCCAAATTCATTTATTTTTTATTAGATTCAACCGAGACCCAAGTCCTAAAAATAATATTCAAACTTTTAAGATGAATTTATACTCTTGATTGAGATAACAATTCTTAGGATGAATTTAAACTCCAAGCAAAATTATGCCATAAGGATTGATAAGGTCGTTCCACATAGCTTGTTGGTTTTGTGGGAAGGTAGTAGGTACTTAAAGACCAAAATCTGAATCTCATTTACGCTCTGCCTAATCACATCGCAAGTGCCCCATGGAATAGTACTCAAAATCAAAGTTTAAACATCATCAACCTACACTCGGCCTTCTGTGGCTCTCTCCTAACATAAAATTCACAACCATGGAACATCCCTACAATACTCGTTCAATTTCCAAATATAAGGAAATTCGAACAAACGTTATCCTTGCTCTACTTCAATGGAGAAATCATAAAACTCCATTATTAGCATTGCTTTAGAAGAAGGCACTGAACCATGGCAATGGTTACACTCCGGTTTATAGATTTTCTCTATATGATAAGTTGATAACTGCCTGATACCAAGAAATGTGAACATTTTGTATAGCCAAAGTTCTCCAAGATTACAACATCAACAATAAATTGCTTAAATAGTCATCTTTGAGCTGCGAAACACCGCCAGCAGAGAACAAATACATGGAAATTTCGCTCTTCAAAAACTGCGTATGCAGGACACCAAAAATTATGTCTTCAATATCCTTTTTATTTTGAACATATACCTTCTGCCTGTAAAAGCTTCTTGAAGTATAAAATCCAGGAAATTGAAGTAAAGGATGGCCAAGTTCCGTGAGACTTCCCTACTTTGATCGGAAAATGCTACTTACAGCATCATAGCTTGGAACATAAAGAACTGCATATGTGAGTGAGAGCAATAAAAAAGTTACATACATGAAATTGAGAATAAGCAAGGATATCAAAAAATTAAATCTATTTCAATAAGGTTACCATCGCCATGAGAAGCCATAGTAAGAGGAGAAGACAAAAGCTTTTGGGAGATGGTAGCAATGTCCTTCACTGTGATTTCATCAATAGATTTCAAGAAATAATCCACTGGTTTTCTGCAACATGGAAACAAAATCAACGAACAACACAACACGAATTCTTGTGTAAAATACATGAAAATGAGGATAGAATGTTCACAGTAACTTCATGAACAACTAAAACGGTCCAACCAAGCAAAAATTTCTATTATACAAGTTTTTCCACAATGTTGTTCATAAATGTGACTGTCATACTAGACTTGATAGTTGTAGGGCAAGCACAAACCAAGACGACAAGCAAGACGAAATCTGGCTACCAAGCCAATCAATCATCAGGAAACTTGATCTATAAAGTTATCAGGTCCCAGGCAGGTTACCAACCCCAGACCTAGGCAGGTATGAAAAAAGTTCTTATGACGTTAGTTTTCAGGACGGAACAGATGAGCGGAGGAAAAATGGAGAGGATAAAGCTCGAGGAAGAGTAAGACCAGTGAAGCAGCAACTATTGATCACTAATGAGTAATGAGTAATGATATTCTGCGTGTTCAAATCATTTCTGCCAATAGTAATCAGATGCACAACCTTGGCAACAAAGCTAATCAAAGGCTAGCAGCATTGAACAAAAAAATCATGTTGCAGTCGCATAATAAGCAACATTTTTGCAGGTGTTAAATCGCACTTCACTGCTGTCTGGAATTTCAAACATAAGAATCATTTATTAAATCACTATAAATCTAGAGTTCTGGGTTTATTATTAGTTTATATATAATCCAACTTGTTATCCCATCTTTTTATTTTGTAAAGGAAGCAGAGGTACTAAACATACGTAATGACTAGTGACTAAAATATGCATAACGCAAACTGAAAAATGTATATTTTTAGTATGATCTACAAGATGGCTTTACTGATATATTATATACTAGGACACAATAACACTGCAACGAGAGTAGAAAATCACAAGTGATATTTTCCATCAGGAAAACATTGCAACGAGAGTAGCAAATCACAAGGCATGTTCATACAAAAATTAGCATGAGTGAATAAACTTTCAGGAACAAAAACTAAGTCATAGGACTACCTGTCTCCATAAGTCAAAATCTGACGACCAATGTCTTCAGATGCAACCATCTGTAAGATATTTCACAATATATATCCAGTAAATGACAAATGAAAAAAAATAAAATAAAATAAACTACCAAAACAAATGTGGAAAAAGACACTAAAATAACATACTCGTGATTCCAAATTCATAAGAATAGCTGATTTTGTTGCTGCTTTAGCACGATCCAACTGCACCTGTGTGACTGCAAAAAAAAGGTCAAAAAGGATTTAAATTCCACTCCTTAACCAAAAGGATTGAAAATCACAAATATCATCCCAAACTATGACACAAACCTTGTCCAGGAGTTGCAACTGCAATGAGTTCTGTAGCAGCAATCTCAATTGCCTTTGATACAAAGTCAGAACCCTACATGTATTGAATATTTCAATAAAAATTCCATGAAAAGCTTAGTTAGTGGTGGAACACATCATTCACAAAATATTGTTATCATAACTCTATTTGAGCCACTCGCACTAAATCTTATACTCTCTCCATTCCCTTTTATTAATTTCACATAGAATCCAAGCAGAAATTAAGATAAAGAATCTCAGGTAGATGAGTATTGATTAATTAGTTCGTGAGGTTCTTATTTTATTATCAACAGTAACTTTGGTGGAACCACTGAATACTAATTCCAATCAATAATTAAGGGTTAAATTTGAAATTTTCAAATAATGATATTTTAATAAGAAAAAATTTGCAATCCAAGTGGCAAAATTTTGTTGCAAATTTCTTATCAAATCCATACTACAAAGAAACTCCAAAATATCCATTGATCAAAAACAGCACATTAACACAATGAATTTAGCTCTTTGAATCACTTCTCTCCACTATGTTTGCAATATGGTGGAACACTAATCATTGCATCTTTCACATCTTTAGAATACAACAAAGTTAATTCAACACGTAGCTTGACATCATCTCCAACATATCCTCCAACAAATAAACCTTACTAACATCAACCTTAACAGAAGCAACACCTCTACAATATTTGAATATTTGGTAAGGAAATAATGATGATTTCTTTGTATAGTTACAAGATATAACAATCAAATCACGATCCACGATTTGGAGTGGACATAAAACTTCCTCAGAATATCTAGTAAGATAAAGTAACGATTTTGCTATGATCAACAGTATAAACTTATGTTCAGTGTATATGTAGAATCAAAACAACATTCCATATACTTCATCTTACTCCCGAGTTAATTTTAAGCATCTTGATTCTAACACCAAACTCAACATCTCTAACTAGCCATGACTTAACCTCTAACTTTAATGCTCATATGATATGATGTCATTATCAAAAAATATGCCCCCTAAAACTTATCCCCTAGGTCTTATTATCTCATACAAGATCAGTGAACAAAAATTGATTTAAGCAAAACTAATATTGTAGAACAACAGGATAAATCATCAGTTTCACCTTCACACACCTTAAATGTGGTATAAACTTCATCATACATCTCTTGATGACATTGATATACTTAAGTGGCATACATTTCTTTGTCACAAACCATCAAACTACTTCCCTTGATACTCGAACATATGTCATCTCTAAATCAAAATCTTGTGAAGATGCATTCCATAGTCTTTGGGCATCTCGTTTTTTTTTTCATATTTTGTTAAAGAGAATGATAACCAATTCAATCTCATTTACCCTTAACATTTCCTAGCCATGACGCTGGTGCTTGATTTTGCTTCATGTTCTTTAAAATTTCTTACACCTCCACATCGTTTATTCATTTCATCATCTCATAATATCCCAATCCACTTTCACTTGTTGCAACAAAATGTATCTTGTAATGCCTCCCTTAAAATCCAACTAACAACTTATCAAACTTATGTTTATCTAGTGATGGCCACGAAGCGGGTTACCCGGAACCGAACCGGTCCCGAACCGCTTGAAACCGTTTCGGAATCGGAACCGTTCACGACAGGTTCCGAACCTCGGAACCGTGAAACCGCAGGAAAAAAAGTTGTCGGAGCCGTGAAACCGCCGAAAAAAACCGCTTGAACCGGACCAAAGAACCGCAGGCCGATTCACTCGGTCCGAACCGGTTCACCCGGAATCGGGAACCGGACCGGAACGATTCACCTGGCCCAATGGTTCCTTGGAACCGGAACCGGGCGGTTCACCCGACCCAACGGTTCTTTGGAAACAGTCAAAAAACTAGCCGTTTGGGATTTTTTGTATAAATACTCCACACTTTCAATCATTTTCATTTACTATTCATCTCTTCTCCTACTCTCTACTTAATTACGCAATTATTCTCTTAATTACATAATTAGTCTTTTAATTATTTCTTAAATACATAATTAGTCTTTTAATTATTTATTTATTTCTTTCTTAATTCCATTATTATCTCAATATTATCATGTCTTCTTTTTTGAAAAAAGCCTCTAAAAAAGTTACTAAAATGGCAAAATCATTGAGAAGTTCTAGCTCCAAAAGAAAGGTCATTTCAACTTTGTCGGTATCAATAACAACCCCGGTTAGTAATTATAATTTTGAACCAAATTATCCACAAGGGTACGACCAAGAATTACACAATTATGCAGAAGAAGTGGAAAGAGAAATACAAATTGAAGAAGAAGAGGAACCAATGACTCCTATTGGGATACTTATATTTCGACAGTCATCAACGAGATCACATGAAGAACAACTACAACAACAACAACAAAGACAAGCTCGTGGTAAACGAGTCAATTATCAAAGTATCAGTTAGTTTTATAATTCTATTCTTCAAATTGATTAAATTTTAAATTATTATTTATTTATATATTGTGGTATTTGAGTATGTCTTTATATTTAAATTTAGATGAACATGAACCAGTAAGACTACCTTTTTCGGCAATGCCACCTCCTAGTGGTAGAATTATTTCACATATGTGGTCATATTTTACAAAACAACCAACCGACAATTCGGATGTTTTCTTATGCACTTGTCAAATTTGTGAAAGTCAAGGGGTAAAGCCCTTAGTTTCATTCAATTTCAGCAGAGGTAAATACTTTTTAAGTTTATACATGATATTTATACTTCGTAAACAAAGAATATATTAAAAATTCATTTTTTGTGTTTTGTGAATACGTGTTAGGTGGTGGTACGAGATCTTTCAACAAACATTTGGCAAAGAAGCATGGAATCACAAAAGAAACTCATGCAGCAAGTGACAGTGGGACCACAAGTGGAAGCCGACAGTGGGACATTCCCGGCGGAGGTATGCCTTTTAAATATAATCGTAATGAAATGATTGATGAATTTTCTAAATAAGTAATTTGTGATGAATTGCCATTTAACCATGGTGAAAGTAAGGCATGCGAGTATTACACTAGAAAAACTTTGCAACCACAATATAGAGGAATCCCTAAGAACACTCTTAAACGACGCACAATAAAATTATATGAATCAAAGCACTCTGAATTAGTAGAAATGTTTAAATCTTTTAATGGTAGGGTTAGCATAACTGATATTTGGTCTGCTCCCCCACATTTAGAACCTTATATGTGTGTAACAGCACATTGGATAAATCATAATTGGTTTATTCAAAAAAGAATAATTGCTTTTGAGTTAATGCTCGAAAGACAACAGGTGATAACATAAAATATAGATTAATAGAAATATGTAAAGAATGGAACTTGTTAGATAAGATATTTTGTTGTTCTACCGATACTGCCACCGCCAACATTAAATGCATCGAACTTTTGTATAACGAACCTGCTTTTAGTTTTATCCTTGGTGGTAGATTATTACACGTACGTTGTTGTACTCATATCGTTAACTTATCTGGCCAAGCAAGTATTAGACAACTAAGTGATTTATTAGATCCCATTAGAGACATAGTTAAGTCGCTTAGATTAGGACAGGTAAAGAGAAGATATAAGCAATTATGTGACCATTATCAACTAAAAAAAGTATATTGGTCATTAGATACTCCTACACGTTGGGGCTCAACCCATGATTTATTAAAAAAGGCTATTGCTTATCGTCCGGTTATAACACAACTGTATATTGAGTGTACGGATAGCCATATAAGTCATGAAACATGGGAACTAGCTATAGGTGTACAGAAAATATTAGAAGCGTATGTCCACGCAACTAAGATTTTTTCATATGTTTACGAACCAAACATCCACTTAGTAATAAGTGAATGTATTACTATTTTTTATCATCTTAAACATTCGCATAATGATACTAATATATTTTTAAAGCCGATTCTTGCAGATAAGATGGACAAGTGGAAGACGTATTTTACTAATTTTTCTTTTATTTATGGAATTGCGACAATTTTAGACCCATGTTTTAAGATGGAAAACCTTACTAAATTAATTGGATTTTACTACCAATCATTAGATCGGCCGCCTAGTGATGTACATAATTATGTTGGAAATTGTAAAAAACTTTTAGCAGAACTTTATGATTACTATTCTAGTGTATATAACCCAAGTGGCGATACGTCTAGGCGTGCTAGCGTCTCGGCATGTCCCACTTATTATAATCTCATAATAGCCAACATAATAAGCCAAGATGATAGTTTTGTAGGACCATCTTCTTCTTCACCCTCCACTTCATATTTAGAACTAGATAATCATCTTAAACATCACTTTGAAATTGAACAAGGTAGTTATAATATTTTAGAATGGTGGAAAAAAAATCAATTAAATTCCCCATATTATCGAGAATTGCAAAGGATATCCTTGCAATTCCTGCTTCTACTATTGCGTCGGAGTCTGCTTTTAGTGCAGGTAGAAGAGTTCTAGATGAAAGAGATCTCGTATTGCTCCACATACTATTCAAATATGTGTTTGCAAGAAAGATTGGGATCAAGCGGAGCTCCAAACACAAGGACTCAAGAAAGATGATGATCAAGACGATGATGATCCATGGATGATGATGGATACATCTGCATCATCGTCAGAGTCAGCGGAAGCATCTAACCAACAAGATGATGATGACAAAGACGAATAGGATCATGAATATCGGACAACGATCAATCAACATTCAACAACTACAAATAAAAGGTATGACAAAGAACTACGTGGGCTTTGATTCCTTCGGGATACGTAGGCAGCTTAGTATTCCTTCAGGTACTAGGTTCAAGTCCATTTTCTCCCTCTTTTTTTATTAATCATCTTTATCGTTTCTTATTAATTTATTTTATTCCTTCTTTTTTGTAAATATTTTAATAACGATGACAAGTAATGAATTTCGCTAATAATCAAGTAATCATCAAAAGTACATCCGCATTATTATAGTATTTTTATATTATATTTAAAGGAAAAATAAGAATGGAACGGATGGTCCGACCCACCCGACCTGGGAGTTGGAACCGCTGGAACCGCCTTATGAACCGCCAAGGAACCGTTTGGAACCGCCCGAAACCGGGTGGAACCGGAACGGAACCGGCCCAACCCGGACCGTGGCCATCACTATGCTTATCTTAGACAAGAATATTATGTTGTTTATCCTTGACACATTTCACCCCACTAAGATCTTTTATAACCACCCATCTTCTTATGGCTATCATATAAGATCATTAACACCAACTCTCGAGTTTGACTTGTATATTGCTTCTTCTAATATTTGGTTCGTCTCACATAGCGCATGTTTTGTTGTCATTTTGGCTTTCTCGTATTGTATTTTATAATATCTATCTCACTCTTATATTTTTACTAAAACTAAATTGCATTCTTAATCTTCATTTTTACTACCATGCAAAACTTTACTTTTTATAGGATATCCTTAGCCATACAATGGATACAATTTTACTCTTCGGTCAAGTTATATCTACATCCTCCTCGTTTGTCAAACTTGGCACCAAATAATTAAACATTTCCTTCGTTGAGGCTCCACCATGTAATTCTTCTAATCCTAGATTGAACAAGATTGATTGCATATAGACACAGAGAAAAAGGAGTTTTGGCAGCTTTTCTTGTATCTTATCTAAGTAAGAAGTAATATCGTTGAGTTGCAACCATTACACTTTTATAAGTCACCATTTTGTTTTACGCTTTCTATTCCACGTGTTAACTTACTAACAAATCATATACTCGTGAACACTCCAAAGCTAAACTATCTGTCTTATGAAATCCTTGATCTCTCCCTTAGTTCAAAAAGGCGCCAAGGCTTAGATTTAAAAAGGCACAAATGGGGCTTGAAGGCTAAGCTAAAAAGGCGCAAAAAAAGGCTTAGATTAAAGATCGTCTTTTGGAAAGTTGGTGGGTTCTCCCTAACAAATTTTTTCAAAACATGACGGCCAAATCATACACGATCTAGGATCTCATCAAAAAATAACGAATTTGACCGTGCAAAGTGAAATTTATGTCTATCTAAAACACCCGCAAAAACAAAGACAGGTGTAGTCAAATAAAGTGAAAATCTGCTTACAGTGGTCCCTTGAATTCCGAAGATGCCAGAGTTGTTGTAGATGCTGTTGAAAGCAGAGAACGATTGAACTTGGGGGTACTGATTTAAGACATTCAGGTCTATACAAATAATTGGCAAAACATAGGAAAGTCAATATCAGTGAAATATACATAACTTTAAATCTTTAATGAAGTAATCTCTTTTCTGAAATGACCTACATAACGACTAAAGGAAATAAATATGTACAACCATCTCACACAAGATTACTCACATAATCGTGAATACATCCCCTTTCCAGGACCACCAGCTGAAAAGGATCCACCACCTCCCATAAGCATCTACAAATAAACACATTAAAAATCAAATTAGTTCTCCCAATAGTAAACACAAACCAGTATGAATATGTAGAAAGCTAGAACTAAAGAGGATCATCAACCTACTGTATACATAGGCTCTAGTTCCTAACAGACAGGATACAAAAATATATTTCACCAACTAATCTACCTGAAGAACAGTAAGAATCATTGCATCCTTTTCCTTTTTCCAGCCACCAGGTAGTTCGAAACCAAGAGCAAAATGTGTCACCTAAACAAGTAAATTTTTTGAGATTTAAACAGCAACCTAATTATCAACTGGAAACATAAAAATTCATGAAGATGGAGACACAAACCCCTGATCCTGCTTGGCAACGGTAATCCCCTCCAACATAAACTGATTGGGGCTCTTCGGGACGAGGTACACGAGGTAAATCTGACAAAAGAGGCTCCGCAATTGACAGCAGATCTTCGTGTTCAACCCCAGAAGCAGCAAGCACCATACGAGGAGCAGTATAATTCTCCTGATATATTCAAAGTATCCTTGATCAGGAGAGTTTAAAAAACATTATAAAGAAGTGAAATTCTACATGACTAGCTTAAAATATAAATATCACAGAGCACAAAGCTTACACGAATAGTCTACTTACAGCAACAAACTGCTCCAAAACAGAACTATCCAATCTGAACATAGTTGATTCTTGGGCCATTAGAGAATTTGCCAGGGCACCTGAATAACCAGCCGAATGCATTGCCTCCACAAGCAACGCCTGAGGGTTGTTGGAAGCAGCTTCACTTACCTCAAGCTTCATATTCTGAAGCTGCAGGAGTGCAATAGACATTCAACATGATTGTTTTTAATAACAAATAAATATGTACACTCAAGCCCTGAGATCAAGAAATTACCGTCTCATTCACCTCCCAGTCCAAGAATGCAGGGTTCCTTACACAATCTACAAGAAGTTCAACCATTTCAGGAACATAGGTCTTCAAAGCATCAAAAGTGTAACCCATTTGTTCCCGAGAAGCTGAGGCTGTCACATTGCCTCCAATGGCCTCCACTTCACGTACAATGCGAAGGTGGCTACGGTTTGTGGTGGTTTTAAAAGCCATGCGCTCTAAAAGATGTGTTGCACCAAACGAGAAGGGTGTCTCGTAAATTGAGCCAGAGTCTACATACAGACCAATAGAGGCTGCAGGGTTCTGCAAAAATGTTCCCAAAAAAGGATTTTCATCACTCAAAACCTTTATTCAAACCCTTTACAGAATGTGTCAAAAAATGAAGTTTTTACAAAGTAAAAGAACATCAAGACTTACAGGTGATGCTTCAGATGCAATTTTGACTCCATTAGAAAGAGTAGTTATTTTTGTTTTTGCAGGTTCAACAAAATCGGGCAACGGTGGGAGCACTGTTACTCCCTCAAGAGGGAAATCAAGCGGAGGAAGAGATTTGGATTTTCCAGGCAAAATCCAGCTCAACAACCCCCCTAAAGAGTTAGTTTTAGCAGCTACAGCACTTGAACTGGCATACCTACCCAGATACCTGCTCCCTGCCTGAGCCTACACCAATAATTTGACTTCAAAAAATCAGAATCTATTATATTACGCACAGTTTACAATAACCAATCCTACTATATCTTCAGACTTAGAAGGACTACAAATTTCCATTTCTCAGTCCCATATTTAAAGATTTAAACCCCCTCGTACACAATCAAAAATCAATTTTTATGTAGCAACATAATTCTTCGGCCTCAAAAGTCATTTTTCTTCATAAAATGCCTCTCAATCGTAACTAAAAAGACTAACAAAATAATTTTGACAAAATAACAAAGAAAAACTTTCTTTCCAAGAAAAGAAATCTTAATTACGAAACAAGGAAACAATTACTGTAGCAAAGAAAAAAAGAAAACTAGAACAGCCACAAAAAAAACTCGGCCTCAAACAACAAATGTTGCTAGCAAATCAAAATCAATACAGATGAACCTTGAACAACATACCGCTCAAGTCAAACTACTAACAGCTACGGCGTTTTTACTTACTTTGTTTTAACCATTTCCATAATGAAGATTAATGAAAATCAATTAATCATGGGGAAATTGACAACTTTTCAACAAACATTCTACAACAAGCTCTAAGACAAATCCGGCATTGCATCGCATTCCATATGCCAACATTAAATGGTCAACATCAGTACATAACATGAAAATCCCCACGTATCCTACCAATAACAATGAAATTTGCAGCATTTCTCCTGTGAAACTGTGATTATTCCCCACTAAAAATACAACTTTATACGCAACTGAGCTCAATTAACATTCAAAAGAATAAAATAAGGTGGTTCATTCTCCCAAATCAAAATCCAATCATAATACAATAGAAAAGAACAAAAAGCTTTATGATGAAGAAAGGAACCTCGAACAGATCTACAATAAAAACCAATATACTTTCCGATTATCTGCATCCAGTTTTCTAACACTATGCTTGTAAAAGCATCAATTTAATATAATGAAATGAGTCAAAAATTAGGGTTCCATGGAAGACAAAAAAAAAGAGAAAAGAGGGGGAAAAGAATGACCTTGTTGATGGCTCTAAGACGAGAAGATGCGATTCTGTACATGATTTGATTGCTGAGGAAAAAAATTGAAAATCAAGCTCAAACTTCTGATTAATTTCTGAGTTTCTGATCGAAGGATTGAACTCTCTCTCCTCTCCTTTGATCGGCGTTTTGTTAGAGATATCAGAGTATCGTTGGGGAGAAAGAGGAACAACTTCGGCGGTCCAAGAAAGAAGGGAGACAAAATGGGAGACGTTTGTATATTGGGCCTCATTCAAGGGAATGCTTCGGCGGTTTGATCAATTTGTTGGCCCAACTACCTCGCTTTGCTTTGAATTATCGACTACTCTTGTGAGAGACTGATATTCAATGAGACGGTTTCAAAATAAAATGTTTATATCATTATATTTTGTATTAGGTAAGTTGTATAGCTCATATAAGGTGTATCTCATAGATAAATTGCCTTATACAACAATTGTGTTGAATCACAACAGACTGCATCTAGTTATACTTGGGGTAGTGCTATGTTAGCCTACCTCAGTTGTGTTTGTGCATGTCGGATGAGGGAGAAGGATTTAGGGGGATTTGTGGTGCTCCATCAAATTTAGGCAAGAGAGCATGTTCACATTGGTCGACCCGTCGTATTTAGGGTGTGTGACTTTCCTTACATGGTACAAAATGAGGAATATGTAGCCGAATCCCTACATGTATTAAATGATTGGCTTTGTGTGCAGTTGGTTACGAGTACATCTTTCTAGGTGAGATGTTGCAGTGTTCATCATCGTGTATCGAGATGCACTTGATCAACAACAAAATAGCAGCTTACGGATGACCAATACATAGCGCACATGTAGCCCACTAATGTGCTATGACATTGTAGAGTTCCATCTTTCTAGTTGTTTTATGCGCCAGTTCATGTACGAGCAGTCATTTCCCGACCTAATCGACAAGAGCGTCGAGTTGTATGGGATTGATCGTCACCATAGGAACATAAATTACCCCTCTCGAGTTCGCATACATGTAGGCTTGGAATGAACATAAGGAACATATCGTTCAAGGTATCCATACACGGGTCAGACCTTGGTCAAGTACATGAGGGGGTACCACCACATTATGAGGTTAGCATATCACTAATCTTCATGTTTGACCACGTATGACTCATTATCAGCCAACATACCAACGTTATTTTTGGTAATAGTTGTAAAATTGTATTCTCTTCGATCAAATAATTAATGCACTCATCTAATATTTGTTTGTTTCTATGTAGGCACTTATAATGGATGATATTGTGTAACATGGACAAACAGCATGAGATGCGTGAGCTTATTTATCACCATAGATGGGGTGTCTGATGTATGCCCAGACGACATAGAGCATGAATGCTCTAATGATAGATGCACTGAAAAAGTTGAACATGGTTATCTTGTCCCACCTTACACCACATCTATGCAAGCATCCATTTCATTAGGAAGTAATCCTTCTCTTACAGATTGCGAGTTCCTTATCCATGTCGTCCCCATATGCTTACCTTAATTCATTCTGCCTACACATGTATCTCCTCCACCTCATGCACCGCATTTTTTGTGATATCGATGTTGAGCACCATCACTTGAATGGATTAGGGAAGGATCCACGTCGAGTTCCTCCCCCATTGGCTCAAGCAAACGGAAATGTTAACCTTAGCTTTTAGGTTTTTATGTATTACTTAAAATTGTAAACAATTTATTTTTGTGTTATGTATATATTAACTTTATTTATTTTGTCTACTGTGTGAGTTTAGTTATAGATGACTAGTGGTTTATCATTACACTTTAAGTGTAGGAAATAAAGTGAAAATTGGATATTGTTTTGGTTTCATGTACGTAATTTTTGCAATTTTGGGGAGTTATAATTTATAATTACGTCTCAATAATAAAACATAAACTACTATATGATATAACGGTTTTGTTTCATAATGAACCGCTATCTGACATACCGGTTTACGATAACATAAAACACTATGTTAGATAGAAGTTTATAAAATAACATAAGTCGCTATGTCAGATAGCAATTCATATAATTTTTTAACACTACTACATTAATGAGCTATTACTACCCCAAATACTCGTAGCAATAGGTTCAATAACCGTTGCAATAGGTCTATAGCGACGGTTCCATACCCGTCGCATTTGTGGCCGTAGGTATAGGTCTATTGCAACGGTTCAGCTATCTATTGCGACGGTTTCACTTTAACCGTAGCAATAGGTTCTTATCACCGTCGCTATAGATCTATTGCTACGGTCTCACTATAACCGTAGCAATAGGTTCTTATCACCGTCGCTATAGACCTATTGCGACAGTCACTTTGCAACTGTTATAATAAGTCTTTTGCGACGGTCATTGCAACCTATTGCAACCCCATGTTTTATCCGTTCCAATGGGTCTATGGCGATGGTAATGGCTCTCTATTGCAACGCCTTGATAAAGATATAAATTATATACATATATATATATATATATATATATATATATATATATATATATATATATATATATATATATATAATTAAATTTGATATAATTCATCAACTCTAATACAAAATAAAGCACCAACTCTAATTAGTTCAATTAGTGGTTTTGATACATGCAACATTGCAAAAGGACTTCAACATCAATAAAGAACTTCAACTTTGATATAATTCCTCTTCTTCATTAGCTCCATCAAGTGCCTACATGAAAGGTTATGTAAAGTTAATAAAAAAGGTACAACAAAGATATCATTAATGTAAATATTGCATAAACAAAGACATCAATTATTTTTGAAATTTAAAATTGAAGTTGAAATGTAATGTTTCAATAGATCAAAATTATTAAAGATAGACTCTTTAATTAGCAAGAACAACTCGAGTAAAAATTTTGACAGAATCTCCTTTGTAAATTGATTAAAACCACCCAAATATAGGGTATAAAGTATAAAAAAAACCTGCACATTGAACTTTTAACTCAATTCACAAGTTGCCTAATATAAGGCATCACAACTAGCACAAGCACTAAAAAATTCGACAAAGTCTCCTTTGTAAATTGATTAAAACCACCCAAATGTAACGTACAAACAAAACCTGCACATTGAACTTTTAACTCAATTCACAAGTTGTCTAATATAAGGCATCACAACTAGCACTAGCACAATTCACAGGTGGCTTTCCAACAATAACTCTTATATAATACAATAGCGTACAAGTCAATCATTTTGAAGTTTTGAGTGATAAAGGAGAGTTCAAGATCCAAACATGCAAACTGATGACGATTCACTAAATTTAATGGTAGTAAAATGGGAAGAAGAAAATAACGTACTGATCGATTGTTAGAGTGCGCTCCAACAGAAGAATGTCCATTTGACTCAGTAGGTGGAGTTGTAGTAATACTTCCTATTTTTGATAGATCTGGAAGCACAATATTGACCTCGGGATTGGCTTCAAGTAGTTTCTGTAGTTGGGGATTAGCTTCAAGTACTTGATCCATAACTTGCGATTGCATGTACTGTAAGAACTCGGGAGGAAATATGTAGCTCGAGTTAGTGCTCACTTTCCTTAGAGAAGTTTTTGTCACACCTTTTCCATACATTCGCACCCGTCCACTATGCTCTGGTTTCTTTATCACTTCACTATAAGCATCTTTGTAGTTTGAACCTTGATGTTCTTGCGACTCTATTGCTTTCATTTTCTCCTATTAACATTTTAAAACACCAGTGTATGCAAATTAAGTCAAAAATACACTGTAAAACTCGAGCCATGATATCATGGCTTTCGTACACAAATAATAAGGGCAAATATGTACGGGAACATACAATATTTTGTTTTGCAACATCGAAGCTTGTTTTGTATGACTTTCCTGGCTTTCTTTTTCGAGAAGTGATGTAGACTTTTGCATTTGAAGGTTCTTCCTTATTTGGATCTTGTTGTTTCTATTCAAAATAATTTCATTAGTTAAGGTTATTTTGTATAAATAGATAAAAAACTGAAAAAATAATTACCAATTCTTCACGCAACATTGCGTAGGATGTAGGACCCATAGTGTGAAAGTCATCAGCCACTTGTCGATTAGATTTATTCTTCTCACTTTCATTCTATTGGATGGAAAAAATAATTGCCAACGCTACTGTAAACAATTATTCCATTATATTTTTTTAGATTTTCTAATATAAGATTTTCTAATTATTGGTGGACGGTTATTCCATCTTTCAGCATAAGTGTTATAATTGTAGTAGTATAATCTCTTACACCTACATTTCCAATCTTTCCACATGGCATTCATAGTGGTCAACGCCCATGTTTTGCCAACATCGTGTACCACATACTTCTCCTATATATTTAATTTTTACTTAGTCAACATATAAATTAAAGTAGAATTGAGCAAATAATAATTTCATGCACTTACTTGGACATACATCCACATTTTGTCGTGTGTGGGAAAGCTTGGCCAATCACAATAATTCAGCGGTGCATACTCAGGATTCCTAGCCACAGTCCCTAGAAATCGACTGTATTCATTGATAATTTTTTTGTAGGACCAATTGGTTGTCCAACTGCGTTAAGGACGATCACTGGTCGTTCATGCATTGTACGAGCATGAACCTCAACTAGCTTTGTGGGACCTCGATGCTTCTTCTTTTTTGGAGCTGAAAAAAATAGAAATACATTGACATGTGATGGACTTTAAAACTGAAGCATAATAATATTTTTTTAAAAAAATAAGTTGTGTTGCAAATCAAACCTTGAACCACAATTCTATTTTCTTCTGCTTCTTGTTCTGTATGTTCTTCATGTATTGGTTCAATATCATCTACGGTACAGCCAACTTCGTTTGCATTTGTGGGAGAAGGTTGATGCTCACTCGAAAAGATTAGTTCATTTGCATTGTTAATTTCATTTACAGGATCCTTTCTTTGCATTTGTTTCTTTCGAAGATCACGATAGTCAGACAATGCCCCTGGTGGGCAAAACTTGGTGTTCATTTTCTTGGGTTGTTGTGGTTGCATACCTTGTTGTTGCATAGGCTGCTGCAACAAAGGTTGTTGCACAGAAAGCTCTTGGTGATGTTGTTGGTGATGTTGTTCTTGTTCCATACCCTCTTGATGTTTTTGTCTGTTATGTTGTGCAACCTTTACTTCCGTGAGTTGTTCATGTTGTTGGCAAGAAGGAGATAAAAAGGTAGACATACACCCTCTATTTGAAAATGATCGCTTCTTTGTGGATTTTTTCATTGGAAACTGGAAAAACAAAATAAGATGCATACATTACATATAAAAAATTAGATACATTATAATTAAAATTGATGCAACATTATTTTGTATACCTTTGAACTAGTTATTTCCTCATTATTATCAACCTCATAATCAATAGGTATGTAGTCTTCATCATCACTATGAGATAATGTGTCATCTCTAACATCTTTTGAGAAAGTTTTTGCATTAGCTTGAAGAATCTTTGCTGCCACAGTTCCACATCCTTTAGCTGTCATAAATTCTGCATTTTGCTTGATGTTCTCCATTCTTTTCCTTTCATATTCATTTACTTCTCTTTGTTGTGCAACAACTTTTCTTTTAGTCCCTTTCATGTACAAGTCATAAAACATCAATCAAGTTAGATAAATACATGTAAACAATCATACAAATAAGAACTAAGGAAAATAATATACAATAACAATATATGGGTACCATCAGACAATTCCATTGGATTGTTATGTATGGCAAAATGCCAACCTTCTTTGGTTGGATCTTCTACATAAAAAACTTGATGCGCTTGAGATGCCAAGATATATGGTTCTCCTTTACATATTGTTTTATTTTTGTTAACTAAAGATTGTTGATGTTCATTTATTTCTGAATGAAACCAAACACATCTAAACAAGACAACACTAAAATGATCATGATAAGATATCTCAATAATCTCTTCCACAGAACCATAATACATGACGTTTCCCACTGAAGGATTTTTATCCTTACTACTAGCAAAACTATGTGTTAACGCCGTTAAAGTTACTCCACTATTTTGTGTGGCATAATTTGCCTCTCGTTTCATAGTATAAAACCTGTAACCATTGACATAGTACCCACTGTACATTTTTGCTTTAGAAGAGGGTCCTTTTGATAGCCACCTGACATGGTCTAAGACAGGTTGACCTTCATCAACCTTCAATGTGATTGCCACTTTAAACCAATCTTTGAAATCCTTGCAATGAATTTGAGCCGTATCCCATTTTCTCTTTCGATGAGTCTCTACTGTTGCTTTGTGCTCACTATGATAGAAGAATAGAAAACGTTAAACAATAAACGAGAGATAAAAAATGAATAATAAATCTTAGCTTAAAGGTTTACTAGTCATACTTAATGTATCTCTCAACTTCTGCACAATTGCAATTGAACAAGACATATTGGTGCACTTGACTCCATGTGATTTAATCGATGACAAACCCAACCTGTTTCTTCTTTGATGTTTTTCCTCTTCCCCTGATAGGATGTCCAAGCTTTGGAAGAAATTCTTGTGAAATAGAAGGCTCACTGACGTGTGCACTTGGACCTTTTGACCTAATTAGATATCGAGCAACAAATCTAGCACATTCCTTGGCCAAGAAGCCTTCAGCCATTGAAGCCTCCGGACGACCCTTATTCCGAACATCTGACTTCAATTCCCGAAAATATCTCTCAATTGTATACATGCACCTTAATGCAACAGGTCCACCAAGCTTAATTTGTTCTACTAAGTGAACCGGCAAATGAACCATGACATCAAAAAAAGCTGGTGGAAAAATCCCCTCAAATTGACATAAAGTTTCAACTATCTCAGAATTAAGTTTATTAACATCTTGAGGGTTAATTGTTTTTTTCCATATACCCTTGAAAAAATTAGAAAGCCTTATCAAAGGCGTTGCAACTTCTTTATTTAAGGTAACTCTTGCGGCAATTGGGAGCAAGTAATGCATCATAAAATGTGCATCATGACTCTTGTATCCTGTGATTTTTCGTTCATTTACTTGCACACAACGAGCAATGTTTGAGGCATAACCTTGTGGTAGCTTTGCATTTTTTATGGTTTGGCAAAACAATCGTCTTTCATTGACATTCATCCAAAACCTTGATGTTGGAACCTCTTCAGTTCCATCTTCTAACTCTTTAATCTCCAACTCAGGAACCCAACGTAGGTCTTTCTTTTCTCGGAGGTCTTTTAGGTCTTGACGAGCAGCTAAATTATATTTTGTCTTCCCAGGAATGGCTAACAATGTCGCAACAATATTATCAAACACATTCTTTTCTATGTGCATGACGTCCAAATTATGGGGATTAGAATAATGTTTCCAATAAGGCAACTTAAAAAGTATGGACATCTTTCTCCACGGATTAGGATCATCCTCTGCTTGTTTCATCTTAGGTTGCTTTTTTTCATAATGATTTGGAAAATCACAAAGCAATTCCTCAATATCAATTCCCGTCAAAGGCATGGGTGCAATTCGTTCATCAATTTTTCCATTGAAGTTTCTTTTATTAAAACGCCACGGGTGATCAGTATCCAAAAATTTGCGATGACACATGTAGCAATACTTGTGGCTATATGGTAACCACACTGAATCAATTTCATAATGACAATATGGGCAAGTTGTTTTGCCTTTTGTGCTCCAACCAGATACCATTGCATAAGCAGGAAAATCGCTAATAGTAGACGCCAAAGCTACTTGCATGTCAAACCTTGTATTTGTTGACGCATCATATGTTTCTAGGCCAAACTCCCACAAATCATTAAGATCTTTGATAAGTGGTTGCAAGTAGATATCAATATCTTTTCCAGGAGACAATGGGCCGGGAATAAGTAATGACAAAATTAGAAACTCTAACTTTGTGGCCAACCATGGAGGCAAGTTATAGTTGACCAAAATTACTGGCCATGTACTATGCACAATACTCATTGAATTAAATGGGTTAAACCCATCTGTGGCTAATGCAAGCCTCACATTACGAGGATCTTGAGCAAATTTTGGATACAATTTGTCAAAGTTCTTCCAAGCTTCACCGTCCACCGGATGTTGCAAAAGTCAAGTCCGTCTTTTCCTTGACCATTTGCATGCCATTTCATGTAATTAGCAGTTTCGGCACACATATATAACCTTTGCAACCTTTTCTTAAGTGGAAAGTATCTTAGAATTTTTGCTGGAATTTTATGTGCCTTTTCTGAGGTATATTCAGTGTGATCATTTTCCTTCGATTTCCACCTTGAGGCCCTACAAACATGACAACTTGTTGTAGTTGCATGCTCCTCCCAATATAGCATGCAGTCATTAGGGCACGCATCGATTTTTTTATAATCTAAACCTAAAACTTTCAACACTTTTTTTGCCTCATTCAACGATGTTGGCAATACAGAATCATCGGGTAGAACTTCCTTCAACAATGCTAGCAAAGCAGAAAATGCAACATTACTCAACTTATGATCACACTTGTATATATAAAGGCGAATTGTAAACGCAAGTCTAGAGAATTTTTTGCAACCAGGATATAATTCTTGTTGGCCTTCTTCTATTAGACTAAGAAACTTCTTTGCCTCATCATTTGGCCCTTCTCTCAGAGTAACGTTAAACATTTCTTGTATACCATCATTCATGTTCAATGGTTCATCATGTGCCTCTAATTCTGTTTCATCACCCATCTTCCCAAACCTAGAAAATTCATCACTTCTTGGTACAAAACCATTGCAAATGATATGATCTTTCACGTCATTCCGACCATACCAATATCGATGATAACACATACAACATGGGCAACTAATTTGATTTCCTTGGGACCTTGTAGCAAAAGCTTTTTCAATGTATTCATCCGCTCCTTTTTGATAATCATAACTCCATCTAGGAAATTCCCACCACTTATCCATTTCCTAAAAGTAAGTATTATAAGATTTTATACTAAAGGCAAAAACACTAGATCAATTAACAATTAATCAACTTGTATCAAGAAATCAGAGATTTGAATTATGATTATATTACTAACAATAAGTCAAATAAAAAATAATTAACAATTGAAAATAGAAATACTACCTAATCTCTTATACCAATTCTAAAAACAAAAACAAAGAGGGCGGATTAAACAAGACAGGAACACCTTCAAACTCCATTCTAAAGAAATTGCAATATGAAAACTTACCCAGAGGCCAGATATAATAAACAAGTACTTACAAATACAACCAAAAACAACAACTACTAAATGAACACATTGTGGCAGGAAAATGATACATGGGCAATCTAAATAACCAATGATTCAATCAAAAAAAAAAAATAACGCAGACTTCAAGAATCAGCAGTACATGAACAGTATATTAAGAGAAACAACGAAATCCTCACAGTTAGGAAAAATAAAAAGATCAGGTATAACAGGATCAAGCAAAATTAAGAACTGAAATGAATTAAGAATGAAAAGGCAAATTTTAGTACCTTTATTTTGAGGGTGTAACGGATTTAGTTGACAAGAATCCAGCGAACAGCACACTATCTATACAGTAAATACAAGGATTAAATGGTTTGTAATCGTAAGCAAAAAAATGAACAGCAGTAGCGATGCAAACAACCTCCAGGACGGCCAACAACAGAGCAGCAATTGATAGAATGACAGCGGCAGCACCGTCCCACGACCAACCAGCAGCTACCCACGACGCAACAGCACCGTCCCACGACCCAACAGAACCGTCCAACAGCAGCAGCAACAACGACCCAACAGCAGCAACAACAACCACTTACGGCAGCCCGCAGCAACCAATGAACAGTAGATCGAAATTCGCAAAGAAGAATGAGGAAATCAAATTCAGTTTCAGAGGAAATTACAATTTAGTTTGTGAAATAGGGTTTTTTGAGAAGTAAGAGTGAATGAATAGATAGCTGAAGGTGGGACGGTGAATAGGGTTTTGTGAAATCAAATTCAGATCCTCGTAAGTGAAGGTGGGAAAGTTGAAAGTAAATGAAATTTTTATTTTTCATTTCCCGGCAAACACTGCCCTAATATAATTTCATCAATTGAAGGTCTATTGCGACGGTTTATACACAACCGTAGTAATAGGTATCCGTCCCATAGCAATAAGTGGTCTATTACGACGGTTTAAAAATAACCGTAGCAATAGGGTCCTAACTGTCGCAATAGAGTATCTATTGCTACGGTTCAAAACTAACCGTCGCAATAGAGCGTCGCCATTGCTCGTTAATGTAGTAGTGTAATATCTTTTTCAAATACAATGTAAATCGTTATGTCACAAAGCGTTTTTTTATCTACAGTAAATCACTATGTGACATAGCAGTTTATGTGAACTTTAGAAGAAAAAAATAAAAAGTCATAATCTATAAGGGGAATTAAGTCTTTAGATTGCAAAGTGAAAATTAATTTTCTTTTGAGCATTATTTTGTGAAATGTTTCTTATTTTATTTTATGAAAAATTTACTATAAAAAATCTTAACTTTTGCCAACTATGGATCATCATTAAAACTCTCAATTTTAGACACTTTTTAAATTTAAAGCATTGTAATTTGTAATTTTTTCTTTAAAAAAAAAAGAAAATTCATCTTTATTACTTAGTTAAGACTTTTGACCATTTCTGTATCTATTTATTGTCGTCTTTTTCTTCAAGAACCCTCTTCTTTTACTTCTCTTTCTCTCTCCTCAGTCTTCATGTTTCTTTCCCTCTCTCTCCATTCATTCTTATTTAAACTCACATTTTCTTCTTTCCTCTTATTCTTTCCTTGGTCTTCAACAATTAAGATGCAACATCCTAATTCTGGCTCTTTATTTAATCGTGGGAACATAGTGAACTCTGAGGTGGTTGAATGTCATCATAAATTGCAGGCTAAGTTGTTGTACAATGAGAAAAGGCCCAAATTTGGATAAAAGTTATGGTCTTGTCCGTATTGGCCTGTACGTAAGCTGAAATTACCTTCTTCTTTTTTTTTTTTTTATTTATGTGTGTTCATTACTAATGTCATGTTTTATTATTTGTGAAGAATTGTGAATGGTTTTTTTTTGAGTGGGAGAAGGATGGTAACAATTTAGAGGGATGGTTCATTACTAATTTCAATGTTGATTTCTTACGTCCTATTTGTTTGTATCCTTATATATCGAATGTAGGCAATGTTAAATGTTATGCTATTTGTTAGTGGCAACTATTAGTAACCTTGATCAAATAGGTGAAGAGCACCTAAACTCTTGTAAATTTTGTGACTTTTAACGATGAATGAAATGTCAACATTTGTGCATAATATGTGTTCCTGAAATAAGATTCACAACTACACCACATAACTTCCATAAATAAATTTGTTTCTTGTTTATAACTTCATAACAACACATTGTTAAGAGGCAAAAAAATGGTTTCTCTTTACAAGGAGAAACACTAACATATAGATAGTATTCAATTCAGTGGTGTAACTTAAGTTCTTAATTAAACATATTTAGAACTACACTATAAAAAAGACAAAATAATAGTCTTGTTCTTGACTTGGCAGGTTGTTCTTCAAAGAGGGTTAGTGTTAGAACCAATAAACTTTGCTCCATCCCTTTGTCCTAACAGCTACATATATAAATAACAAATTAGTTGCAAGGTACTTTTAAGACAAGTTTTGATTACTCATATCAAATTTATGAGAACTTAAATTTTCTATAACATTACCATCTTGTGTAATGATGACATCAAAATCTCGTGGAATTTGTGCAATGTTAAAATAAGAAAGAGTTATAAGATTATTCAATTCAGTGGTGTAATGAAAACATTGTAATCTTTACTACTCACCCTTCCTCTTGCTATAGAACCTTTACCTCATATTTTATTTACGCCTCTTCCTCCCCTAAAACCTACCCACTTCTTATTTATCTACCATTCCTTCCAATTCTGATGGTTGTGCTATAGCTTTTAAGTGTTGTTGTGATTGTGAAACTTGAACTAGAGGTGCCCTATGTTCTGTTGTCATGTTTTTTTATTTTTGCATTGGTTGTGAAGATCTTGGAGGTTGTCCATCCTTCCTAGGTCTTCCCCTCTTTCTTAGAGGTTTCTCTTATTTGTACAAGAATGTTGTCCTTATTGGGACATCCCTTCTTATTATGCCCCTGAGACTTTCATAAGCCACAAGTCATCACAATACCATGCTTTGTCAATCTCCCTGGCTTCTTAGTTTTTTTATGTGGATCCTTTCTTCTATTCAGTCATGGTCTTCTTGAACCTATTTTAATTGGTGGTGGAGTAAGAGGGTCATCTGATCATGGCCAGAACCTTTGACCATCAATTGGTGGAATTGAGCTTGAGTAACTTTTAAGATAATTCTTTTTTCTGTAGAGCGAATAGTCTTCAACTTCCAAATGTAAAAAAGAAATGCATGAGATAACCACAGTCTTCTTCACTGTGTCACTTATTTCCCAAGGTTATTATAGTAATCAAGCATACTCCCATGTAACATTTTATAGGCATTGTACATTACATGGTAAGCAAAAGGCTTTTTAACAAGATAATCATAAGCCTTTTTCACTGAGTCACTTATTTCCTTAGTAGGCAAGTGAGGTCTTGTCTTTAAAACATCCAAGAATTGTCGTGCCACCCATTTAGCTTATAGTAGTTTATTCTTCTCCATGTTTCTTGTGCACACGTGTTCGCTATCCACTGACTTCACCACGTAAGCAGCTCTCCTCCTATCTCATGAAACATACAAATAAAAGGGACATTTGAGGACACACTTCACCCACTAGTGGAAAAAACCTCATTTGCTGCGGTTTTTTGGCCATAATATGCTGCGGTTTTGGCCCTAAGCATTAGTGATAGCAGCAGATGGCCTATTATAAATGTTGCGGTTTAAAACCACAGCAGAAAAGTGCACTATATGCTGCGGGCCTCCCTAAAACCGCAGCATCTAGTGCAAGACTATATGTTGCGGGCCTCCACAAAATCGCAGCATATAGTTTTGTACTATATGCTGCGGTTTTATGGAAACCGCAGCACATATATTTTTTTTTTTTTGCTTTTTTCGTTTAATACTAATAAATAATCCAATAATGTACAATATAAATAATGATTAATCCAATAATCCAATGATAATCACCAATTATCTCTTTGTAAACTCTCGATCGTATATATAATAATATGTATATATACAAATTAAAGTCCTAAATCTAAACTAATTACATTATTTACCAAGAACAAAAATTAGCGAGATACGCGTCAATCTTGTCTTTCAATTGGCGCATTTCTCCATCTCTCAAAGGGCGTGTTTCCCTTGGAATGTCGTATAAAACCTATAATATAATATTAAATTAAATGATACATAAACATTATTAGATTTTACCAATAGTAAATATATAATATTATAATTTAAGAACGTAACAAATACTTACGGCGTCAATGTTTTCGACTCCAACCTCCTTCACGGATTGTAAGATATCGTCCATGTATTTGAGAGTATAGTAGCCACAATCAACAATATTATCAGCTTGTCGAAAGTACTAACAGAAAATAGATGTTAGTGCCAAAAAAGCTTAAAAACCCATAAAATCGCAACTTAGCACGTCATTTCTAGCATATGACTATTATTTTCAACTCTAACCACTTCAACACAATAATATATACCAAATAGTGTTGTGTGCCAAGTTTCGTGCAAAACAAACCAAGTTTGAGCTACTTTATGCGCGAAAGTCCAAAAAAGCTTAAAAACCCATAAAATCACAACTTAGCACGTAATTTCTAGCATACGACTATTATTTTCAATTCTAACCACTTCAACACAATAATATATACCAAATAGTGTTGTGTGAGAAGTTTTGTGCAAAAGAAAGCAAGTTTGAGCTACTTTATGCGCGAAAGTCCAAAAAAAGCTTAAAAACCCATAAAATCAAATAGTGTTGTGTATCTTTACTGCTGTCCATTCGGAAATGTGGCTCTGGATATAGATCCCATTTCTCCACACACTTTCTTCATTGTGCTGAAATGCATCGGAAAAGTATAACTATATATATATATATATATATATATATATATATATATATATATATATATATATATATATATATATATATATATATATATATATATATATATATACATATATATATATATATATATATATATATATATATATACATATATATATATATACATATATATATATATACATATATATATATATATATATATATATATATATATATATATATATATATATATTATATATATATATATATATATATATATATATATATATATATATATATATATATATATATATATATATATATATATATATATATATATATATATATATATATATATATATATATATATATATATATATATAACACTTTAATTAAATAAAAATTGGTAAAATTTATAAAATTACGTACGCATTCAACAAGGCTTTGAATTTTGTGTTGCGAGGCGGGCTTTGAGGTTTTTGTAATGAGTCGAAGACGTGCACAGCGTTCGTTAAAGGACATATGACCAAAATTATCCAATGCAAACTACAAACGCAAATTTAAAATCAACAAATTAGAGATTATGTGAACTTAAAAATCAAAAGATAAGTTAAATTTCAAAAATAAAACTTACTCTTCCACATATAGAGCCAAAATGAACATGTGTGTAGATGCAAGGGAATTATTCAAAGTAGTCTCAATGTATGCTTTGACGTCATCTGGATCATTTACGCTTTTAGTACCCGAAATCGACTCAGGACAAAACCATCCAATTTTTATTGGAGGTTCGCAAGAATTTAGCTCCTCGTACGCCGCACTAAACTCACGAATAAGAAAATTTTGTCAGTAATTCGGTTGTTGATACAATTAAACAATAATGCCTAAATTGTAAGATGATGAACATCACCTCATGTAGACATGATAAGAGCTACATTCAACATTTCTCCTCTCAAAAATTGCCCAATGTCACTAGGACCAATAATTACAAATGGGCTCTCAACAAAGCAGAATTGTTCCTTCTGCAGGGTTAGAACGATTGGGTCCTCCTCATGCAGGCGAGATGCACATGTGTGCAGCCATTTGCAATCTTGAGAGAGATCTTTTAGCTCCGCATCAGTCAAAATTGGAGTGATTGCCATCGACTTTGACCCAGTCGACACCTTTGATAAAGAATCGATCTCTCTCCTAGAGCCCTTTGGACTCTTTTGCTATTTCAACTTATATAATTACATGCAATTAAAAAAATAAAAATAAATAAGATACAAATGATTATTACCATGGTATATCAATTTAGCATCAACCGGCGCTTGATCCTTGGCACTCGCGTAAAATGTAGATGACGCCAAAATAAAAACCCCACTATTCTGTAGATAAGATGGTTTCTTATCTTGAACCTCAGTCAAAAATGTGAAGCCATTGACATCGTAACCCTCATATTTATTGAAATCATCTCGAGGACCAAAAGCTAACCACTTAACAATTTCTGATACACCCTTGAGTTCTTCACTTATTACTCGATTATGAAACCAATCAATAAACGTCTTGTTATGCAACTGTATCAATCCCCTATCCCCTTTACAAGGATATTTTGCGCGCAATATATCTAAATGTTCACTCAAAAAAGGATGGACTTCAGGAATATGATGCAACACATACAAGTGTGCTTGTAGAAGACTGTCTCGAGGAAGTGTGATCAATTTGGAGCCAATTGTTCCTTTTCCCTCAAGCCTTCCTTCATGTCGAGAGGTGGGAAGTCCAATAGGCTTTGCCATGGCTAAATACTCGGCTATAAAGTTACTAATCTCATCGCTCACAGTGCCTTGAATCATACTCCCCTCGGGTTGTGCTGGATTCCTCACCATGTTTTGTAAAACACCCATGTGTCTTTCAAAAGGATAACACCACTTTAAAAAAACTGGACCCAAAAGCTTGATCTCACGAACGAGATGGACAATAAGATGAACCATTATGTCAAAGAAAGAAGGTGGATCATACATCTCAAACTTGCATAAAGTTACAATCACGTCGACTTGAAGAGCATCAAGTTTAAAGGGATCAAGAACTTTACTACAAATTGTGTTGAAGAACGAACATAGCTTGGTAATAGCATATCTTACATGTTTTGGCAGTATTCCACGGATTGCAATTGGTAAGAACACTTGCATCATTACATGGCAATCGTGAGATTTCATGCTTCCCAACTTCAGCTCACCATTTAGGGTCACAAATCTCTTCATGTTGGATGAGTACCCGGACGGAACCTTAATGCCATACAAAGACTCACAAAATGTCTGCTTCTCTGCTTTGGACAATGTGTAGCAAGCTGAAGGCAAATAAACTTTGTCATTACTCATCTTCTTACCGCCCTTTCTCTTGTTACTGCCACCAACTTCATCAGCTCTATTTCTTTTCTTACTCACCTTAACATGTGCCCACAACTCTGGACGAAGACCCTTAGATTCAAACCAATCTCGCACGGCCGTAACATCCTTTGTCTTACCCGGAATGTTCATGAGAGTCCCGAGTATGGCATCGCAAACATTTTTCTCTATATGCATAACGTCAAGACAATGCCTAACCTGTAGATCTCTCCAATATGGAAGCTTCTAAAAGATTGATTCTTTTTTTCCATAATCGATCTTCACCCCCTTGCACTTGCCCTGTTTTACCAAATACAGTCTCAACTCCCTTAACCTGTTCATAAACCTCATAACCAGTCAACGGTCGACTAGCTACACGGTCCTCAACCTCCCTGTTGAACATCTTCTTCTTCTTACGATATTGGTGATCTCGTGGGAGGAACTTTCGATGGTGCATGAATATGTGTTTGCACTTAGGAATCCACTTGGATTCCATGTCATCGATACATATTGGGCATGCTTTTTCTTATACCCCAATAAGTTGTCATATGTCGGAAAATCATTAACGGTGCATAAAAGCATTGCACGCAAGGTGAACTCCTCATTAGCATATGCATCAAACACGAAAATGCCTTCATCCCACATCTTTCTTAAATCCACATCTTGAATCTAGGTATTATTGGAAGATACCACAATACCTTAGCCGGGGGCCCTTTAGCATCCCAAGCCCCTTTTACGCTTGTAGCGCGTTAACCCACACCTAGGACACTCTTCTAAGTTCTCGTTTTCATTCCGATACAATACACAATCATTCGGACATGCATGAATCTTCTGGTACTCTAAGCCGAAAGGATACATGAGCTTTTTGGCTTAATATGTCGACTTTGGAAGTTCATTTCCCTGAGGAAGCATCTCACCTAACGCTTCTAATAACATTGTGAAACTAGCGTCACTCCAATTGAACTTTGACTTAATGTTGAAAATTGTCAACACTGCTGTTAGTTTGGTGAACTTTGTACATCCAGGGTACAAAGGCTTTTGAGAAGCCTCTGTCAACAAGTCAAAACACGAGGACGTTTTCTTAACTCATGCTCGACTCCCTCCATCATCTCATCAACACGATCCACATTCTCATCGACATTCTCTTCATCTTTCTCATACCCATTAACATGATCTACTACATCCTCATTGACATCAGCCACATTATTGACGTCCTCAACAACACTTTTCTCTTTGTAAACTCTCTCCTCACCATGCCAAACCCAAACATGATATTGAGGCCTAAACCCGCGTCGAAGTATGTGCTCCCTAAGGATATCAACACTATCTACCTTTGATACATTGCCACAAGTGACACATGGGCAATAAAAACCCACTCCCCCCGTCCTAACTTGATGTTCAACCGCAATACTACAAAATTCTAATACGCCATCAATAAATTCTGACGATTCAATGCTTCCATACATCCAAGAACGATCTTTTGTCATACTAATTAGTGTGATAAATTAATTCAAAACAAAATTAATACACAATTTTTAACATATATAATTAAACCAAATTAACCCTATTTAACCCTATATAACCTTTATATTATTTAAAGTAATCAAATTCTTTATTTTTAAATTACAAAACATATATAACTAAAAAAAAACCATTTTCTTTAATCAAATACACATAATCAAAATAATAAGAAACTAATAATATACAACTACATACATAAGTAAATTATTCACATTCAAATATACAACTACATATATACATAAGTAAATTACTCACATTCAAATATTCAAATACATACATAAGTAAATTATTCACATTCAAATATAAAATACATACCTTGGTAATGAGATATGATAATTTTGTTTCTACAATAAGATTATGTAACCTACAATGTAAAACAAAATCAAAATTAGTATAAAAAAAGACTAAATCCTTATTAAAACACAATGAAGCTATTCTTGAAGAACTTAAACAAAGATTGAAAAATTTATACCTTGAAGAAGAACAAGCTTAGCCCTAATGTCGTGGCTTTTTGAAGGAAAAACAACAATGGTGGGTTTAATAACTTAAAAAAAGATGGAGAAGGAAATTCGTGTAATGGGTGGTTATACTAATTTACTTATGTATAACACAGTAAATTAACATGAACGAAATTGAAGAACACAGTAGAGATTTTTGAAGAGAAGAACACAATAGCTGTAGTCTTGGGTTGTTTTTGAAGAACTTGAAGAGATTTTTGCAGAGATTTTTGAAAACTTAGCTTGAAGAAATTGAGGAACTTGAAGAAGAAGACAGTAGGTAGTCGTGGGTTTTAGGAATACAGTAGTTTATATGAGGGTTTAACCAAATAAACGTTAAAACTCGGGTTTTTAATTTTTTTGGGAAGGATTATTTGCTGCTGGCAGGACAAAAACCGCAGCATATGATGTGAATATAGCTTATATGCTGCGGGCAAGCGTAAAATCGCAACATTTGAGTGTTTTTTTTTCCTAATTCTTTTTCCTATTTATTGCTGCGTATGTAAAAACCGCAACAAATGATTAGCAGCAGATACGTTTTTTTCCACTAGTAACATTTGCTCTTTGTTGCCTATTCTTGTCACCAGAAATGATGGCTACATTTCTACCTTGTAATACATCATAGCTTGCAAGTGCTGCCTTAAATTTTTCCTTATAAGAAAAACGTTGACCAACATTCCAGGTGAATATTTTAAAGTCCGTCCGTGCATCTCCGACAAATAATGCTCTCTTCGTTTTTCTTGTTTCTATACAATCCTCGCCATCAGAACTTGAAGTAGTATTTAACTCATCCTCACTGTTCTCATACTTAGAAAAGTTAATAGTTTCTCCAACATCAACAGTTGGAATTGCATTGTCAACCGTAAACTAACAAGTAGTTGCCTTCCTTTGTAGTTGCATTGTGCTTCTAAACAATTCATTGCAAGTATCTTTCAATCTTGCTATGTCCTCTCTAATTCTTCATCACTAGACTCCTAACACCAACTTCATTTAGTTTATTAAATTCGAAGAAATCAACATCCTCGTCTAAACCATCAAACTCTTCATCATCTAACTCAAAGTCCTCACTTGGTTCTTGTTCAGATGCAACATAGTGTTCATCTTTTGATGAACTCCGACCTTCTATAGCACTCATTAAATCATTTGTTGGTGGGATTCTCTTAGGTGTTGGTTTTTTGGGTTGCAGTAGGAAAAGTAACTTTGATTGGGCCTTCACATTCCCGACATTTGCTTTAATATTTAGAACTGATGAAGGCAATTGATGTACAACATACAAATCCAATGTTTTGTATTCAATTGCTAATGTAACCTACATAACTAACCTTCTTTAAGCCATCCTTCAATGTCATTCCAGAGAATCATGTAGCACAAATCTAATACTTTCTTACCAACACAACATTTTTCACCCAACTCCCAAACAAATTTCCAAAATATAGCATCAGATGCAACTAAAAATGTTCTTTTTATCCCTTTTAACATATTCAATATTAGTATGAATAGACTCTTTAAACTTTCCAGCATACCAAAATCTTAAGAAAATATTCATATCCATCTTCATACTAGAAATTTCAAAGATTAACTTAATTCAAACAATAAAATTAAAAACGAAAATCAAGCATTATTCTAATGTATCCGAATCAATCATCAACTTAAACAAATAAAATCAAATCACAAAATTTGAAAATGTTGTAAAAAAATTGTTGTAATCACAAAATTGCATAACTCTTAAGTTATAGTAAAATGAAAAAAAAACACCATTAAAAATAAATAATCATACCTTATTTCGAGCCGTATACTGTTGCAACAATAGAGGTCATGAGGAAAGGAGAAATAAGAGGTAAATACAGTGAAATAATCGGGGTAAATGACAGGCTTACATACTTGATAAAAAAAAGGTTGTACTAAATATAGTTGGGACCCGCTCTTTCATTACTTAATTAAAGGTTTAAAGGTCACTTTAAACTTTAAACTAAAAAAAATGTCCAAAATTAAAATTTTTAAATAATAATTCATAATTGGGAATTTTATAATTAAATCTTGAAAAGTTGAAATTTTTTATAAGTAAGTTTCATTTTATTTATGAAATTCATATTGAGAATCATATAATCATATTTTAAGGCCCTTTGAGAAAGTTCTAATCTAACTGAACCGAAACCGAAAAGCTGAGAAAAAGTTTGAAGGATCAAAACATTGTGCCGATTCAAAACCATCAACTCTCACTGTCCAAGGGTTGAAAACCCACCAAATCTTAAGATTAAGATCTATCATTCCTTCCATAAATCTAGTTACATATTCTTGGATTATTATAGCTTTGATTATTTCTTGGATTTATTCGCTAAATCTTCTCAATCACTACAAAGGGTAATCAATGGAACCCAAAATCGTTACTGGAAATGGTGGTTATACTCTTGATGATGTTCCTCACTTGTCTGATTATCTCTCTAATCTTCCTGTAATCTTTCTCCTTTAATTTTTTTTAATTTATTTTTAGTTGGGCATTTTTTGAGTTGATCTTAAATTGCTTAAATTTTATTTGGTGGTGGTAAGAATCCAACTCTTGTGAATGAAAGTCATGATCTTTAATTGCTTAATTTTCTTTATATCATGATTTTGTTTGATTTTTTATGTTTTTTTGTATCATGATTATGTTGAATTTTGCAGACATACCCAAATCCACTACAAAACAATCCTTCATATTCGGTAACCAAGTAAGTAAACAATTTTTATCTGCTTAATTGATCAAAGTCCTTACTTATTCTCCTTTAATTTAATTTTTATGGGTTGTTTTCACTGCCATGTCTGTTTTAGTTGACTTGCCATTTTATTTTATTTATTTTTTTAAAAGGACCTTAAAAAATCGATGAAATATATAATGATTTTAATCAAATAAAATTTTATATAGAAAAAGTTGCGATCTTCGTAGAAAGATCTAACAGTCTTCCCTCTATCACGTGGCTATTTGATACAATCTCCTCTTTGGGGTCTTTATTAGCAGAAGTGACACCGTAATAACGTCATAATTTACTATTAAATTGATGACAAGACTCGAAACCCTCACTGTGAGACTTTAAAACCCTGGGTTGGATCGAACCTAATAAATGGATAGGATAACTCTCTAATATATAGAAATAATGGATATTATTTGTAACTAAAAACGAAAAAAGCAAAAATAAGAGATTTAGGTTTACCATGAACCATAAGGTTGATAGTAGCTCCAAAATTAACAGTGAAAACTAAGGTTTTTTTAGAGAAAAAAAGGAGGGAGAAGAAATTTAGCTGACTTGCCACATATTCTTTAATACAATTATTAAATTCTTGAATTTCATGTCTTTCTCATCAGGCAATACTTTGTGGATGATGATGACACTGTTGTTCAAAAGGTTAGTCCTTTTTGCAGCTTATGCCTTTCCACAAACCATTATTTGTGTTATTAGGAATTTTTATAAGTTTTTATTTAGTACTATAACTATAAAAGTATAGGCAAAATCAAGGATTATACATAATAGCGAATAAGTTATGATTTTATTAAATCATATAAACCTTTTATTTATGTAAAGTTACAGATAATACTTGCTATCAAGGGTGATACGGAAACAGGGTAAGGTTGGTACATTCGACCCCCTCAAACTGTATGTGGGAGCCACTTAATGGCGTTGGGGGTACTGGATTGTTGTTGTTGAGATTGACAAGGTTATGTTCTCTGATTTTATAGGCTGTTCAACATAAAGATGGTCCAAGAGGCTTACATTTTCGACGTCAAGGTCCTCGACAGAAGGTGATTGATTATTATTTTTGAACTTTTGGAAAGTGTGAAGGAAAATTATAAGCAATTGTGTAGTTATTAACTTCTTGTTCTGATTCTGAATCATAATTTAGGTGTATTATTCACCAGACGAAGTAACGGCATGTATTGTTACATGTGGAGGTCTTTGCCCGGGCCTTAACACTGTAATCAGAGAGTTAGTTTGTGGGTTGGATTACATGTATGGAGTGAAAAACATCTTGGGAATTCAAGTGAGTTTTTTTGTTAAAAAAATTCGAAGTATAATGACAAGAATCATGGTTTATTTGCTTGTTTCTTGTTAGTTTATGCACTTGAATATGATGGATTTTGGTTAAATTCGGATATCTAGGGTGGCTACCAAGGGTTCTACGCTCGAAATACCATAACATTGACGCCTAAGTCTGTCGACAGTATCCATAAACGGGGTGGAACTATCCTCGGTTCATCAAGAGGTGGCTATGTGCTTTCCAAAATAGTTGATAGCATACAGGACCGGCGTATTAATCAGGTAATATCGGGTTATTAGGTAGAGATTTAATGTGCGCGAGTGCGACTATGCTCAGAATCGAGAAAATCAAGATCAGTAAGGATATGACGTTCTCTGTTTTATGTGATTAGGTGTACATAATTGGAGGAGATGGAACTCAAAAGGGTGCGTCAGTTATATATCAGGTACTTAGTTTGAAAAAGTCTTTCAGTGCTTAAACTTATAGATGGTAACAGGGAAAGTATGACTAATATTTTCCATTCTTGCTTATTAGGAAGTACGAAAACGGGGTCTTAAGGTCTCGGTCATAGGAATCCCCAAAACTATTGACAATGACATCCCGGTATATACCGCTTTTCTTTGACATCCCTCATTTTTGATATCACAACGGTAGTAGTATAATTGTTGTAGTGAAATTGCTTGTCCTGATGAATTTATATTCTTTTTCTAGATCATCGACAAATCTTTTGGGTTTGATACAGCTGTGGAGGAGGCACAACGTGCTATAAATGCAGCACACACTGAAGCCGAAAGTGTTGAGAATGGTATCGGTCTTGTCAAGTTAATGGGTCGTGATAGCGGTAAGCTTACAAGTTTAGAAAAATCCTTGGAAGTGGTTTCTCATTACCCTAGAGTATCATAGGAAAAACTTTTGAAATAACGGGAGATCCATGCTATAGGATTCATTGCAATGTATGCAACCCTTGCTAGTCGAGATGTTGACTGTTGTTTGATCCCGGAATCACCCTTCTATCTCGAAGGGCCTGGCGGGCTCTATGAGTTCATTGCCAGAAAACTGAGAGACAACGGTCACATGGTTATTGTCGTAGCTGAAGGCGCTGGTGAGAAGCTTGAAGAACGAGATGCTTCTGGAAATAAGGCTTTTAAAGATGTTGGTCTCTGGTTGTCTCACACGATTAAGGTATTTTATTCCTCGGCTTACGCCTGATCCAATGTACAGTGCCTACAGTCAATTGTGAAAATGTGGATTTAAACTAACCAATGTTCACTGGATTCTGATCTTCTGTAACAGGAACATTTTGCCCAAACAAATCTGAACATAACTCTTAAATACATAGGTCAGTCCTTCGTTTTGCTTCCAGATTGTATGTTGGATGTAGAGGTGCTCAACGGGCCGGGTCGGATGTGTCACGTCGAATTCAAACGGAACGGGACTGGACGGGTCAAAGCCTGTTTAAACTTGACCCACTTTGACCCCTTTTCTAAAAATTCATATAATAGTTTTTTTATTCTACTTTATGGCCCGTTGGATCGATCCACCTATGTATATAATAATAGTAATATCATATAAAAATATAAAAAAAGAAGTGGTAATTTTTTTTTTTGTGTGGCGCGGCCCTTTACACCAAGGTCTGATAATGGACCGACCCGTTATTGATCCGACACGCTAATGGTCTATTTAAATGTGACCCGACCCTTGACCCGTTGGGTCGACCAGTCCCGTTAAACACCACTAGTTGTATGTACTAAATACTTGATTGTAAAGTGATTGAGTATGATTTTGTGGTTTATATTCAGACCCTACGTATATGATCCGAGCAGTTCCCGCAAATGCATCAGACAATGTATACTGCACAGTTCTCGCTCAAAGTGCCATTCATGGGGCCATGGCTGGTTACACTGGTTACACTGTTGGGCCAGTTAATGGAAGGCAATGCTATATACCTTTCTATGTAAGTATTTTTCATTTGAATTTCAATTTGAAAAATACATTCCAAACTGGGTTATTGAGATTTACTGAACTGAATTTGCTAAAAGAGCAGAAATTCTTAATAAATCAAGCAACATCTTAGTTAACACTAGTACTTATGGTTACTATAATCTTTCTGTTAAATGCAGCGCATCATTGAGAAACCGAACAAGGTTGTGATCACGGACAGAATGTGGGCTAGGCTTTTATCTTCAACTAATCAACCGAGTTTTATGAATCCTCCCAAGGATACCGTTGTCGGTGGAAAGCCGACCGAGAGTATAATGCCATCCAATTCTTTTGAAAAGCCGAGTGAGAATGAAAATCATGTCGATGATCAACATCCAGGTGTGAATGGATCTATATAGTAACAAAGTGGCTTTTACAATTTTGTTTTCGAGATTTTGGAAATGTCCGTTGTTTTGAGTAACAGCGGAGTTGAATAATTCGGTTTATACCTTGGATTGTATTTCTTTAATGCTTATGGTCGTGTAGGAGATGCCACAAGATTATCGCAAGGAATGCTCTCGACTAACCAAAATAAGTATCTAAAAATGGTTTCTATGCCAAAAAAATATAAGTTTCATGATTGTATTCATGTAAGTTATTTGTGTTAAATAAGTTATTCGTTATTGCATGGGAAATGTTATATACATTCAACCATCAAACATGGTCTAGTCTACGGTTTGTTTGGGATTTTGGACAATACTGATATTATATGTTGTTTTTGAGTTTTGAGCATTAGTAGAATAGTAGTTTTACAATTAAACTCTGTCCAAATTATGTTCAAAAACCTGCCACATAATTACAAATAAAATCTACAAAGGAAAACAAAAAATAAAATCGGGTACCCACGACTTATTCGAGTACTTGAATCAATTAGGCCGGAAAACGGGTCGTTAAAAAAAGATACCTAATTAATCGAATATCCGCTAATGAACACCCCTATTTACAATAGACACTCAATAAATAGATACTCAATAACAAATATAACTAATATTATCTACAGTTTTAGGTTGTTTTATTGAATTATTTTACAATGGTCCATAATATCAAACTAGAAAAAACATTTGGCTTCATGGACATTGAAAGTTGAAACATTGGCTAAACATATAGTATAATCAAGAAAAATACATAATTGCATGCATAAGATCTGATCTATTAATTAAATTTGATTTTCACTAACTTCAAAATAAATTTAAAATTATAAAAAAATTAACATGAACATAAAATCTAATTGTAAATTGATCTGAGATATCTGACACAAAATCGAATACCTTTTCTTAGAACACTGATATAGAAATCATATGACATGGCTGCACGCATAATGATTACTTCTTATTTTATGCTTGAGAACTGAGATCTATAGGAAAGACCAATGAGCTAGTCTTTTGAGAGACTGATTTTTTAGGAGACGTATAAGTCTAACCCATTAAAGATTAATACGTATTTATCGAATCTTGATGCCTACTTATATTATCCTTAATGCCTACTTATATTATCCTTAATGCCTACTTATATTATTCTTAATGCCTACTTATTGTATCCTTAATGCATACTTTTAATATCTTAAATGTCTACTTATGTCATTCTTAATGCTCACTTATAATATTTTAAAAATATATAATGGATCGGGCCATTTAAAGATTTGTGGAGACCAATTATGCTTCCATGTTTTGATAGCATGGTCATCTAACATCTGATATCGGCTATTACTTAAGGATCTTGTCGATAACAAGATTTGGGAGATTGCTGATCAAATCTTGTTCATTAGGTTTATAAATCTTAGGGTTTTGAAGAGCCTTAGAAAATTCTATTCTCTACACTAAAAAAGTGCACTCCAAATTTTAAGTTTGGTTAGTCAAGAAGCCTAAGTAACGAAAGTATATACTATATCTTTTTAATTCAAACAAAAAAATAAATTGTAAATATGATACAGTTTAAGGTATATACGTTTATCCAAAAAAAAGGTATAAATGTTATTCATTAGATTCATTGGTATTTTAATCGAGAAGACTATAAAATAGATGAATGAATAAATAATATAGGTAATTTAATTTTTAAAAAATGTTTGAACAACTAGTCTTTTAAGAGACTGTCATTTTGAATTTTTTAAAGAAGTCTCTCACGCCCAATTTATTAAATATTATTAAACTAAAAAATAATAATGGACTTACTAAATTAGAAATGGTCTCTCAAAAATAACATCTTTCACAAGAATTTGTGATGTTTTAAATATTTTTTAAATACCTAAACTTTTACTATTTTTTTGGTAAAGATATAATCCTAAATAAAAATTAACTTGATTAAGTTAAGGACTATATTGTAATTTTATATAGCATTCTGATAAAACTTTGAAATTTTTTAGGAAAAAATAATTTAAAGATTTTACATTTAAGAATTAAAAAAATTATTCCTTGACTGCGCCAAAAAACTCTAAATTTGATTAATACCTTACCTAATTTTTCATAATGAGTTCAAGATTTCAAATGTATTCTCTGTTGGAAAATAATTCACATATGATCTTACATAAAAAAATTAGAAAAATCGACTAATATATATGTATAATCTTGATGGACTAGTCCTATACACCAATCCGTGTTAGGATGAAAGCCTATCAATTTTATGTGCCGTTAATTCTCTTATAGTGTGAGTCTTGTCATATACAAGCTCAATAATAAATTTATCATTTTCGATTAGCACGAATCTATATAGTATTTAAATTGCCTTTTAAACGGCTTAATTGACATTCAATAACAAACAATGATCTGCAAATTCACATTAATAAGAAATACACGTAATTCAATTCAATGGGTCATTTTACAATGATCGAAATAATTGAACCAAAGAACATTGAATCAGAGGACAAAACATGAAGTATTAAACTAAGCAAAATTCACAAATACAGAGAGGAAACCTTAGAACACTGATATAGATTTCATATATCACATGGCTTCAGGTGTTAGTTTCATATGAATGGGATACACTGAATACGATGATGATGATATATCAGATGGCTGCAGGTCTTCCATCTTTTCTGGGATCACTTACTGCAGTAAGAGTTCCTAAATATGTATCACCAATAAACTTCCTTCCCGTTTTGTGGCCCAAATCAACAGAACTTTCAAATGTTTGTACAATAAGCTGGCAGATTGCTGCAATTCCTATAGGCTTCACTTGATGACCCCTCTTTTCCAAGAACAATCTTGTTTGTTCGGGGAGTTCGATGTGCTCCCCGTCAAGGACAGTCACATTCTCATATGACACTACATTTGGAATAAGCTGCACAACACAAAGTTGGAAATTTTAGCAAAAGATCTTGGGATGGTTTATTTTATATCGATGAATTAAAGATGGTGCACACACTTTATAAGTCATCAAAGTTATTTCTCTCATTGTCATGGTTTTGAAATGGTATCTCTTTGGCTTATGGAGTGTGTGCAACTGGTATTCATAATAAATCTAACCTAATTTACTAATACTTGAGGAAAAAAAGATATTCGAAACCTTATGATAGACTCTTGCACTTTGAACAGCCGTAAGAGGATCCATTCCCTGAATAAAATGGTTGAGGAAAACCTGGATCACTGCTGGAATTATGTTCATCCCACCACTACCACCAATGACTCCAGCCAATTGATCATCCTGTCAATCAAACAAACTTGTTAGAGTATATAACATATTTTGGGGCCTCAACTATAAGCTTAAACTTTTAATTGACTCCAGCATGACAAGAGGTAACGCATTCAAATCTCAACCACTCCTCATTAAAAGTGGAATATTCAGTGCCGGGCGTAAGCAGGGCATTAGCTGCATCCACACTTCTAACGCAAAGGGCTCTCATGTGAAAGGGCGCGTGTATATAACTTATACTAGGGCCTCAATCATAAGCTTAACCTTTTAATTGAGTTGGTTCTTTAACAAAATCAAAAACAACATCAAAATATCCGAAAGTATGAAAGGAGGAAAATATTTGATGTATAAAGTCATCATATATTTTACCTTGAGAATAACAAGGGGAGTCATGGAAGACAATGGTCTTTTCCCTGGTTGTATAAAATTTGCTGGAGCGGGTGGGAGAGTGTCAGGACTATCTTCTGTAGGAGTCGAAAAATCATCCATTTCATTATTTAATACGATCCCAGTAGAAGGCGACAGTACTCCGCCTCCAAAAGGATAGTTTACGGTTGTTGTAACTGATACTGCATTTCTCTCTGCATCAACAATGCAAAAATGGCTCGTTCCATTATCTTGTACTTGATTCCACCTACAATATCCAAGAATATATAATCATAAGACTGACTTTCTTGCCTTAGTTTTTTCTGTTTTAGTATACCAATTTGTGGGCCAAATGAAATATCCTTCCTTGTTTACCTGCTAAGGTAGTACTCAGGAGGGAAAGTTGTCTTATCATATATCTTATGCCAAATTTCCTTTGCAAAAGACGGTGAAGTCATGTCGGACATATACTTAGTTACGTTAACAAAAGCAGGGTCACCCAAGTTCATTCGGATAGCAAGCATATGCTTCATTGCCTCAATCAGTCTATGTAAACCTAAAGGTCCTTCAATCGCATTGGTGCTTCCATAGTTACTAAGTATGTTTAAAATCTGTATTACACCAGCAAAAGAAAAGAGAAGTTCTCAAATTTTCAACAAATTAAGCGTCTAAAACCACTCTATTAAGAGTTTTGTCCCACAAATTTCCTACTAACCGCAAATTTTAATTCATTCATGACATATAACTCAATGGAAGAATTTTCTTTTGCAAAAGATAAAGGGGTGTTTGGCAGATGGTTGATACCTAATAGCTAATAGTTGATAGAAAATTACAATGGCTAAGTTTGACTAACTGATTTTAAACCCGCTACTATGAGCAACTTGTTGAAAAACAACTTATTCCTAACAATAAGTTGTTTCAACCAACTGTTTTACCAAACATTAGCGTTAAATACTTTGACCACCCAACCCTCTATTTGTACCAAAATAAGCTGAAATTGTCCAATAAGCTATTTTGCCAAACACCCCAATAACTTAACGCACACAAACGTCACAAGAAAGCTAAGAGGACTAACCATGGCGATTCCCAATGTTCCGCTTGAAGGAGGTGGCATTCCGAGGATTCTATAACCCATTACATCAACTGTTAAAGCATTGTTTACTCTCACTTTGTAATTCCTGAGATCATCCATTGTTAGAATCCCACCAGCCTTTTTCACATCCTTCACCAACCTTTCACCAACAGTCCCATTGTAGAAAACTTCCGGTCCTTGTTCTGCTACAGCCTCTAAGCTTTCAGCAAGCTTTAGATTGTAGCATATATCTCCTGTCTGCAAGAGTTTCCCATTTGGTGCAAACACTTGCCTCAAGCCTGGATCTGCCTTAATAGTATTCTGGTGTTTAATGATGTCATTCCCGAGATAGCCATGAATTTTGAAGCCGTTTTTAGCTAACTGTATGGCAGGTTGGAAAAGAGTTTTCCATGGCAATCGGCCATACTTTTTCCATGCTTCGTGCAGACCTGCTAGCTCTCCAGGTACACCCATTGACAAGGGGCCTGAAACCTTTGTCTTAGGATCATTCTTGTACATGTTCTGTACTTGTTAAAAATAGACACAAGATCACTATTGGGCAATCAATTTTTCAAAACAGATACAAGAACACCCTTATAGTTATTCTGATTTTGATTAAGACTGCACAAGTTTCTGCCAATTCTTATCTAAGTTACAGCAACTTTTTGATTTCACGATAAGGTAAATCCCCGACAGACAAGAGGGAAAGGGAGAATTAATCAACTTGCGGGTGGTGAGAATTAACACGCTAATCTACGTCTGACTGTTCATGACCAACAAAATGTAACACAAAATTGATTTCAAGTTTGCATGCAATCATCTTTCAGAGTAGGTGTCTATATGTATAACAGTATAAGTCCTAGTAAGTTCTATCAACTAAAATAAGTTCGGATGATCAAACTCTTAGGTGAAATGCACACAGCCAAGACCATCAATTTATTTTTTGGGAAATTCTGTGTGGTAACCTGAGTTTTTGGCTTTTCCATAATTTTTTAAAAATCTGCATGGTGACCTTAAGCTTTCAATTTTTCCATGTGGTAGACAAAATGTTAAGTTTTGGTTAAAATAAATACTTATTTCAACTAAATTTCGAAATATATATGGCGAATTAGGGTGATCATGATGCTTGTTTTCTGAAAAAAATGTCATTATATTGGGTAAAAATGGTGTAAAATTAATAAAAAACTTCCATTTTGTTTACCACATTGAAAAAGTGGAAGGTCAAGGTCACCACATGAATTATAAAAAATGTTTGTCTACCATGTGGAAAAGCCGAAAATTCAAAGTTATTACATAGAATTTCCCTTTTTTGGTTTTATTTTGGAGCTTGATATCCCCATGAAGAGGATCCGCCGAAGAATCTCATAACAAAGGTGTAATGTAGGCAAACTTGGATAGAGTATATAACATAAACTACGACTATAACCAAAACCTTAACCTAATATATATTATATACTCTATATATGCCTTACGTTTCTACAAAAGGTTGTTTCCAACATCATCAAAACAACAACAATAAAAATGTCAGAGTCTAAATTCCAAAATATCGGGATAAGTTATATGAACTAACATATCAATTCCAATGATGGTCCACATCACTGTCACATGATTCACTAATCTCCTTATGAATCGCGAATCAAAAAAGCGAACTAACTGGTGAATAATATCAATTCCCAATTTATTTCGGTTTTCTGCTATCTCCTCCTCTAAATCTAAAATTTTCATATCCTATTTGGTCTTCCTCGCCCACGTTTTAAATCTCCCAAGTTCTTCAAAAGCATAAAATACAATACAAAGATAATAAGAGAAGAATAAGAAGGAACCTCAGATGCAGCTGCAGGAGCAGTTTCTCTCATATCAAAAGCTAAAGCTTCAGAAGTTGAAGCAGACCTAACAACCATGAAAGCTCCCCCACCAATCCCACTTGCCATTGGATTCACAACTCCAACACATAATGCAGTTGCAACTGCAGCATCAATAGCGTGTCCTCCTCGTCGCAGCATCGATGCTCCAACCTTCGAGCAGCGGGCATCATCAGCTGCAACAACCCCTTTAGCTGACTCCACAATCTCAGGGTCACCAATATGTACTTCCCCATTGAAATTCTGCTGTGTTTTTGACAACCAAGAAGTCTTGCTGCTCCCAAAAGCAAGGCCTACGGTTAGGCATTCCCAAAAAAGAAGGATTACAATTATGGGAACTTTCATTATTTGGTGAAAATAGATTTAAGTTATGATTACTAGTCAGTAAACAAATGTATTTATACATAAAAATCTCATTTTGAAAAATTGGCCAAAGATTTCATTTTCATTATTGTTAGAGAGATCTTTTATTGGTGATGGATTAGTGGAAGGTCATAGGATTTCCTTTCAATAATAAATGTGGGTTGATTCGAAGAACAAAATTCCAGAGGGGCAAGGAAGTGGTTGAAAGATACTCTGTGTATACAAACTCTATAAAGCTTAACAATTTGAAGTTTGCAACTTGTTAAATGTTTCACACCTACTTGTGAAACTTGTATAAAATTGAAAAAAGTTTGACAATGCTAATGAGCTAGTAGACCAACTTTTATCAGCCTCAACCTGAAAAAAATACTTCCTCTATTCCTAACAAATTTTCACAAGGAATTTTCACAAAAAATAAAATTTTTTGGATAGAGGATATAAATTTTATGGATGAAAAAAAGAGATAAATATTAAAAAAATATTAAAAATGTGTACCATGGACTGATATTTTCCTGCAACCGGGTTTTTTTTTCGTTTTTTTAAAAATTATTATTAATTTCATTTATATTATTATTATTATTATTATTATTATTATAAATAAGAAATTTTAAGGGGCAGTAAAGTTGTAATTTTTTTAAATTGACGATAAAATGAAAAGAGGTGGTAATGTTTAATAACTTCCTTAATATAAATAGAAAGTAGAATAAATATATTGTCAAAAAAGTTGAATATATATAACCATAAGGATCAAAAAGATCAAAGCTGAATCCTGTGTTAGAATCAAATTGAATTGAATCTTCTAAAACAGTAATCAAAAAGTTTGTCTTGAACTCCAAACAGATAAAATTTTCAATATTTAATTCAAAATCTAACCAACAAACAAAAATAAAAATTCAGGAAAAATACAAGAAATTTGCAAAAACTAACCTGTAAGAATGAGGAAAGCAAATAAAATGACAAATTTGGCCCTTTTAGGCTTGGGAAATGGAATAGGAGTATCATTTTTATGAATTCCCAGAAGTGGATTTTCAGTGTCTGAAATAGAATTAGCAGGAGGAATCCCCATTAGAACTTATGGGTATTCCTCAGCCCAGAAACGTGGAGAGCTATAACTGGTGAATACTGTTTACAGGAAATACAAATAATTCAATAAAATGTGGAATTCGTGCGGTTTTGAGCTGGTTGCTGATGTCACTTAGTATTACTATTAGTACCTATCACAACATATTTTATGTTATCTTTTTGGATGCTGTCCCACTCTATGCCGTTGCCCATTATTTTTCATCATGAAGTATGATAGACCATCACATCAACGGATGACAGCCCGGGATTATTTAGTGGGTTTGGTAGTGCTGGTGCATCTGGAGTGTTCAACGGGTCGGGCCCGGTAAAAGAAAAAATGTGCCAGGTTAGGTGAGTCATGTTAAATTTAAACAAGTCGAAGCCGTTTAAAGCCTATTTAAACTGTTTTTTAAAAGTTTATAAAATAGCTTTTTTATTCTGCTTTATGGTCCGTTTGGTCGCTCCACCTATTTATATAATAATACTCCCTCCAATACAATTTAGTTGTCCCATTTGGTTTGGGCACAATTATTAAGAAAATAAGGGGACCATCTAAAATAGTAGACTCATGTGCAATATTGGGTGTTTTTAATTTTAAGAATTAAAGAGATCACCTAAAATAGTAGATCTATATGCAATATTGGATATTTTTAATATTAAGAAAATAAAGAGACCACCTTTAAGTGTAGGTATTAAAAAAGAAATGAGATAATAATGGTAAATTGCCCAAATAAGAAAATGAGACAACTAAAAAGAATTGGAGGGAGTAGCATATAAAAATCTAAAAAAAGTAGTAAACTTTTTTTCACAACCAATTCCCATAATTATCCTGCTCGACTTATTATTGACTCGACCCGTTAATATGTGACCCAACCCTTGACCCGTTGGGTCCCGCCCTATTAGACACCTTTGATTGTATCCATTTCAATTATAGCGGGTATGGGTATGAGGTTGGTGGTTAGTGGGTGGGTATAGGTAAGATATCACTCGCTCGTTTTGCCGTTATTATATTGAGTTATTTACAAAAAAAAGAAAATTACATAAAATCTATTTACAAACCTATGTAATATAGCTAATTTTTTTTAAAGAAAAACACAAAGCAAAAACTGATAAGAGACCACCTCATTATAAGGCGAGTACTAATGAGTTGACCCAAACTCAAAAATTTTAAGAACTTATGAAAAAGGCAGGAAAGATGAAGAGATATGAAGGGTGATAGTAATAAGACTGAAAGAAATAGAAGGAGTAAGAAGGTACAATTTATGATAGGCTTAAGAGGTAAGGGTTTGCTTGAAAAGGCGCCTAAAAATCCAGCGTAATCATTAGGTGTATTTGTACAAATGCAGTATACTGTTCACTTGTATGTTTCTAATTACTTGTTATGATCAGTTTATAGATTGTAACTTGAACAGTTTCAAGAACATTTTATGTTTCTAATTAATTGTTATGATCAGTTTATAGATTGTAATTTGAATAATTTATACATTAAATTGGTTAATTTTCTCAATAATGCCTAAATACATTGGAATTGATTTATCCATTATAAATAAAGAGTCTAAGTCTTCTTTACTATTCACAATTTGGAAATGACTAGTGTTTTTGCTTAGTCATCTTCCAATTCATCTTTGGTGTTACACATATGGTGGATTGCATGTTTTTGCTTAGTCATCTTCATTTGGGGTTACACACATGTAGTGGATTGCATGTAGGTTGCTTTTGCACGTATGTTAGTGTTTTTGCTTAGTCATCTTCATTTGGGGTTACACACATGTAGTGAATTGCATGTAGGTTGCTTTTGCACGTATGTTAGTGTTTTTGCTTAGTCATCTTCATTTGGGGTTACACATGTTATAGATTGCATGTAGGTTACCTTTTCTATTGTGTTTTTGCATGTAGTTGCTTATATAATGCACTAAACCAATTGTAATTCTTGATCAACATTGCTTATCAACTTTTTCAAAGAAACCAAAATCAAAACCCTCTGATTTTGTGTGATATAATTGAATTATATTTCTTTTTAATTTTTGATTTACATTCATTGTTCAAAGAAAGATTCTTATATTGTTTTCTTATTGTTTTGGCAGGTTTTCTTTAGTGCTGCATGAAGTTTGTGTAGGCAAAAGATCAAGGTTTTTTTGAAGTGATTATGAACTTTTGTGGGTTTTGATGTTTGTAAGGGAACATAGACTTATTTCAGATTATTTTTTCAGTAATTTTTCTTGATGTTCTGAATTTCACTAGACAAGCTGTCTCTTCTATCTGGTTTTTATGTAAGCAGGTACGTTTCTCCTTGGTCACTAACCTGTGATTTACAAATAAGTTGTGTAATTAAGCTTGTTAGTTGCTCTGGTTATTTATTTGCTTCTGCAATGACAGGAAGCATCATTAGATCAGTAACGTGTGTAGATCAGTAGCATGTTAGTGTGTGCAGCTATTGCAGTAGGCTGCTGATTTAAATAAGTCAATTGAGTAACTTAGATATCAAATGTGTCATGGTTGCATTTTTCCTTATCATGATCAGAATTCGCAAGATGCTTGCAGCATTTTTACTGTATGATTGACATGCTTTTGTGTTCTTTTTCAGGTGAATCGGATGATGACCGTGAAGAAGTCTTGGCAGCAGCACACTTTGCTTGCTACTCCAGTTGTATGTCTCACTCTGAAATTTGTGTTTCTGAAGCATTTGGGTGCTACACACTTAAAATATGGAGTTGTTGATGAACACTTAAAATATGGAGTTGTTGATGAACATTTTGAGGTAATTAAGCAATCATGGACTCTTCTTTTTATTGGGTAATCAAGAATTGAATTCAGGTTCCTCTGATGAAAGTGGCTTGTACATGTTTCAACTAAAACATGACCCGATTCTCTTATTAAATTAATCGGTGTTTGTGTGAATGGCTGATAGGTGACAAGATTCGCGCTTTTGGAAATGATAAAAGAGGGGGTACCGGAGATGTGGTCAGAAGAGATGAAGAATGCATGGACTGAAGCTTTTAATCCAAAAGTATATCTTAGGGGATATATAAAAATGGATGGCAGAGTAAATTTTAAAGAACTAGAGATGTTTGGTTGTTGTTGAAATATGTTATGCAAGCTATGCTGTTGTTCTGGTTTGTGCAAGTATCTTGTGTTGAGCAGCTGAGTGTGTATCTGTGCAGCAGATTGGTGAGTGTGCAGCTTTGTCAATGAGCATCGATGATGATCTGCAGGTCCTTGATTTCAGCATCTACACCCTTCTGCATAATGCCTATACTTCGCGTATGTGTGACCCCGAAGCTGGTGAAGATGAATAGAGAACATATGAAGCTCACACCATTCAAACTGTAGAAAATCTTAAAAGCAGCTCAGATATTGTCATTTGTCAATGTGCAGAAGTTATGATATCCAGCCTATGTTACTCAGACTTCGGTACTTGCATCCGACTACAGTACATGTTCAAGTGTCCAACTTGTTTATTATGTGAAATAGTTATACAATTTTGGTTCAAAATGAAGATTCTTCAGCTCAATCATGGAATGAAAAATGAAGCAATTCTATCATACAACATCACTTCCAAAAAGGATTACTGCAACTTTAAAAACAGTATATAACATCTGTTATAAGCAATTATTTTACCATATTACCCAATATAATCCGTTATTTGAACCAAGTAAGCTTCTAAAAGGTAAAATTGAAGCTGAAATCTAGAAAGACTTCACAAAAAACCTTGAATTACAGTGGAAAACAGATCTTTATTAAGTTGGTAATCTAACAAGAAGAGTGTTATAACCCAGCAAGATGCCTCTTCAACAATACGGCTACTATTGCAATCATAACCGTGATCATGCTTTTCTATTATCTAAATTCACAAAGCATCCACAACCATTTTCCAAATGATGGAGAGCACAATTTGAGAAATTAACAAGTTTACGAACATGTTTAATGCTATACCGGTCCATATAATACAATGAAAGCGTATAAAAGCATTATGAAACCTCATATGTCACAGATCCTCCACAGGTCGCCGACTGACGAAGGTCACGTTTGATATAATACCAATTGCAGAAAGAATGCAGATAGCCCTTGGACCACTTTGAGAGAATGACATGATCCTAGAAGCTACATCCTGATGGCCAAGAAAAAACAGCTTCAGAGTAGATTATATGGGTCCTCTGTTCCACTCTAACTACATGTTACTACTCTTGCATCATTGTGTCGTTTATTTTTAGATCTAGCGAAAGATTCATAGTTGTTGTTTCTTACTTTAGTTGATTACAGTAAAATCACTCATATAGTCAATTTCCCTATTTTTTTTTTAAATTTTAATGTGAAGTAGATTATATGGGTCAATCCAAAACTTCTGTTATTACGAGGGTAAGGTTGTATAGATATAACCCTTCAAACCTTGCTCAGGCGAGAGCCACTTGACATTGGCAGAACAAAATATTGTTGTTCCATTATTACATACATGTTCACTATGTGATGTGACTTGCATATTGTGCAGAAAAAACTGAATGGTGGGCGATATTTTCCTTTAACAGCAGTCCAGAGATTCAACGCAGAGGTATGCATTGCATTTTTGGGACAAAAAACTGATCTAAGTAAAGATAGGAAACAATTTCTATGGTCACATTCTTAAGAAAATTTTGAAGTTAACAAGACTTGCTTCAGAAATTAAAAGTGGAATATTTACTTGGAACAGGTTGTATAATTAAGTTTTAACCATAGATCATAAAACACTATTACTTGACCTGGATCAAACCACCCTCAGTTCCACAGATTTAGAGGAAAGTTAAAGATTAATTTTACTGCTTTGCCGTTAATAGTCATTGAGAAAGCTGAACTTAGTATTTAAACATAAAGAAACAGGTTTTGATCAAGTTTGTGCAAGGAAAAAACAGGTTACTACTTTGTCCCAAGCGTAAACTTTTTTGGGGAAAAAGTTGTACTTTATTAGAGTAGGGGAAACTGTGTGGATGAGATGAAAAGACTATGAATGATAATATAATAGAGGGTGTGGGGCCATAGCCAAAAGTAAAATCATAGCAAATTCCATTTGAGAAACTAAGGAAAATGTTGCAAATTTCATGGGATAGAGAGAATAAATATCAGTTAGTCGTTTGCTTTTATTTACCTTGCATCGTTTTGTTTATATTTTGATTGTGTTCTTTTGGGTGTGTATAATGAACCCATTACTCTGACTTGTGAAATGAAAGCCTTAAAGAGATTCAATAATGAAAAACAAATGAAAAATATAATGCAAAGATGAACACAAGTGTTTTATGAGGTATCTTGGATACCTCCCTCCTCAAATGTAGTTTATTATATTGAATTCAAAAATTACAAGTATAATAAACCCCCCTTCTCTTGAGAACAATATCTCAAGATTACAAATACTAAAGCAAAGTAAGAACACTCTCAAGTTTCTAACAATATAATAGCCCTCTCAACAATATGTGTGTTTGTTATGAATGATACTCCCTTTTATAGTGGAAGGTGAGTATCATTCTTAGAACCTCTCAATTACTCACCATAAAGCACTTTTAACACCCCAATTAACTATGACAATAAACAATAGAGTGATGCACCACATTAGAAGGAGATGGAGCAGCTAATCGAGAACAATATCAAAAACTGGTGGGAAAGCTAATCTACCTCTCACATACTCGTCTAGATATTGCCTATGCTGTTGGGATTGTGAGCAGGTTTATGCATCAACCACAGACCCAACATATGAAAGTTGTTAACAGAATTCTGAGATATCTCAAAGGCACACCAAGAAGGGGCATAGTCTTCCAAAGAAACGGACATCTTGATTTACAGGCTTACATAGATGCCGATTTGGCAGGTGATAGAGATGAGAGGAAGTCAACTTTGGGATACTTTACTTTTGTGGGAGGAAATCTGGTAACATGGAAAAGTAAGAAACAGAAAGTGGTGGCCTTATCCAGTGCAGAAGCTGAGTTTCGAAGAATAGCTAAGGGGATCACAAAGGTTCTATGGATTCGAAAGTTACTCACAGAGCTTGGATTCGAACAGAACAGTTGTGAACAAAATTGTGATAATAAAGTTGCAATTAACATATCAGAGAATCCAGTCCAACATGACAGAACAAAACATCTAGAAGTCATCGACACTTCATATAGGAAAAGCTCGAAAAGAAGATTATTCATATTCCGCATGTCAAGTACAGAGAGCAACTTGTAGATATTCCAACCAAGGCTGTTGGGACAGAACAATTTCAAGAGACACTATGCAAGTTGGGAGTTTGCGATCCCACTACCCAACTGAAGGGGGAGTGAAGGAAAGAATAAAATTAGAATAAAATCAGTATATTTTATTTATATATAGCAAATATTTAGGAGATAATTAGGAGGATATTAGGTGTTATGAATGGTGTGACTTGAGTGCACATTTGATGGGTGCATTCATGTGGTGACTCTTGGGATGGAATCCCACAAGTATGTCATGAATGGGTGTATTAAGTTTTGTCTTAATATTTGTGTTTTATGATGATGATTAAAGTATGAATTAATGAGTAATCATGGGAGTTATGGGACCTAATGAAGAAGTGTAAATGTTTAATTCAAGATGCTCTACAATGCAAAGTCGAGCAAAACTGTCAGAAGCTCACTGAAGTGCCGCTCAACCAGCTCACTCGATCGAGCGAGCTTCAGAATGGGTCGAGCGAGCAGACAGAATGTAACCAGAAACTTCATATAGCCCGCTCGACCGAGCGACCCTCTGCTTTGGTCGAGCGATGTCACTGATGCTCCTAGGATGCTATTTTTGACTTTTCAAGTTCTTGGGGATGTTTCATTATCATTTATTCATAGTTTTAATGTACTTAATGTTACTTAGTGAGATCTCTCCTATAAATAGAGAGCTATCAATCACACATTGTAATCATCCACAAAAATACACCCCAAACCAAACACTAGCCTATATCTCTTCTCTATTGTAATTCTCCATATTTAAGAGTTCTTTGAACTCCTTTGATAATATAAGAGATACTACTCACCGGAGGACGTAGCCTAAGTTGGGTGAACCTCGTTAAATGTTTGTGTCGTTTTATTGCATTACTTTCTCCTACAAATATCGATATCAATATCGATATCATTGATAGCTTAATTTGTTTGTCACAAAATCTTATACATTCGATATTGGCAATATTGGAGTTTGAAACACATTGTTCGAATAGCATCGTTTTCATTAGGGATTTGAATCTCTGTAAATATGGCAACCAATGTCCTTTAAAAGGACTAATTTCTATGTAATTAGATGAACTGAAGAAATAAAAAACACAAATTAAACCCTGAACTGAGAGTTATCCAACTCTTCACTTTTATTGGTTGCCATCTTCAGCATACACATACCAAAAGAATAAATGTCAACAAGCTCATTACATTCTTCTTCATTACATATCTATGGATTGAATTTTACTCGGGAGCACTATATTGGCTATTGAAAGATAAAATCATTGTCTATGATCTAACACATCAGAGGATTGGATGGGCTAACTATGACTGTAAGTTTATCTACTTCATCAAGTGGTTTTTCAGAAGTTTGAACCTGTCAAGGAACCAACTCAACCAAAAGCTTAAGCTGATGGTTGAGGCCCCAAGATATGTTATATACTCTAACACGCCCCCTCACACGAGACCCCATTGGGCTAGAAGTGTGGATGCGCATAGGCGCTGAATATTCCACTTTAAATGAGGGGTGGTTGAGATTCAAACCCGTGACCTTTCACGTTGGCTTCTGATACATGTCAAGGAACCAACTCAACCAAAAGCTTAGCTGATGGTTGAGGCCCCAAGATATGTTATATACTCTAACAGAACCCATCCCTTAAAGTGCTTGGATCATTTTTTTCAATGATATATTACTTAATAGCATCGGGTAATGGCATGTAGTTTTATAAACTACTTTCTTTCTTTTTATTGCACTTTTTTTTATGGGCACACAAAAAATTAGTGGTATGATGGATTCGTGTAGGAACAGGCTTACCCTTACAGTGAGGAGGATAACGAAGCAACATAGAATAGAGTGGTGTCAATGCGCCAGTAAACTTGATAATAAAAAAGATTACTTTGCCACTTGATTGTGCTTTTCAAAGGAAGGTTCGAGTACTTTCGTTTATTAGGAAATAATGCATAACGATCAACATTAAGAAATAGCAGTATATTTTGTACAGATACACTAGATGTTTCTTCCTATTGTAGAATACTTGTTGTTTTTGCCGCCATTCGTGTAGATGTAGCTTAGACTAATCTGACTTATTTGAGACAACATACCCTTGACAGCCTTACTGTTAGGCCGTGAATTACTAAATTAAGGTTTAAGCGTGTGTTTGTGTTGTATCAAGTATAGGAATTAAATAATACAATATAATGATGAATGACAATAATAAATAAATAACAAAGATTTAAGGTGATTTAACAATCTTTGGCTACATCCACCATCTAGCCTAAGATTTATATTAATGTGTTTAAAAGAGAAAATACAAACTTGAAGGAATTACAATGGAGTATAAGTGTGTGGGGAAGAGAGGAGCTAAAATTGGGAGTATTCTTAAGCAAGAAAGTAGCCCACTATAATGAGACTTTGGTGCATTAAACTATGGCCTAAGACAAGTGTATATATAAGGGAAATAAGGGCTTCAAAGACACTATGGGACAGCAGCTAAGGCTTTAAAAAAGCCCACTACAAAAAATCAGAAAGAGAAGGCAGCAGTGTGGTGTAGCTCTGCTGCTTGCTTTCCATACCCACGGTCTCCAGTGTCCCTTATACTTGAACCTAGGATTGATTTTTGCACTCTAATCCGATCAATAGTACCATGTACTATTGATTCCCAACAAACCAAATCACCAATATGTGATATATTATCCTCTTTTAACCTTCACTAATACACATGATTAATTTCCTTAATCATGTTCTTTTTTACGTGGTGAACATAAGTCACTCATAATCACAACAGGCCGGTATTAAGATCATCAAGGATGTAAATAAGCTTGCTATGTTATTCTTTTATCTTCTTCCATTAGCAATACCTTCCATGATTATGTCTCATTTTATTTTCCTCTGTTGTGTGAATATATGCATTCTCTTTAAAAAACTGTTTTTGTCTTGATTTTCTGCAACGTTGGCGTATGAAGATTGAAAGTTCCTTGCTTACTTATTATGCCAAATTCTATTGAGATTGATCAGAAAAGACAACAGCTTAAGCGACACAATATGTCTAAAAGCCTTTACAAATGATCTTACACTTATTTTCAAACCCCTAATAAAAGATACAAGAATGAAGAATAAGGTCAATACTGGTTGTGTTATATCAAGACATAATTTATGTCTTTAGAAATATTAATGTATGTCTCCTTTATGTTCAAGCTTCTCTCTTCTCCTCTAGACTTCCCCATGTTTAATTACAATAATTTTCTCAAAAACCCTCTTCTTCAAATTATAAGAGTTCACTCAAACTCTCAACACTTCTGTCAAAGTACAAACTCATCGTTGGATGAGCATAAAACTCTACGTATAACGGTACTTTAGATTATATTAATATACTTGTGAAACGGAGCATACCATTACATGACAAGAACTTTAGAAATAGACTTCAAATATGTATTTAGGATAATACGTGAAATTCAATATTTATGAAGCGCATCCTTTAATGAAGTAAACGCTCTTGAAGAATGAAACCCCATGGTGGAGTTGTGGAGACTCTCTTTCTAATTGATTTAAGGAAGTCTTTATATAAGAATGAGAAAAGCTATTTTCGGCAAGTTAACTTCCCACTACTTCCCATTAGTTATATAACTTCTATGACCCTAATATTTAAGAAAGTGGAAATATAATGTCGGTTAATTAATTCCCCTTAACACCCATCTTCCTAAATTTAAGGGTTGTGTTTATGACTTTTACTTTTCCAATAACCGCTTTTTAATTTACGTAAAACATAATTTGTTTTATAAGAAATCTTTTCGTCGTAAAATATAATTTTGTTTTACATAAATTCTTTTCAAATAATCCCATAAAAATATTTAATAAAATCATATTTGAAAAGATATATTTTTTCTTATAAAACAATTAGATAAAATAGCTATTAAAAAGATGAGATATTTTCTCCTAAAAAGTAGCAAACTAAAATTAAAACATTTCCATTAAACAAGTCACACGCGTTTTCTCTAGTGGAGTAAAACTCTCCTATTTTCACTCCACTTTTTAAGGAATTATTTTACTAAAGGAGTTGATTATTTCAAACAAAAACCTCTTAGTAAAACATAGAGTAAAAATCTCCTATTTTCACTCCACTTTTTAAGGGACGGTTTTTCTAAAGGAATTGATTATTCCAAATAAAAAACCTCTTAATAAAACGTGGCCTATTTGTAGCAAATTTTATCATTTTAACTTCTTATTTAAAAAAATCATTTTATTAATAAATAAATTATTAAATTACTGATTTTTATCATTTTATACCTTATTGTGTTTTACGCAGATCTGTTAGTCATATATTAAGGTGTTCCTAAACTGACTTATACTCATTCTGTTAGGGATAGTGACATGTTCCTAAACTGACTCATTCCTAAACCGACTTGTTCAAGGACAGACTCTTGTAACTTCACGTATATTAACATATTCTATGTTTCATCATACTTACATGAAGCCTAATATACTCATACTTGAATCTTCATGTCTCTGGTGATTGGTTTCGACTCCCAAGCTTCTCTTCAGAATTTCTCAGTTTGGCTTTAAGCTTTCAGACTTGATTTCTGGGAACATTGCATTGTCTCTGACTTATCAACACGAAAACAACAGACTATTACCCAGGAATAGTAGACCTCTTGTCTACCCTTTAACATCCTCAACATATTTCAGCTTTTCTGGATATCACAGATTATCACAACTTTCTTGACCAAGTCTTTACGTATTCTCATCAATAATCTTACTCCGGATCAGATATCTTTCTTGTACGATCTCTTAAAAACAAATTGTTTATTTATTTTGTTGTATGCTTTGAAATAACTCTTCAAGTTATTGATGTTCTTGGGAACTTTCATATTCATAACCTATAACTTGTTGCACATCTTAACACACATATTAGTTTGATAATCATCATTTGTTTATTATCATCAAAATCAATCATAACTCAATAGAAATCAAGTGATTAGTGATCTTGATTATGAGTTGTCTACATCTGTTGCATCCTTGAATGTGCCTACCTTTGGTCTCCTTATTGGTTTTTTGCTTCCAAATTCTTCAAGATTACTTCTTTCATCAATGCCTGTGATCCTTCAAGAAAATTTTTTTGAGCTTCCATGATGCTTCACTCTTCCAAAATGTTATAATACCAATGATACACCAATGCAACAAGTCAAGCTCTAACTGTTGGTTTTTCTTTTTTTTTTTTGCCATGATTGACGTTTTTGATATTTTTAGTCTTATTATTTGAAAGATCCAATTAGAAGACCCAATTCGTTACAAAAATGACTTAAAAAACCCTAAATCTGACCTTAAACTCCAATTGAAAAGAACCCTAAATCTCTGAAGAAATAGTTTCAACCAACATGAGGAAGCAAGAATAAGTGTAACAGAAAGACCTAATTCGAAAATCGAATTTGTTATAAAATTGACTTTAAAAACCCTGAATTTGACCTTAATCTCCAAATTGAAAAGAATCCTAAATCTTTAAAAAAGTAGTTTCAACCAACATGAGGAAGTAAGAATCTGCACAATAATCAAAGAAAGGGGTTTCAGTATAAAAATATATATCACTGTCCTTTCATTAATTCTCCAAAATTAAGGAAAAAATAGCATAATTCGAATTTAACCATTTACAACATTACCTATATCAGAAACAGAACAATATGACCATCAACAAATAAGAAACAACATCACAGTCAGTAGAAAATTTAAAACAGTAGCAGATTAGATCAAAAACCTTAAAATAAAAGTGAAGCCTAAAACTGAAAAAACAAAATAATTGGTTCGAAAACCTAAATCTACTTATGAAATAGATAAACAATATCAAATTTAACCATTTACAACATTACCTATATCAGAAACAACACAATATGACCATATACAGATCAGAAACAACATCACAGTCTGCAGAAAATTCAAAACAGTTGCAGATTCACCAAAAAAATCAGCACAAATCAGCAGAAAAATAAAATTGAAGATCAATAATTTCCATTTGAAGTAAGGAATTGGAGATGAACCAATTAAGAGGGAAGCAAGAAGATGGGAAAAATTAGGTAGAAGAGAGAAGTAAGAAGATGGGAAACAACAGACAAAAAGGGTTCAAAAGAAGTTAAAAAAAAAAAAGAATACCCTCCAAAAGTCAATCAAACTTCAATCAATATCTTAAATATAGAGCATTATAACTACCTTATCAAAATTAGAAATCATATCTAACCGCCAAAATAGTAAAGCTAATCATAAGTTATGCATCACATTGAAATTAGGTAAACACATAATCATGAGCGATAATAAAGAACAAACATACATTGTTTCTTAAGCAACAAGAGGTATTCATGGCATTCTTTGATTCTCGAAGAATCTCTAGCCAAACTTCATAAAGTAGAAGATACTACCAATGAAAATGAGGCCCACAACCTGTAATAAACAATATCATCAACCACATAAAAAATTCAGAATATGCATCACAACGTTTTTTTTTACAAAATTCCAAAGTATTTCATAGAAGAAAGAAGAACCAAACACTAAAATAGACGATACTAAGACCGTCGGTATAAAAAACCTTGGGAAAGGGACAAAGCCATTGGAATGAAGCCCACTGTAACATCCTAGAATTTTGAACCACTTAAAAGAAACCAAAATTCTGAAGGATGGGAGGAAATTCGGGTGTTACATAAAAAGAAAAGGAAAAGAATTTAGATAAACGTTAAAGATTAACTTTAAAAAGGTAAATGGAAATTTCGGCAACATCTCTACTAAAACTCGAACATGTGGTAGAGCAATTAGCACAATAAAAACATTAAACTAATCTAAGGCATCATTGCCTTTAAAATCTCACACCACGGCAGAATGATTCATCCTCGGCTTCTCAAATCAACATGCCAAGCATGGATCGTGATTCAATGTCAACACTTGCATTTTAAAATGACTTAACTCTATAAAACTATACGAAGTCATAAACTACGCAGCGGAAATACAAATATACAAAGGAGGACACCAGGCCTCATAACAAAACGTATACAACCAAAGTTTTAAAAAGATAAATAAGAACTACAAAATCAAAAGATAAAGGTATGACACAGGTAATGCTTCGCCCTCATCACTCTTCTCCAATGCAATGCAAGAGAAGCTCCAATTCCTGCTATGTTTGTCTATGATCCTCCTGCTACTCGACATCAGACTAAAGGCCAATTTGTCATAGCAGGACAATCATCAAAAGTCATCAAACAATCAAACATAAACACAAACACATATACGTCAGTGACTAGCATCAAATATAATAAGGCCAACTACTAGATAACATTATGTTATACAACAACATAAGATGATTTCATGAGACACAAGCACAAATCGTAACCGTTTATCATCCACCTATACTTCTTAATCTCATTACGTCCTTTCCAATCCGAACCATGTGTTCTTGGGTAGAATGCAGGTCTTCACACTCCTCTTCTCAAAACATAAACTTTTGTAAAACACGCGTAGTATCAACTCAACCAAGGCATTAACAGACTACCTAACACATACCCTATAAAGCTTGTCTATCTTAAAGTAAGTGTGATCATAGTCTATCTTTGGGACTGGTAACTCCCTTGAGGTAATTTAACTTAGGCGCACTTCTCACTAGCATAAACTACTATATCATTGAATAAATTTTCTATCAATGAGTAAACGTTCTATTAATGTGTAAGCTTTCTATGAATGAATAAACTTTCTATCAATGAGTAACATCCTATCAGTGGATCTTTTCTCTACCTCATGGCATAGTGACACGGCCAAGGGCGTTATCGGCTACCCGACACCCATGGCAAAGTATGAGCTCATACCACCTACCACTGACCCTCTCGGGTCCTACCTCAGGAAAAACTAACACACTGGGGTACTAATCCAGTGAAGAGGCCACCATATTGGGGTTTGCAAAGCCTGCATGGTAACACCTCGGTTAAGGGGCGGTATCGGCCACCCGGCGCCCAATGACAAAAGTATGCTCATACCCCCCATACGGTGGTCCTGTCGGATCTCACCTAGGGGACTATTAAATCAACCGGATTAATCCAGTTGAGTCATGCCAGCTAATCATAATCTAATACTTTATCAAATGGGAATAACTCCTGCTTTCGACTATTAATGAGTGCCCTGGGATAGCAGAACGTCGAAACCCACTGAGCAACTCAAACAAAACATGAAATTCACATGTAAAGGAGTCATTCTAACTCCAAGTAAGGCATAATCCAATTCTTAAATAAATAAGGTGGTAGTCCCCGCCTTCTACTAACACTCTCATTCTCTAAACTATTCTATGCGCAAGGATTTCATAGTCGATAACTCTTCATGTAAAGTGTATTTACTAGTACCTCATAGTTTTGATACAAAGCATATTATCACAATAAACATTAATGTCCTAAAGCAAAATGCATATAAGGGTTAGTTACTACATGTGCGTACCTGTAAGTGTCACAGTACGACCAAAAGTTACAAAAGTCACCCAACTAAAGTTCTACTTTCCTCTTACGAACTGAAAACCTATACAAGTTAGGAATAGAACTAATAAATCCCCTTAACTACTTTTTCATACCAACTAAATACCAAAGTAACCACTATCACCTATTCAACATGAGTTTTTCGATTACTCTAGCACGTACACAACTCATTCAATACAAGTCAAAATAAATTATATGTGAATCATTCCTTTTCATCAACTAATTTTGAGTATATTGGGTCGCGTTACTAAAAAATAACTAATCACAACTAAGTCTTGCAATTTTTAATATAACACTATTATAACGATAAGGAAAATCTTAGAGTTATCAAATTGCGATATCATTTTTTACATTCACCAAGCTAGAGAGAACTATAATCAAAACAACATGACGAGTAACTTTTGCAACCCTCGACGATAAGTTGACATTATGCTCTTGGCTTTACTAAAATTATGCATGTATAACTTCAATGCCGATCTACTAAGAGTACTTGCAATTCACAATAATCAAGTCACAATAATTAGCAACTGTTACTCCCAATTAACAACGAAAACCATAACTATAGTCAACTACAATCAAAATCATTACTAATTATCACAACCATAATCAACCAAGTCTTAAAACAACTTATACGGTTATTCAATTAATCACCACACCACCAAAGTAGCATACAACACACACACTACTAGTAATCTCATTTCTAAATCAAACTCTTATTATTTTATGTTCAAAGGTAACAATATTTCTATTACCCATGATAAGATTAAACTAAACTAATACACAATCAAGACACAACCTATAACTTTTAATCACACTTCAAACCCTGAATCATAAATATGTTCAATTCATCAATTAAACTCGTACCCACAAAAAGATTCAATGAAAATAACACAAAAA
>NC_080055.1:20765751-20820751 GCF_026212465.1 Amaranthus tricolor
TATTAATACTTATGTTTAGAAATATGTATTTAAAAAATTTAGATTTAGAATTCTTAAATAGGTTGTGGGACCATATAAATCATCAATGCTTTTTCCAAATAGGGTTTGCAACATCATTATTGAAGGCTGTAAGATTAATAAAACCTATGTTATCCACAACATAGAATGTTGGAGATAATCTGCAATGTGATAAAAGCAAAAGTAAGATGCAGGAAACATGAACATCAATGCCAATTCCATGTTAAGCAATCAACGAGAGCACAATTGGTACACATCAAAGGGAAACAATAAATAATTAGCACAGTTGTTTATCTAAGGCAAGTTTAATTATGCAGAAAGAAAAAAAACGTAAACAATAAACATAATGAATTTTCAAATATTATGATACCTGGGCACAGAAACGGCATCTTTCTTGTGACACCATTGACTGCTAAAGACTTTATACTTGTCGGTGTTTGTTTCTTGTTGCATGATTCACATCCTAAAAATTTGCGAATGTCGTCATATTTACAACTTGAGACGAATGCTTTGATACAGCACCGCTCATCTTGGATTGTGTTCTAAGCCTGCACAGTGTAAAAGCATTGTAGCTTCTTAGAGTTTATTCATTCCACAAGTAAAACAATGCGCTTCTGTTGACTATGTAAGTACTCTAATCTTGGTAAAAAAAAACTGATTTCCAAAAGTTAAGGTAACTATGATAAGCAATGGAAATTATGAGGCTGTACCTTTTTATTCTTAATAGAATCAATTGTTGTGTAGCGGTGCTGTTGTGGTTGTGTTCGAGTTTGTTGGATCTGTGTCTTTCTTTCATCATGTAAGCTTCTATGTGTTGAGGCCCTATATAAAAAGAAAGCCTTGTTAAGATAAAGCATTGTAATTTAATTAAAGGAATTGTTTGAGCCTAACAGCAATAGTGGTTTTAATAATAGTGTACATTAAGTGAACCTAAAGTAGCATGGAGAATTTTAAAAATCAATAAACAAACTAAATGTAAAACTAACCAATGGCTGAGGTGTTCTGCCTTTTCCCCAGTTGAGGTCACTATGAAGGTGGAGCACATTGTTGTTAATAAGCCAAAGCCTATTATGGTTAAAAGAAAGGCAGTCATGGCAACAAAAAGAGTAAATACACATTGTTACACAAGATAGGCATAGAATATAACCACAGTTGAGTAATGCTTAACCTTTGTGTGAAGTGACTTTTAGAGAAGTAAACCCAATAATAGGATATGATAATGGTTTTTCTTTAAAGAATTCAGCCAAATCATTCCATGCAGAGACTGTTAATTAAGGGTTGATGAGAACCTTTTTTTTAATAAACATGAAAACACAATGTATGTTATTAGTATTAATCCATGAAATGAAAAACCACTTTTGGTTTATAGAATACTTGTGATCTGTAATAAGAATCTCACACACATTGTTTTGCTGGCCAAAAGCTCCATTTACTGTGCGTACATCATTTACAAACCAGACAATGCCGAGTACATCTGAAAAATACAAAAGTGTCATCTTTTCTGTAAAATTAACAGAGAAAACAACATGCGAGCAAGCACATTTTGATAAAGGAGTAAAACTTAATGTATAGGTGTTTTAAATCTATTTATATGTAAGGAAAGGTTATATGTCTAGACCATATCTATTATAAGGAGTTGCAACACGAGGAATTGATGATAATGTATGGTACGCTGGTCCAGTGCAACAGGAAGAAGAACTAGTGGGTTGCACGATGGTTCGGTTATTGAACGTCATTTGAAACTCGCCAACCTTTGTCTGATATTTTTCGGCTACATCGTGGATTGTTGGATTGGTGATCATGTATTCTTGACTTTGTTGAATTAGATCTGTGTATGCTTTTATATCCTCTTCAAACAAGGTTGCCTTCATTAGATCACCCAAACATCATACGTCATTCAAAAATGAATATCTAATGTTGTAAAAACTGTGCGTGTTGCTAATTTATGTTAATAAAATTCTTGCTTACATTTTCGTCTTGAAGAAGTAGCCTTTGGTATTTTTTTACCGATGACCTTGGATTTGACCTTGTGATCCAATTGCTTGGTGTTAAGCTCATTAAATTTGACGTAGTTTTATACTTCATGCTTGTCTAGCGCTGTCTAGATGTGTAAGCCATTAGCCCTAAGCTTGCATATCAGGTTGAGTGCGCACAAAAGGGTAAAACTAATATTGTAGAATTAGAATTTATTATACTGTATGGTTAGCAACTAAAATGTGTGCATCTGTGCAGTTAGAGTCTGTATCAAAGATGGAAAGTCTACAACTATTGAGCAAATAGTACACTACACTAAACATTTAAAGTAAATGTAAGTGATATACGTTGGAATGTGCATAAGTATGTTTTTGAATATACTTTCTTACCTCAATAAATGCAATCATCAAAGATCAGTGACACCAGCAAAAAATAACAAGACGAACAAAAAGAACACTGTTACTGAGATTAGCTACCATGACACAACCAACTAAGCCCAACAAAAACTGAACAAGAATAGATGAAACCCAAAAAAACGCAAACCTAAAATATCAGTAACACAAGCAAAAAATAATAAAAAGAACAAAGAAGCCATGATAACTTAAAAAGTTTACACATAATTGGGAAAAACATCAGAACTGAGTTTTTAACCCTTACCTTGTAAATGAGTGGAGTTGAAGAAGAAATACTTTATAACACTAAACGTTTAATAAAATAAAAGGCAGAAGAGCAACATAATCAAGGGTGAAAAACTTTTGAAATAAGCAATAGAATCAGGATTGCTAAAACAAAAGAATATTCAAACAACATTAAATGAGGCATAATAATCATTGATGTTAAAACATGTTGATCTAATTTAGCTCTTTGCAATGTAGTTGTTTGACTGATGGTATAGATTGCATGTTAATATCTATGCTCTTAATCAGTGTCACAAATGGTATAGATTGTATGTTAGAGATGTAAACTATAAAGGAGAAATAACACTCAGTAATGGAGCAGAGAATTGCTTTTGACTAACCTCACAATGCCTTCCTAGTAACTCGTTTGAAGTGGTATCCTTGTCTCTTATAAAATGCAAGTGTGTTTTTTGTGAGTGATAAATGGCTTTTATTAAGTGAGCTTTCAAAACAGAAGGGTTTAAGAATAGGTAGAATTGAGAATTGCAAAGAAACGTGGAGTAATCATTGCATAAACAAGGGGACAAGGTTTACTGAACTTGTATAAGCATCTATACATGTCAAGAAGTACCCGTTTTGCATGCAAAAGACTTAGTGAAGTTGTAAAGTTAGAAACATATGTTAGCAAGCAATAGTTATCTAAGCATACAAGTTAAGTAGCTGACACAGTAGCACTGTTGACCAATTATTAAGCAATGGGTTTTAACCTACACTTATTTGTTTCATTATTTACTAAACTATAGCATTATATTATTAACCTTAAAGCTAACTTCACATAAACTACATATACAATGTAACATATTATTAAAGTTTTCAATTTTACTAATCGACAATAGATATTAAAGTTACCAAATTACATGTGGTTAATGTTAGATAAATGATTATAACACATCATGAATTAGAAAAAATGTCATAAACGCACATTAACATCAATGTCACATTGGATAAGGTTTGGCAATAAAAAGAAAGATATGGAGTTATAATTAACAAAGAAAATGTGTAATAATGTTGGAGTATTTATTTGATTGGTGGTTGAGAATATGGTTGAGATAGTGTATACCTCAGGACCGGCTAACCGACAAAGAAGATCTTGATAAATACACAAATAATTAATTGTAGCTAGATTAAATTTGTAATACTCGATAAACACAAAATGATTTGATATAGCAATTAAATATAACAGCCGAAATATTACAATGTGATATAAAACAGGTATACTACAAGCTGCTGCTGCTGCTTATGTTATGCTGCTAATGTTATGCTGCTGCTACTTGAGTTCTCCACTGCTATGCAGATTTTGCTACGAATTGGTCGGGATTTTTGTTAGCTGGTGCTCAAATTGTGTTGATAATTCACGGTCGTTTATGCTGCTGCAACTGTGTATGTGTGCAAAATAGGATGCGGTTGAAGTGTAAATCCTTGTGAATAGAAGGTAAAATTTGTTCCCGTGATATGGTGTGTGTTACTGCTGCTGAATTTTAGTTCTATGGATGGTTGTCTCGAGGGGTGGCAGAACAATTATGTTCATAGATTCTCTACCAACTTTAAAACATGTAATTCCTCCTTCGTCCGCTACAATAATAACCAAAACAACTGCGTGACCATTAAGCGTCCCATAAAGTGGATCACGTAAACCCGAAAGCCTACTAACATGATTTAGGAGTTTGCTGTAAGAAGTTGCAATTATTTTCTCACAGTCAACCTTGACCTTTCACTTAAAAGCATAAGTTCCCCTTTAAATTATATTCTAACTCACCCAAAGAACCTTTAGTGATTAAATAATAGCACTTAACTCACAATTAACAAAAAAAGCTTTAACTACTAAAATAATAACATGGACCTCATAGTCAATGGCAACAAAGTAACTTTTTTTAAACACTGTAAACAAAGACAAAATAACAGCAAATAAGAACTGCACTTTTCGATACACATCAAGTCGTTCTTACATCTCTGATCAACGGATAATCGTTGACATGATCAGGGAACAACAACAATAAAAATGAAAAGCACAATAGATGCAAACCCAAAAGATCAGTGACACAATCAGAAATCACAAAATAACAAAAATAACAAACAAATAGCACTCAGTGTAAGAAAACATGGTTACTCAGATTTAATTACTATGACACAGTTCCATACACATTAAGGACTTGTTAAATTTCTGATCAAAGCATGATCGTTGACATGATCAAGAAATAACAACAACAACAATGCAAAGTACAATAAATGCAACCAACAAAGATCAGTGACACAAGCCAAAAATAACAAAAGAACTAAAAGAATACTATTACTAAGATTTAGCTACCATAACACAGCCAACTAAGCCCAACAAAACCATAACAAGACCAAATGAAACCTCAAAAACGCATGCAATAACTGTAGCCTAAAGGATCAAAGCATGATCATTGACATAATCAGGGAATAAGACAACACCAATGGAAAGCACAATGAATACAAACCCAAAAGATCACTAACACAAGAAAAAAATAACAAAATGAACAAAGAAGACATGATTACTAAAGGTTAGCTACTAAAACACTATCAACTCAACCAAACAAAACCAAAACATAACCACATTTTCACTATAAAAAAACACATGCAATAAATACAAACAAAAGCACAATGGAAACATGATCAAACAAAAGCACAATGCAAAACATGATCAAGTTTTAGAGCATACCAATGAATTGAAGATTACAATTAAACAGGTAATCCGAAACAAAAGAAAACCAGTGTGTAGTATCCATAATAAAAACACATATCCCATTGTATAAACTTTGTGTATTGCTAAAGCAAGTAAGCAAGAAAATGTCAGATATGACTGTCTTAGAGAGGAGAATGGGTGATTGTGTTTAATATAACTAACAAAATTAGAATCAATAAGAATTAGAATCAAAATTCAGATTTTGGCTATGATTGGTATATAAGCAACCTACATGCAAAAACACAATACAAAAATGCAACCTACATGTAATCCACGACATGTGTAACCCCAAATGAAGATGACTAAGCAAAAACACTAACTTACATGCAAAAACACAATAAAAAATACCAACCTACATGCAATCCACCACATGTGTGTAACACTAAAGATAAAGTGGAAGATGACTAAGCAAAAACACTATTCATTTTCAAAATGTAAATAGTGAAGAAGCCTTAGACGCTTTTTATTTACAATGAATATGTAGTAAAATTTTGCATATGGCCTTCTAAAAGTCCCTGAAATAATATTATTAGTGGATCATAGCTTAGATGAAAGTTAAAAATAATGCTAACTTGTCAAAATCCATCTAAATAAGCATACAAAATTAAAAATATTACTAAATTTAATTTAGTAAATGAACGTCATTGTCTGGAAATGATAACTCAAATAGAAAACCTAACATAGAAAAATTTTTTCAAGTCAATTTTCGACTTTAGAAAACGTAAACTTTTCGCAAACTAGTTGTGGTAAAATTATTAACTCTACAAAAGTAATTGCTTAGTATCATATTGGAAATTTTTTATTTTAGACATATTTTAACACTAGGAAATATATTTATATCTTGCGGCGTAAATATACATGTTTTGATTAAAAAATATTGTTATTATGAAAAGATTAATTGATAATTTTATTAATTGATTTAATGGTTAATCCAATTATCTCAAAAAAAATTACAGTAATTAAGTTGTAGTAAGTGAATTAACGGCCCGTTTGGTACATGGTATTAGAGGGCGATAATGGTAATAAAATTAAGTAATGAAAAATTTGGTTGTTTGGATGCCTTCAATGGTAATGGATGGTAATAAAATAAGGTAATGAAATTACCAAAAAGGACCATTTTTATTACCATCAAACAACCTGGTATTAGGCGGTAATGGTAATGAAATATTACTGTGGTAATAAAATAAGGTAATGTTGTTTCAAGCTGAAGAAAAAAAATAATGAAGAAAAAAAAGGTAATGTATATAATTATCTAAAAAAATATTATTATTAAAAAAAGAATCATTAGATAAAATAATTTAGATACAATAATGCCTTTAGATACAAATATACAATAATGAAACTAAGAGTCATTACCATTTTTTATTACTAACAACTAAATGCAATCAATGGAATATTATCTTCCATTACCATTCTTTAGTCATGCACACCAAACAAAAGAATCTTCATTACCAATTCTCATATCCATTCCTTCATTACTATTGCCATTACAACATTTCATTCACATTACTTCATTACCATCAACCAAACGGGCCGTAAATATTACATTGAAATATAAACACCCTTAAATGTATAAAATATTTTCTTTTAACTAATTGTACTAATAGTAATTTTGTATTCTTTGAATATCATTAATGTCTTAAAATTGAATTATCTCCATAAGAATAAGTAGATACTTTAATTAGAAACAATAAATGTATGCATTATATTCTTAATCATTTTTAGCTCCATGAGAATAAATAGTTGAACATGTTCTTAAAAGCTATTATTGTTCGAGAAAGAACCATGATATTCATCATGATGCCCCTATAGATAACATGTTCATGTCTATTAGGTTGAGTAGCCCTAGCTTCTTGATTATTGTTCTTTGTGAAATCTTGCTTAAATTTTATTGTTGGATTTTCTTATCATTTGAATTAAATTGAATTAACTTCATGCAAAACTCGGATTAAGTCTTTAATTCAAAAGTTCTAGTCTTGTTGCTTATCATCAACTTGTTTACATTATCACTTTTTTAGTTATTTTCTTGCTTGTTTAATTGTTTTTGTTTCTTTCTAAACATCAATCCAATCAAACAAACATTTTTTTAACCAATCTTGCCTTGCAATATTACTATTTAAATACATAAAGTACAATTCCGAACAACAAGATTGGATGAGGATTCTTAAATAAGATGATAAGCATTTAAGCCAGGTCAGAATAATCCGAAAAGGATATAAGATAACTTTGACTTAGGATAAAAGAACTATGATACTTAGCATTTCATCAGAGCCGTCTGGGACAATATTGAGGCCCAAAGCGAAAACTTAAAAAGGGGCCCTTTAAAAACCGAGTGTGTAACGTTATTTTAACTATAAAAAATATTTTGTTTTTATCAATGTTTTTTTAGTACACAATTTGCTCTAAAAAAGTATGAAAAACAATAAAAAATGCTTGATATTCTGTAAACACCAAAAATAAGTAAAATCGTCTTGTATGAGACCGTTTCACCGTGAGACAGGTCCATATATATATAAGGTCCATTAGTAAAAAAACATTTAAAAAAATAAAAACTGAACTCACATTTGTACATGAAGCATTTTTTTTAATAGTTTGGATTGACCCAATTGAAGTCATCTCAAGATGAGACATCCTCAATAATAAAGAATTAGTGAATAATTAATAAATTAGACTCTAGTTACATTCTCACCACAAAATGAGTTGAAATTATTAAAGCCCCACTAAGTCACCCACCATAGCCCATAAAATTAAATGGTTATTTTCATTATTTAACGTTTGTTAAAGCCCCACCCACTATAGCCCATAAAACCAAGTGTTAGGAAGTTGGAACTTGCAATGGCTTTAATGGCGTCAGAGTCAATTTGACATCACTGGTCTTCTTCATCACCTTATTCATCACCCAATTTACGAACTCCTCAGAGTATCTCAACTATCATCTTCTTCACCACTCTTCACCACCCAATAACATCTTAACCAAACTAAAATTTCCATTGGGATCCCCAACAAAGTTAGGACTTGAGCTGCTACTCAGGGTGCTCCTGCACATAAGTCGGGCCTGCATTTCATCTAAGTCTAAATGATTTAGTTAGTTTTAGATGTTTTAACACTTAGCACTTTAGCTAAGGTTGAATGGTCGAGGTAATAATAATTTGGTTAGTAAAAGAGAAAAACTTGAACTCCAACAATGGTAGATAAGAGTGTAGAAGACAATGGAAAAACAGAGCAAGAACAAGAGACACAATAAATAAGTGTTTATGAGGATTCTAATGATACCTCCCCTCAAAATATGATTACTTTCTATAATATACTCAACAATATATTAATGACTAACCACACACACTTGAGAATAAGCTCTCAAGATAGTGATTCCATTCAACAATGGATATCACCCATAAACTAATATAAAGAAGAAAACTCTTGTGGTATTCTAACCCTAACTTTCTCTAGTGTATTAGTCTTCCTCTTTTACTTTTAAACCTGATTTAGGACCATGTATATAGCCCCCATATGTTTAGAATACCCTAGGATAAGTAGGAATGGATCCCAAGCAAATGGCCCACAAAACAAAAAAATGCGTGTAAACTGCTGAAGCCCATTTGACTGAGCCATATGTAGCTCGACAAGGTAGAGTGGTGCCTTTAGAAGACTCTGTCTTGCTGCTGCTGCCTTGTGCTTCGTTCGATTATCCTTTCCCTTGTGCCTTACCTCATTCAAGGCACATTTCAAGGCTTCTTTGGTGCATTCTTTTGCATTGATTAAGACCTTCCTTGCCTTGCCAATGCACCCCTGATCCACCACATTTATTTTCTTCGTTGCATCATCACCATGAAACACTGAAGATCTTCTTGTGTTGCTCACAACACCTTGTGCATTGGCTTTAACCCATCATCTTCACACTTGGTAGATTTGGCACTTGCTTTAAGAATATCCCCTACAAGGCCAAATCTCCCTCTAACTTCAAATGACACCTTACTTGGTGTCCCAATCATAGCATCCACATATGATTTGGATCTTGGCTCCACCTCAAGACCAAACCCATCAACAAATTTCACTCTTCTTGGTGACTTGAGTCTTGCACCACTCTCAACATGGTGTAAGTCTCCACTCCTTAGTAACCTATGACCGTTGTTTCCTATCACTCCCTTCAAATGCACTAAGCATCCTTTTTCACCTTTAAAACTCCATCACTTTGAGTTCTCATGGTGTACCCAGTCTTCTTTAATTTTCTTAATGAAATTAGATTTCTTATCATCTTAGGAATATATCTCACACCCTAAAGCTTTCTCACTAAGACATTGTGTATTCTCAAATGCACATCTCTAATGGCCTCATTCACAACTTCCTCACCACTAAGTAAGGTCGTACTCTTATGCTCACAAGCCATCACCCTTGTAAACAAGATCTTGTCTCTACAAATATGATATGGGTGTTAGTCAAACACCCAATCACCATCATCATCACACTTAGACAATATCACATGACCATCATCAGCATCACAATTAGCCTTCATAATAAGGTTTTCATCACTAAGGTTTGGGAGCTCACCCTTCTTTACAACCCCTTTCTGCAAAGTTATCTCACCTTCTGATATGGAACTTCGCTCTTCTTCCCTTTAAGCTTCTTACCATCACCAACCTCCCTAGTTGGCTTCTTTAAAAGCTTCAAGCTTTGAAGATCTTTTTTCAACTTGTTGCAAGTATATTGAATATGGCCTCTCATATGGCAATGATAGCACACTTTATCCCCTTACCCAACTCTTTCCCTCTTGATTTCAATTTTCTCTTCAATACTTTCTTTGATGGATTTTCACCATTGGTTTTACCATTTTCCATAGATTGATCCTCATCAACAATCATAGCAACCTCCATACATGGTATTTTCTCACCATTGACACTACCTATAGTAGCACCTTCAAGTTATTCAACTTTCAATAACAAAGATTCTATCACTAGCCTTAGCTTTACCACAATTTTTAACAAGCTCTCCTTCTCTCTTGAGAACTCCATTAACAAAAACTTCATCTCTTGCATACCTACTGTTTTTTTTATCTCCCCTAAGGTTTCAACAAATCCTAATGATTTCAATAAACCATAAAAACACTTCTCAACTTCTACCATCTCTTTTCTATCTATCTCCAAGCTTTCACTCACTCAATACCTCAAGGAAACACACTAAGCTCTGATACCAATTAAAAGAGAAAAACTTAGACCCCAGCAAAGGTAAAAGGGAGTGTAAAAGACAATTGAAAAAAACTGAGCAAGAACAAGAGACACAACAAACAAGTGTTTAAAAGGTATCTAAGGATATCTTCCCCTCAAAAGATGATTGCTTTCAATAACATACTCAACAATACATGAATGACTAATTACACACACTTGAGAACAAGTTCTCAAGATATTGATTCCATTCAACAATGGATATCACCCACAAACTAATACAATGAAGAAGAAAACTTTTGTTGTATTCTAACCCTAGCTTTCTCTAGTGTATTACCGTTCCTCTCAGACTTCTAAACATGAGATCTTCTAATGTAACCAGAGACTAATTATCCTCCTCTTTAGATGACAAACACATAAGATGAATGTTGGACTTCTTTTGCCTTTGGATGACAAAAACCGCAGCACATGAGGTTTTTTCCACTAGTGTACAATCAATCCTTTCAACCATTAAGTAAAATTATTTTACTTTATTTATCTAACTTTGTTTTATGATTAATTTTTGTAATACTTGATGGATCAAACTTGTTTAACTACAAGTCTATATATCACCTACTCTCTAATAAATTGGTTAAACTGGTAAAATCTTATAATAAAAATATTTGCAAAATATTTTTTTTTGAAAATTGGAAAAAGTTTATTAAGAAAATAAGGCTCTAAAAGGAGACAACAACAATAAAGGGACATTAAAACGCACCTCTTTGCTTCTCCGACATAAAAATTCCCGTAGGAAACAAGCCATTGAGGAAACATAAAACGCCCTTTAAAGGATAGTAGGCAAGCCACTATGCACACCAAGACCACATAAAGGTGAATCACAATCCGACACACCAAAAAACCTAAAGACCAAAACAAATAGTCATACACCTTGGAAGAGCCACAAGACGGACCTCTAAAACATGTATACAATTAAGCCGTAGAAAAAGTGACTACATGATGTATAATCCATCATGATCACTTTTTCATTTTGGAGATCCTCATGGTCAAAACGTGTAACCGAACTCCAAGGGGTTAAAATTAATGTCTTATGATGAATTAATGGTCCAAATACAAGAAAAGGTCCAATAAGAGTTTGACTTTGACTTGTATGTCAAGGCTTTGTTAGGAATTTCAAAGTGTAGCAAAATTCGTTTTTGAGGTACATAAGGTGTCACGTTAATTTAACTTGACAATGCTGTACGTATCTTCCTAAAATAAGTCAAATAAATATACCTAAATACATTCTATAACATGGAGAATATGACTTGTTTAAGTCATGCATAAATATGGAAAGTTTGAGGGAATATTGCTATATTACCTCCTCCTTAATTGAGTTATTCAAGAGGTGGTAATTGCAAAATTCATTCGTACGGTTTACTACATCAATTATAGCCATTTTAAGAAAGGAAAGTTTTTGATATTAAGGCTATCATCATTAGTTTCGTCCATATGGTTGTTGGGGTTTATAATGTTGACTATATAGTTATTGTAGGGGATATTATTGCCGATCTGGGGTGTTATTTTGTACCTATGGCTATTGCAAGTCATAATTCCATTGTTGAATGTTTGATGGCTGAATTCAAGAGGGATATCCAAGTATTAAAGGCATTCAAGAAAAAGGTTTATGAATAATTAAAGTTTCGGATCTCAAGCTTCAACATAAGATGAATTACAACAATGGAGTTTTAACTAACATTAGTTGTAACTTATGATCAATGTCAAATACATCCTTGAAGTTTAGTCATTTTCAAATAAACAGCCGCAAAGTTTTTTTTTATAAACAACAACCTTCAAGTTACGGAACACGACAACAATACAACCACTTCACCGGATGACCTGCTAAATGATTATTGACCAAGGTAAATGACCTTTGACTTTCAATTAAATTCATAGTTGCAATACACAAACAAGCCCTTGTTTAGAATAGGTACACGCAAATCCATGGCTAGAAATAAGAACGACATTGTTCAAACTTTCAAATATCAGTCTAATCACCGACTAATTTGTTGCCACAATCTTCTAAGGGACCTCTTGAAACTACCACCTATACTATACATACATTTTTATCACCAAATTAAACATCAACCATTAATGTTTGATGATTAAGCTTTTTCATATCATCTTCATCTTATCTTATGTTAGCTATTTTTGGTGATCATAATTTCATTTAGTCAAATTAATTGATGAAAACAAGTAGTCCAAGCCAAGAAGCCACTAGAATGAAAGAGAAGGGTTGATTGAGAGAATACAAAGTAAAATAAAAGGAAGCAAATCAAGAAAGCGAAAGTAAAACAAAATTATCCTCCAAATAAAAGCAAACAAAAACAGGAAAGCTCATCACTCATCAGCTTGGCTTGGAATTTGGATGATGGTGTCATATGTTTGCTGTCTTTCCATTCTCATGCACACTTGTCATTCACCATCATCATTTTTCGTTCTTCATCAATCTCATTTTCCCTTTCTCTCTCTTTCTCCTTCGATTTCACTCTTTCCGCCACTTTTAATCTCAATTTCTTCCTCCTAGATCTCTTTTCACCCTACTTTATTACCCTCATTCGCTTTAATAATTCATCAATTTAAGTGGGTTTCTTTTTGTCTTTACAATAGTTTTCTTTTTTGGGTTATTGAATTCATCATTTAAAAACGTAATTCAAGAAATTTGATGAACTATGATGTTGAAAAATGGGGAAAGATTGGTTCTTTTATGGGGATTGATGATAATTTTGTTTCTTTCAGCAATAAACCCTAATTCAGCTTTTGACTCTATTGATAATGAATTTTCACTTATTGGGGCTGATGATTCATACTTATTTCATGGTGATTATTCTCCTCCTACGCCTCCACCTCCTGTTCTTCCCCCATTTCCGCCTTCCGCTTCGTGTGAAGGCGATCTTAATGGTTTTGGATCACTTGACAGTTTATGCAAACTTAATTCTAGCTTAGAATTATCTAATGATTTGTATATAGTTGGAGATGGTAGTTTAGAGATTGATTCTGGTGTGAAAATTAGTTGCCCTTTTTTTGGCTGTTCAATTACTATCAACATAAGTGGAGATGTTAAATTTGGTCGAAATTCTACTGTGATTGCCGGATCATTTTGGGTTGTTGCGAATACGGCTACTTTTTTAGAAGGTGCAATTGTTAATGTTAGTGCATTAGGCGGACCGCCTCCTGCTCAGACTAGTGGAACACCAGTTGGATTGCAGGGAGCCGGTGGGGGGCATGGTGGGAGGGGTGCTAATTGTTTGGCTGATAATTCTAAGCTCCCTGAGGATGTATGGGGTGGTGATGCTTATGCTTGGTCCGAGGTTGATGAACCATGGAGTTTTGGTAGTCGCGGTGGAACTACTAGTAAAGAAGAGGATTATGGTGGTGGTGGTGGTGGGAGGATAAGGTTGAATGTAATTGAATCGGTTGAATTAGGTGGGAGTCTTTTGGCTGATGGTGGCAATACTGGTATTAAAGGAGGAGGAGGATCCGGTGGCAGCATATACATTAAGACTCGTAAAATGTATGCTCTATGCTCCTCCTTTTTCTTTAGTTGGAATGGTTTTTATTTATATGAACTGTGTTTAATTCTTACTTTTAAGTTTTGAGGCTTATGGTATGTTTTGGGGTGTTATTTTGATTGTGCTTAGTAATTTGTGGAAGGATAACTTAGATGGTTGAGACTTGAGAGACTCTATGATCATAAGGAAAATGAAGTTATGTTTTTGGTTGTTAAATGTTTCTTTATTATCCTTGATAATAATACATTAATATGCCTTTTGTTGGAGGAAGATAGTTTTACTACTACAAAGTTGGAGATTTTTATTGTGCCTAATAGTTTTGTCACTACCGGACATGGCTATAAGAGGTTGATTAAGCTAAATAGAATTTTGACAGTCTCAATTTAGTGGATTTATGATTTATCAGCATTAGGAAATGTGATTTCGTTGTCCTTTTATTTCATGAAATTCCTAATGAGCCTCTTAGGTCATTGAATGGGCTGATGTTCCGATTTGTGAATGTTATTATTGGTATTCTAATGTAGAGAGGTTAAGTATGAATATAATTTAGCTTGTGTTCTGCAACAAGTCATCATCTATGTTTGGTTAGTACCATACCATTGCCTTATCATTTGAGAGCATATTGCCATAACATGCGAGGTATACTAGAGTATTAGACAACAGTAGTACAGTACTGAGGCACATCTTGGGCTTAGCTGAGTGCACCTTTTCCATTTCTGGTAACGCTCTTTGCCTTTGTGTGTATTTTGTTCTCAGGATATACTCTTTGCCATCTATTTAGCCAAATTCCATGCTCCACAGCACCCCTTACTGTTGCAAAATTTTCTTATTTGTGGCTCTACATTAGAATATCACATACATAGCTGTTAGTGATCCAAGATTGTAATTTCTATAGATCATTTGTTTTACCGCAAGGTGTCTATGATTCTTTAGTTCTTAACGCTTAGATACTCTAGTTTTTTGAGGTTGTACTGAATCGTTTCAGAAAATTATCTCCTAATTTAGTGGAAGATTCATAAACATTAAATGAGGCTTGGATTGTAATGATGGTGCTGTAGGATTTATGTTAGAAATTTTATAATAGTAAGGATCTGTTTGATTTGTTGTCACTTAGTGATACCTCTCACTATCCTCAAGGCAGGAGCCTTTTGTAGAGGCATTGTTTTTTGGATTAGAAAATTTATAGGGGCATTGTACTAATGCTATTATTCTTGCTAGGATTAAGGTAATAGAAACAAGTTGATTGTTCTTCTAGTTTCAGTACGATGGTTATGGGCTGCAACTTCTACATAAAATGTAGAATCGAATTTTCCTATATTTCTCTTCTTGCTTACCCTCAGCAAAGTTACTTCTTTTTGAGAATGCCTGTTTATGTTTTTGTTGGTGCTTTTGACTGTACTTCTTTTCATCGTCGAAAATGTTTTTGTTGCGTCTACAAGTTTTTTACTCTCTAATAACAATGCTTGCATTTTAACCTCTTCCAATCTTTTAGGAGAAGGGGATTGTTTTATTTTTCATCATAAATGTTTTGGTATTCTTTTGCCTTTTGTTGTTGTTAAGATAAAATGGCTAACTCATTTTTATCTGGTCACAATTCATTTAGAATAACCCAGCCTCTCCCTCTCATACTTTGTCTTAGAGGATGATAATTGATCTCCATTCTTTATTTTGTATATGGAATGATTTTTGAGGAAAAAAAACACTATGCTCTTCCTTTTAGAAACGGATTGCTAAGTGTTTCTTTTTGCCTGATCGATTCGTTTAAGATAAGAGAGCGTTACATATAGTAGAAGAATGCACCTGAGGGAGAGATACTTCCTCCGCCAGAAATTTTGTAACGTTGATGTGGAAAAAGTTAATTAGCTTATTAGCTAGTCAAATTATGTACCTACTGCTGTTTGGAGTCTCTATGGTCTCTCCATGGACAGTGAGTTGAGCATTGAACAATATTGGGGATGGGTTTGTTGCACTTTGATGCCTCCCGCTTTCTATGCCTTCAATAGTTTCTTTTTGCATCCTTTCTTGGAATCGCTAGGTCTTTTGGCGTAGCGTTGCGAATATATCACATAGTTTACCAATATTTATTCTTGCTGTTATGATCTGTGATCTGTCATTTGCATCTGCCCTCAACAGGACTGGAAATGGTCGGATTAGTGCATCTGGAGGTGATGGCTTTGCAGGAGGTGGTGGTGGAAGAGTTTGTATTAATATCTTCAGCAGGCGGGATGATCAAGAATTTTATGTTCACGGTAACTATTACATCATGTTATTCTCAAAGATGTTTTTGGTGTGGCGTTTTGCTTGCTCCTATGATTTTTTTTTATTTTTTATTTTTATTTATTTTTTACATAGGAACTGCATGATAACTTCTGTTTACAACTACCATTAGTTTTCTAGTTGTGCACTAGGCACTGGTGCAAAAACTTCATCTTGTATGTTATGTAAAATTCAATATATGGAGCTGACTCAAATGTCTATCTGGATGACATGACACCAAATTTCCAACAAACACATCTAACTCTATGCACTAGGAAAATCTTTCATGTTTTGGTTCAATATGAATAATTTACTTGATAGACAGAAGAAGTGCCTAATTTTATTATTTATAGAACTGTTTTGGAGCTGAATGTAACACATTCTTTCAGACTCCCAAAATACATTTCCCATTTATCTAGGATAATCCAAACAAATGCATTTTAAGACGAAAAGAAGGTCTTTAACTTAGTAATGTCTTGAGTATAGTTATACTACATTGTAATCGAATACTATTATTATCCCCGATGTGTGAAATGAAATATTCTAAATTAATTAATAAATTACTATGTAAAGGTGGGATTTTTTAGGAGAAAAGAGAGCCTTTGACGTCTTACGCATTCCATTGTTATACAACTCAATGGAAAATATGTTAATGTCTTAGTTTTAAAATGCGCTCTTGGGATGTGTCTCCAAGAAAGTGAGGGTGGTGACGTGTGGGGTGAAATGCAACTAGTCTTTTTCCAGTATGAAGCGTACATAATATAGCTTGAAGCATGTTGGAACCTTTGCGTGCTTCATTGTGATTTTTGCATTTTACAACTAAATTTTATTTTATTTGGGAAATCATCATTTTTGGGACTAATTAAGTTAGAATTTTTAAGAACTTGTATATGATGTCAAATGTGAAATTATTATCGCTAGGGACATTTTTTTTATCCATTGCTGTTAGGATTGTGGTTGTGGATGTTCTTAGCGTTTGATGATCCTTAAATTTTGAAAAAATCCAAATCGGTCATGGAAACAGTCAAGCAGTGCTTATCCTATCGGCTATGTATCACACGATTAGGCATTCTACAAACAAATAGTTTTTTGTTCTTTTTACTTCTTGTTTGCTTTTGTACTTCTACAATTATGTATAACATATTAAGTATTGTCACTTTTATATACTTTTAGTTTCCAATAGATGCTACACCTTTTATTTTCACTCTATTCAATGTACTAGACCCTTAATTTACTTGGCTACCCATATTTGAAAATTATAAAAGTTTACTATATAAAACCCAGAAGTAGTATTAATTATTATTTCATAAATTTAAAGACTAAAATAACATAATTACTAATGTTTTGATGTTGTTGGATGTAGAATACCTATTATTATATTACAGTTCAACATTTTGTAAGTTTAAGCAATTTGATTTTCATTTTAGGATTCTTAATCTCAAAGTATGAATTATTCACAACATGTATACATTTTATCTTTATTAATTTTAGTTATTTTGTAGGATCACAATCTTATGATTCTATGACCCGATCTAATGATTTGTAGCTATGTGCTTCCACCAATCTAAAGTAGGATCTTGTTCCTAATAACCCTGGTTGAATGATGCAATCAAGCGACATCAAACATACCGAACAAGGCTCAAGAAATGATGATCATGTAGATTCTTGAGTCTAGTCATCATTACACTTTCAAAATTTGTGTTTTAGGATTTTCATACTCTTAAAGGCAACTTAAAATATTATTTGAAGTAATCCATTTGCTATATATTCATACAATTTGAAACAAGTGATATTTAAGTTCATAATGTGACAATGTCACATAAGTATTCTTATGCATCATTTTATCCCATGCACTGCTTGGGTTTAAAAGCTGGGCAGAAGATTAGTAGGAAGGTAATGATTGTATATGTGATGGCTGCTTCTTCACTTGCCAAATGTTTTTGGGATGGAACCCCTTTTTGAGTGACTTGGTAGATGGCCTACCAAGTGTTATGAGAGCTAATCTTTTGGCTCAATTGATAATTGCATGCAGTGATGGACCAAATAGAATGACTTTTGGTTTTAATATAATGGTTTCAGGTGAGGGTGCAAGCTTTAAGGCATTATAGGATTCTAAACAATGAGTTAAAGCTTGGTCAGTAAACAAGCATGAAGGTAGGGAGGGCAAGGAGACTGGGGGCATGGTGCATTGGTTAGTTCATGATGTGCTGATGGTGTTAGGGCCATGTTCATGATTGGGCTCACTAATGCAGGATTCAGACTTCTGACTTGATTAAGGGAAGATGAAGGAATAGATGTGAATAGAGAGATTGTTGGGGATTGGGATTTCTTATTTGTGCATGGAAAAATTTATCCCACGACAATTACTATTCCATTTGTTTATTTTTCCTTCACTCTTGTTTGTTTTGCTAGTCCTATCACATGCGTGTATAGTTTTTTTTTGGTGGGCCTAGGCAGCCGTGTTTTGATTTCTTACTCAATTGGAAATTTCAAAGGAACTGGAGAGTTATAAATCTGAGTGTGCTATTCAGAGGACTAAACTTGTTTTTGTTCTGTTAGTGTGTATTATTCTATGCTCACAAATGTTTTAGTTGTGATTAGCACAATGGGCAGGGTTAAATGTGGATTTTTTGAAGTAGTAAAGTTATGTTGTGTGTATTGTTTTCTTTTTGAAGTAAATATTGTATGTATTATTATAATTATTATTTATTTCAGGGGAATAAAATTTATATCCCATTCTTAATTACACTGCTATCTGCCACTATGTTCTAGCCTTCTGTGTGTCAGATCAATGTGCGCTTAGTTTCTCTGTTCATGCACATGATGATAAGGTGTTACTGAATAATAATTTGAATTTTGATAGGGGGCAGAAGTTTTGGTTGCCCAAAAAATTCAGGTGCAGCTGGAACATTCTATGATTATGTTCCGCGGAGGTTGATTATCAACAATTATAACTTGTCAACAGACACAAACACACTTCTTCTGGAATTCCCTAACCAACCGCTATGGACAAATGTCTACATAAGAAATCAGGCAAAGGCTACTGTTCCATTGTTTTGGAGTCGCGTGCAGGTATGTTCTGTAGTTATGTCATGTTTGTGGATTTTATATATAGCTTGTTTGATTTCTTTTCAGCACCTAGTTTCTACTTTCTTGTGTTTCCTTTTTATTTGGTGGCAAAAAGTTTGTTTTGGTGCAGTTTTTTTCTTTTAATTCTTTTATATTGATTTATGTCTTTAGCTTGTTCTATGGGTTGACTGGTTTACAGATATTGCATCTTAGCAATTCCTGCTACTTGTTGCATCCAGGATAGAAAAAATTGCTTTTATAAACGTTATAGCATAAAACATTTATTTCCCACGTCCCAATTCAGGAAAAGAGCTATTTTGTTTGAGTAGGTATCAGAGATCATTTTTGCCTTTGGACTGGTGATTATACTATTTTGGCAAGGGTGCTCTCCAATAAATTTGCTGGTACATGTAGATGGAATCGTTGAAATAAAAAGGAAGTTTTTTTTAACTGTAAATTTTATTTTTAAATTTGTTTTTAACAACATAATTTTGGTAGTCTGAGAGATTATTTGCAAGTTTATTGAAGAGCGCATTAGGTTTGCAATTTGAATTTCAATCTCAAGGAGGTATGAAGGTAGAGTGAGCTGTACTTTCCTGAACATGGTCATGTTGCTTACTGGGGTTTGATCTGAGGGGAAGTAAGCAGATCAATTTTCATTGTTAGATGTTATTTTGCTACTTCACCTTTCACGTTATATGATTGCATATATTTTCTTTTCAAACAGGTCCAAGGGCAGCTTAGTCTGACTTCTGGTGCAGCTTTGACGTTTGGTCTGGCACATTATGCATCATCAGCATTTGAGTTAATTGCCGAAGAACTCTTGATGAGTGACTCGTTGATTAAGGTAAGCTCTTTTTTTGTCTTCCCTATTGCAATGATTGAAATTATTAGATGTAAATCTGTATTTAAACTTTTATATGATACTTTGTGCATAACTTCTGCTCTCTTATTGTATCCTTTGTTCCTATTGTAACTTTTGAAAGTTAAAATTATCCTTTTTATCTGCGCCAGTGCTGCTAGTTTTACACTTCTCATAGTCTAGCACAGCGGATCGGACTAAGGCTTTGTCATGTTTGACATTGTTGTATGGGTTATAAGTATTTTGTTTTGACTTTAGATTTGATAAAATTAGAGGGAGTATTATGTTATTTTTTTTCATGCAATTAATAGCAGCTTTTTGATTTGACATGTGCTTAAATTTGCCCACAATTATTCTCTGTAACTGTTAATCTGTCTGCTTACTATTTTTGAAGTGTGTACTGTTGTATTAACTGGCTTTTGTTTGCAATCATGATGATCCTAATTTTGATGGGACAAAAATTTATACATTGGTTTATATTATAATTAAATCTTGTGCAACTTTTGTTTATGTGACCCTCTGAATCCCCCCTAGATAACTGTGATGAACGGGGGATCACTATTTTTTGTTGAAGATAAGAAAATCAAGAAACGATTAGCTGTGTAAAAAAATGGTAGGAAAAATGATGTTAATGACTTAGTTACAAGCTTTTCAAGAGGCATGTTCTCTCCCAAGAGTTATAAACTCATTACAACATTTTCCTGATGCCCTTTTCTCATTTTCCTATTCACTACATATAAAATTATTTTATAAGAACTTGTAGTAACCAAATTTGACACAATATTCGGTTCAGTTACACTAATAACCTCCACACAAATTTCTGTTACACAATATTCTATTTACTTCCTTCACATGCCCTCTTTTGGTTTTATCATTACAATCATGGTATTTTACTTTTATTCAATGTATTCAGATATATGGCGCTTTACGTATGACTGTAAAGATGCACCTAATGTGGAACTCAAAAATGTTGATTAATGGCAGTAGTGATGCTATTGTTGCTACTTCTCTTCTTGAAGTCAGCAATCTGTTGGTTCTAAAGGTACTTTATTAACGTTTATCACTCTAATTGTTGTTCGCTTTTCAGTTGAGATATAATACCGTTGCCTATCTTTCTGGTCTCCAGGAATCATCTGTAATACATTCTTCTGCAAATCTAGGAGTTCATGGACAAGGATACTTGAATTTGACTGGCCCTGGAAATGTCATCGAGGCTCAACGTCTTGTTCTTTCATTATTTTATAGTATCTATGTGAGTTCCTTTGCTTCAATAGCTGTTTTCACTTGTTTTTCTGCAAGCAAAAATTTGTTTTGATGTACATTGAACAAACTAGAGTTAGGTTTCTCTCACAGTACTTATGTATTGTAAGAAAGATGGCGTCATGTTTTGGAACCTATTGCTGTCTTGAAAGCCTACCACTTCAACTCACATTCCACTTTGATCTAATGATTTTTTTCTGGAGGAAGTTGTACACTTTCACAAGTAGTTTTTTTTTTTTTTTTTTTTTTTTTTTTTTTTTTTTTTGATTCCAAGGAGAGGACAGCCCCCTACAAGCAAGAGGAGGTGGAGGAGGAAATGATCTTCTTGTATGTAGTGAGAATTGAATCCCTGTAACAAGGGTGGAAGGAAAAAGTCTTCAACAACTTGGTCAACCCATGATTATCTTCATGCATAAGTCTTGAAGCTCAAGGAAAATGCTAATGGTGGTTTGATTGTCTGACAGGAACCTGTAGCAAATGTAGTTCATTTTATTATTTTGGGAAACCATTTCTCAGTAACTTAAAGGGTCATTGCTTGCGTATGCCTATTGAGTGGATTAGGTATGAAGTCTTGATGTTTTTCTTAAGAAATATGGTTATTGTTGACTGAAGATGCAGCGTTTTTTGTTGAACGCATGAAAGTGAAGCTAGCAAACACAACTGGAAAAGAGCTGTGCGACCTGTTAGGTGGTAGCCTAAAGTACTTTATTATGGAGCATCGTTGCTTAAATCGCTAATCCCTCAATTTATTGTGAACCAAATTAGCAGACGTTCAGGCTATTTTAGGATTATTAGGAGTTTAGCGAATTAGGTAGTGAATTTGCTAACACTAAGAAAATCAGGAATAGGAATCTAGAAAATTTTCAGTTGTATATTGATTGTTTATGGAAAAGGGGTTTACTTTCAAGAACTTAGATGCTTAGGCCTTGTGTCTTTCTGCTTATATATTACTTTGAAAATAGCTTATCTTCCTTTTCCTCCTTTTCTCTTTTCTGTAATATAGTTTTCTTAATTTATAAACAAACTGATATATATCATGAAGAGACAAGTGTAAATCCGTTAGTTCGCTGTAGATGCACCAAAAGGGTGTCATGCACCAGATTAAATATCATCAAGTTAAACACTATTTTTGAGTATATTGTTTTTATTTATACAATATTCTTTACTATGCTTTCTGTTGTATGTGAAGGTTGGGCCAGAATCATTTTTGCGTGGTCCTTTGATAAACGCAAGCACCGATAATGGGTATGCTAATTTCTTTGCCTTGGAAACGATTAATTAGGTTTCTCGGATTATAATTTATGTTTTTGTGGGCCTTCTGATTTTCAGGTCCCCCCAACTTTACTGTGAACAGCAAGAGTGCCCTGCTGAAATACTTCATCCACCCGAAGATTGTAATGTCAACTCCTCACTTCCCTTTACCTTACAGGTATAGATCATATAAAACATGGATTTGCTAAAGTTGCATAACTGGGCCATTGGGGAGATTCAAAGAATGGGTTAATCTGTATATAAGCTGCTGTATATTGTTTTTTCTGTTGACAGATTGTCCCCATGTTTTGTACTCCCATTTCAGCATTATAAAGATATCGTGTCATTGTTCTTTTGAAATTTGTAGAAATATACTGGTAACTCTATATATAGGTGTTGTGTGTACTAGTTTTTTTATACTGAGGGTTATGCTAGCTAATTATAACTAGCTTAACTCCTGTGCATTGCACTGAATATCCTAATTCAAATATTTACTTATAAATAAACCAAATTAATATTATATTTGAATATATTATCTGTTAGAGAATATTTTTTACATTTATCTTGAAATATATGTTGCTAACATAATTTGTGGTAGAAGACAGCCTCATTCCCGTTTGGAAGGATGGGAATTTGATCTTATCTGCCCAGTGTTAGTGTTTTATGATGACAATTCGATGTTCCTAACATAATTTGTTAATGCAGATTTGTCGTGTTGAAGATGTTAGCATTGAAGGTGTGGTGGAAGGATCTGTTGTTCATTTCCACTGGGTCAGATTTGTGGCAATTCCACCTACAGGAATGATTAGTGCATCCGGATTGGGTATTTCTTTTAGTTTCCTGTTGAGAATATTTGCATTTACCTCAGAGAAGTTGTATTTCAGGAATCTGCATGAGATCATAAGCTTTTAACACATGTTATTTATATGTTTGCAGTATGGTCTGGAGAGGGTACCAGATACTACTTTATTGAGAAAACCCAAAATACTCTCATTTTTAATCATTAACTCTCATTTTTAGTCATAAACCCATTATCCCGCCTGGTTTGTAGCATATGGCGCTTATCCCGCCTGGTTTGTAGCATATAGCTTGAGCGCCAATTGCATAGCAAGAGGTCTCGGGTTCGATATCTCAGCTATAGCAATTGTGAACCAGTAGTAGTTGCTCCTGCTAGCATTCCATACTGTTAGCATGATGTGCGGGTTGCACCATATAGATCGAGGTTTACCACACATCCAAGTGGATTGATTCCTAAAAAATTTCTTTTAATAAACATAACATTCCCGGCTGTCCACTGCAGCACTCGATGTTTAATCTAATATTAAATTTTGCACCTAAAGGACTTATCGCAAGCTCTATTTGTAACTTTGCTTTGTGAAATTAAGGTTTTCTGCTATGATGATCTCAGTTGGGAGTTGAATGTTTCCGTATTACTAGCTCCATTTTCTTCAATTTCCTACCCAAATTTGAAAACCTGATGCTGTTAATTGATTTTACAGACAGTGGAGAGAAAGCAAGATTTCTTAGTCTAATTGAAGCATCTATCTAGCTACTTTCTACTTTTTATTTAATCTTATTAAGATTTAAAATATTTTTTTAGCGTGGTTGTCTTGACTAGTTGAAGTTGGGACATGTCTATTAGCATCTGATGACTTCTTGCTATGTATTTGTAGGTTGCATTGGAGGTGTCGGCCGAGGAAACCTTTCTAGCAATGGTCTCGGAGGGGGTGGTGGACATGGTGGTAGAGGCGGAGATGGATACTTTGATGGAAAATTTGTTGATGGTGGTGGTGCATATGGTGATGCTGAATTGCCTTGTGAACTTGGTAGTGGCAGTGGAAACCACAGTTTACCAGGATCTACTGCTGGTGGGGGTATAATTGGTATGGTTTCCTGGTCTTTAGCTATACCTATACTTTTGTATATGGAATATGCCGGATATCAAGTGATCCCTTAGATCAGTAATTTTTTGTGGCCCTTCTTTGACTATAGAAGTTTGTTACTTATTGAAACTATTCTTGACTGTACTGCTATTTAGGCATTTACATTCAAGAACCATCCTTAGGCATGTATGTGAAGGGGTAGCAATCACGGTGATGTGAATTGATGTGGTTATTGTACCGCTAGATATTGGCTACAACTGTAAGATATCCCTGGAATCTGTTTGTGATACGGGTTTTTTTACTCCTTTACTATTCTGGTAGTAGATTTGAAAACTTTTTCGATTTGGCTAAAACAAGATGATGAAGCCTTGTTTTTGCACTATGTTTGACTTAACTTGATTATCTATAATATTTTTTTTCGATAAGGATATGTAAAAGTATTAGACCCTTTCCCTTTCGGACTCAATTCTTTTTTGTGCTGTAACAATATTTTCGTCCTCTTAGCATTACAATACACTCTTCCTTCCTTTTTTTAAAATCAAATTTTCATCATTATAACAGTGATGGGTTCTGTGGAGCACTCTCTTCCAAGCATGGAAATCCATGGTACTATAAATGCTGATGGGCAGAGTTATGAAGAGGGCATTGTAAAGCAAGAAAGTGCAATGCTACAAAACATTGGCCCTGGTGGTGGTTCTGGTGGTACCATTCTTATATTTGTTCACACATTAGTTCTTAGAAATTCTTCAAGGATTTCTGCTGTTGGAGGAACTGGTAGTCCAAAAGGAGGCGGCGGCGGTGGTGGTGGAAGAGTTCACTTTCATTGGTCAGATATTCCTGTTGCAGATGAGTACCAGCCCATAGCTAGAGTGGGTGGGAGTATCCTTGTTCGGTTAGTATCCTCCTGTCTGAAGAATCATTATCGTAGTATTTGATTTGCATGCTTTTGTTTACCTCTTTTTTTCAAAAAAAAAAAATTATTTTGTAAAAAAATTGTCGATGCCAATGATGTCGTGCTCTCATGATTGTAACCCCTTCTTGGATACTTCAGCATTTTTACTTGGAGATTGGATATTTTTGAATACTATGTTTGAAATGAGTGGGAAAAGAAGACGATAAAAGAGTTTGATGATGAGATATGGAATCTTTGTTCATTATCAAAACAGAAGTATAAAAAAGGAAAAAATAGTCTTGAGGTTCTTCTTTGAGGTTAAATCAATAAAATGAAACCTTTGAAAACTTCTTTAAAAATACGAGATGAAGTTGTCTCAGTGTTGAAGCTAGCTTTTGACGAAGGAACTTCTGTAAATTATCTTAGGTGTGGAGCCCAAAATTCTCATGAGAGCCCCAAACTCTCCTGTAAATTATCTTTTGGAGTACTATTATTTGAAATTGTGTTCTATCATTTTATTAGTCAACAATAAGGTTGTTAATAGCTATAAGATGTTTTTATTATAAGCAATATTATATTAGCTATTATAATAATTTAATAATTCGGATAGTTTCCCCATATCTTAAATAAATATGACATACCAAATACTAGGATCCATGCCGTATTTGATACTCGTACCGACTCTAGGTAACCTAGCTTTGATCTAAAAATCACACCACCAAGTCAACTGAAACCATCGCTATTATCAACGTCGTCGCCAAAACACCTACCCCACCTTGATGACCATCAAAAAACCTTTAAACCCTGAAATTTCATCACATTAGCCACCCTTAGAAAACCCCAAAATTTCTCATCCCGAAAGATCTAAAAATTGATGTCGACATTACCATCACTATCATAATCAAATGTTAATATAATCAAATGGTTGACCACCATTACCACCGTTCTCTAAAACCGTAATATTTCTTCCCAATTAATGTCATATTATCAAGCCCTAAAAGTTTCAAATGGATATTTTTTGTCTTTGAGAGGAAATTAAAAGAACTCAACTTTTTTGGAAAAAAGAACTATTTTTGAGAAGAGAAAGGAAGGGAAAGAGTATATACCACCAATCTTGATATTGGATTGAAAATGCATGGAAAAAGCCCCATATTTCAGTAAATTAAAGGTTTAAAATGTAATGATTTGATAGGAGAGAGAAAAAAATAGCAATGATGTTGATGGAGTTGGATGAAGGTAGAAGATTAAAAGTTAAAGAAATAAAAAAAAAGAGGGCACATGGGAGTAAGGTAGAGTAGATCTAGAACTGTTTGGTTATAATTAAGTTAATATTCTAAGTGATCATTTAGGGAAAATTGTATTTAATGAAGGTGGGGGTATAAGTAAGCATGAGGAGATGTATATTATTTAAAGGGTATAAGACTAAACTTAGTACTTTTTTACCAAATATGGAAAGTGGAGCAGCTAATAAGATATTTCCGTTTGGGGAAAATGTAGCAGCTATTAAAAAACCGAGGAGGTATATCAATTTATAAATATAATTTATGATTCTTATTACACCTTTTTGAAATTTTTGTAGATAATACTACTATAAATTTCGCATACATGGCAAGTTTAAGTAGTTATAGTAACTAATATGTATGAATAACGACTAATAATTGATGTCTTAAAATGATTTTATATCACGCGTCATGTAATTGGACTTCGTAGTTCACCTAGTTGAATATTCGTTCTAACGTGACCCTTACATAGCTTAACGTTTCGATATATTTCGTGAATTTGATTAATTTAGTTTAAGGGGTAGATATTTCCCTGAATACTAGATTTTTGATGTGGCTGTGTGAGAATGTGGGGTTAATTGATTATGCTCCCCAATTAGCAACTGAAATCTTAAGATGTCACCATCAAATTCTTTTTGAATCTTAGTTTGGAGAGGTGCGAGGTGCACCGAGGCGTTAAAGGTTCCTTTTTCTGAGGCGCAAGACAAAGGTGCTGGCTTTTTATATGTGAGGCACATGTCGCTAAAAAGTTCCAAAATCAATTTTAAAACATTTTTAATACATAAAACAACATGAAATTCATATTATAATAACATATAAGTATCATATACACTAACTTAGCACATAAAGTCATACTATAATCGACAACTCGGTAATATAGTCTTGAGTTAACAAAAGAAATAAAAACTACAACAAAGATAAAGGTAAAGAAAGCAAACAATAGTTCTTGATGGCTGAAATGTTTTGTGACACTTAAACAAAGTAACAAACACTAAAAATATAATCAAAATCATCTTCCTCTTAAGCATCTTTACCATCTCATGTATAGTTCTCATCATCACTAATATTCTCTTCTTTCTCCTCATCATCATCATCTGAAACATCAAGAACATCATCCTCATAAGCAATCCCTTTTCATTTCTCTTTTTTAGAGGAAGGAATCGCACAATCTCTCATCCTTGAAGCTCTTGTAATATAACTCGAATCATTAGTACCAAGAGCTCTGGCAACTTGCTCGCATCATTGACAAAACCATTTCAAGCAAGCACAGAAATTAACGCATTGCACGAGCCTATTTCCATACAACCCACCCTTTCAAACACTTGTTTCATATCCGAGACACAAGCATTTCGACCATACATATCGATTAAGGCATGAACAACTCATTTGTCTATTGCAAAACCCCTCTTGATCACCTAACACATAATCTATTCATCACCAAGATTTTTATCTTCTATCCTTCCAAGCAACCACTTGTTGCTTTCATCTATATCCTCTAAATTAGTGGATCTACGGTGTCATTTTTGATGTAATGATGACTAAAATCACGATTTTTTTGTAAAGACCAAATCATTTAACCGACATTGAGTCAACCGATTTTTCTTCTTTGTATGAAGCCGTAAAAAATATTTTAAATTGTAAATTAAGTGTTTAAAAATGTATGAGATAAGTCATTTAGGAAGAATAGTGCTTACATGTTCATGTCATTTAGAGATTAGGAATTGAGGCTCCAAAAGTAGACCATCACTCGGCTTTTAGAATATAAAGCATTGTCATTTTCATGTAAGAATACACACCTCATTATATAAGGTGCCAAACAGGTTAAAAATTTGTGCAAGCAAGTTGAAAAGTCTGTTGTAGCTTTTATCTTCAAAGTGCGTGAAACTGTACTCTTGAATCTTGATATGTTAAAAGCCTCTAACACGTCAAGAGTACGGCTTGACATGGCAGGACTGTACTCGACTTGTTAGAAGCCTTGAAACTTAACATTAGTTTAATTATTGAGATATTTTGCATGGGAGTAGTACAGGGTACTGTTAATGCAGTTTAATGCACATGTTGGGTATGGTAGATTCACCATTTTTGGTATCTGAATAGAGTAAAAAACTAGAATCTCTATCTACAATAAAAGGTTTGATGTGTCGAAAAGCCTTGTTTGTGGGGAAACATGGCCAAGACATTGTGGCATAATGTACAGAAGCATAAGATGTGGCAAAAAAAAAATTGCATCTGCTCCCATAAAGACAAAACTATCGTTGTTGGTTGTGGAAAATATTTTCAGTTATTTATTCAAGGGTTATTTCATGCCCCAAGGATTGTGTGGGATTGTGCCTTCAGTAAATGTTGGTTTAATTTGGTTCATACTATTTATCCTCTGTCAACTCTATTGTTCTGGTGGTCATTTGGTGTTTGTGTTCAAGAAACTAATTTAATCTTATTGCAGAGGTGGCCTGGCAAAAAGTCAAGGGCATTCTGGGGAAGATGGAACGGTTACTGGAAAGGCCTGCCCAATAGGGCTCCATGGAATCTTTTGTGAGGTAGCTTTTGCTGTCTGATTCTTGACTTAAAAATTATACTCCTTCTGTTCTTTTTGATTTGCTTTAAACAGAAATCGGGTTGCATCAAACAGAAAGTGGTAATAAATGAAGAGAGAGAATGAATTGTGTGTATGATATTAAAAGAGATTTCAAATGTATGGATGAGATTAAAAGGAAGTGGTGGGCCGTTATCCAAAAATAGTAATAATGCAAATTAAGTGGGACAGATCAAAGTGGTAAATGTTACAAATTCAATGGGAGGGAGGGAGTATCTTTATATATCTTGTACAAGTTGTGTTATAGAGAACGAGTTTAGTTAGACTGAAGTCAACTCCTCCTCATATAAGAGATGTGGTGTTAGTTCTCACAATCATTCTCATTAAAATTGAACTCTTCACTAATTGAGAAGGAGTTTAGTTAGACAAGTGAAATGCATTCTTGCTGAAGAGCTGTGGTCTTGCAACCTTTCTCATTAAACTTGAATTCTTCCCTAAGATTGGCTTAAGGTATCATCCAGTTGAAATTGTTATAGCTTTTAAGGTTGCTGATTGCAACTCTTGTGTCAACTATATCTTGCTCGCCTGTAGTCGTTAGTTAGCTGGTTGAATTTATTTCAGGTGTGTGTCATTGCATCTGAAGGTATTATATTTATTTTATGGCAGGAATGCCCTATTGGCACATTCAAAAATGTCACCGGATCGGATTTTTCTCTCTGTCATAGTTGCCCTGCTTATGAGCTTCCTGAACGTGGCATGTATATTGCTGTCCGAGGTATCTTTGATGCTCTCGTCATTTCTGTTTCAAAAATGTTGCTGTGTTCTTGACACCTGCGTAAATCCATCTTTTATGTGTTTTCTTTGCCCATATTTTCTTGAGATGTTAGCAAGTGATTGTTATGATTGGTTTCTAGTATCTCAAACTCCTACTCTGGCTCTGTTCTCTTTTAACAGGTGGTGTTACTAAAACTCCTTGCCCTTACAAGTGCATATCTGAAAGATATCACATGCCTCACTGCCGCACAACATTGGAAGAATTAGTATACACATTTGGTGGGCCGTGGCTGTTTGGTTTTTTCCTTCTTAGTATCCTCATTCTGCTAGCTTTAGTTCTTAGTGTTGCACGGATGAAATTTGCTTCTGGGGATGATCCTCCAGGTCTGTTACCCCATCGACGACGTACACAACTAGATCATTCCTTTCCTTTCCTTGAATCCTTGAATGAGGTTAGCTTTTGTTTCTTGGGTTCTTAAATGTCTAAGCAAAGCGTCTAAATTTTGTAATGTTTTTGAAACACCAATTTGTTCAGTGTTTTCCTCTTTTGTGACTAAGTGTAAAGATGTTTTTGTGTTACAGGTGATGGAGACTAATAGAAACGAGGAAGCACAGAGCCATGTACATAGAATGTATTTCCTCGGCCCAAATACATTTAGTGAACCATGGCATCTACCTCACTCACCTCCAGAGCAAGTTAAAGAGATAGTGTATGTCACTGTGTCTCATCCTGGCATATATATATAGAGAGAGGGAGTGTCAAATTCAAGTGATAGCCAAACTTAAATGAGAATCATTAGAACCATAATTATTTTGAATTTTTTTTCTTTTCTGAATTTTTTTTGAAAAAAATTATTTTGTCTCGAAAGTAACACTGAACACCTTTTGTCTAAAAAGTAACACATTTTTCAACAAGTCTTGTATGAGACCGTCTCACCATGAGATGAACCCATATAATAACCTATTTCTCTAATTGATTACTTTAAGATTGTAAATGATCACTTTAGGGATGGTCTCATCGTGAGAACGTTTCATATGAGAATCTGTGCACTTTTTTAACATGTTTGTCAGTTTTTTTTTTGTTCTGAATTTTTTTGGGGTGAAATTCCTTTTTCTGGAAAGAAACACTTTTTTGCCAAAAATTAATACATTTGAATGTAAAAAGTAACACTTTTTTGTCAGGTTTTTATTTTTTTTTTTTGTTTTTTTTTTGAAAGTAATAGTTTTCTGCCAAATTGTAACCATAAGTTTGGTGCTCACCTGAACTTCATTAATGTTGGAAAGAAAGGGGATTGTACTATCTTTTGCAAAAATGTGTGGAACTATAACAATTTTGAAATATAAAAATGTTTAGTGTAAGTTACCTTTTCAACCTTTCAAGGCCTTTTCTTTGTTCTCCCTCAGCTGGCTAGTAAGCGCTAGAAAACGAACCTTAAATGGATTATATGTGAATCGCTGTAAGCATACCCCTTTGTTAAAAAAATAAGGAATGTTAGGCTTTCATTTTTGATAAATGAATTGAGTTATTATTCTGATTAGTGCAAAAATAGAGTAGCTATCTTTAGGTTAGAGATTTCCATGGAAGCTGTGACCTTGCTTCTTAAGATGACGTGATATTTTCAATTTATCTTGGTGAAGCTGGGATTATAAAAAGATCACTTTTTTTATCTATCGAAGTAGGTTATAGAAAGTAAATTTGCAAGGAAAATGAGCTCCATGGAATATGTTTGACTCTTTTCTAATCATCCTTATTGTTTAGCACCTATTTTCCCACCACTGCATCTAGTTACTATCAAAATTTATTTTTTAAAAAAGCTTTTCAGGATCCATTGATGTTTTCTTTTTTCTGAAATTTTTACATGAACTGAAGAAATTGGCTTGGAACTTCATAGCTCCATTAATGCTAAAAATTCTAAACGCACCACTTTTACTAAGGATGGACATCCAAGTTTTCTTAGTAGAGATTACTCTATGAAATTCAGTTTCTTGGTAAAAACTAAAAGACTTTCATAGAAGATTACAATTAAAAAATGTCCAAGTTAATGCTTATACCGTAAATGGTTAAATGGAAATGGATGAGAAGGTGGCTCAAAATTTGGCTTTCAAGATTTTAAAATGTTACTGTTTTCCTTCCATATATGTAGGTGCTCGTCTTTTTGATCTTTTAGGATCCACGTATCGGCAAATTGCTTTTGTTACTGTCTCTTTTTTAATGTGAATTAAAAATCATATTTCAGGCATGAGGATGCGTTTATTCTCTTTGTGGATGAGATAAATGGAATAGCTTCATACCAATGGTGGGAAGGGTCTGTGTACAGCATTCTTTCTGTGTTGGCATATCCACTGGCATGGTCATGGCTGCAATGGTGTCGAAAAAATAAGCTTCAGCGGTTGCGTGAGTTTGTCCGTTCAGAATATGATCACTCATGCTTACGTTCCTGTCGCTCTCGTGCTCTTTATGAAGGACTTAAGGTTCTTTTTTCGTTCTTTTCTACTTTGATATTGTTTCCACGAGTCCACATCTGCTTGAGTGATTTTAAATTTAAGATTGACAACATGAAAGGACTTACAAACTTTTTTTCCCCGAATCCTACAAGATATTTTAGCGTGTATGAGTTATATGCATTTGGATATAGTATAGGTGGTCGCTCATGGTGCCAATAAAATTGTTGTGTTCATTTTGGGTTAAAGTATCTTTTAGAGCTGTCTTACAAGACTGACTACTATTAGTTTATTGAGTTAAAATCATCTGTTTATGGCCTGAGCTGAATTGTTCATTGTTCCAGTTATCTGCTACTTCAGACTTGATGCTTGCATTCTTGGACTTTTACCTGGGTGGAGATGAAAAGCGTTCTGACCTTCCTCCTCGACTTCACCAGCGCTTACCTTTGACCATGATATTTGGAGGTGATGGAAGTTATATGGCTCCATTTTCGCTTCACAATGACAATGTATTAACTAGCCTATTGAGTCAGGTAGATATTCTGTTTACATGAATTCTTTTCTAAACTTCGTTTGAAGCCAAGTTCTTGTATGGGATGGTCTTATCCACGAGAGGGCCCGAGTTGCCCATTATTCTAAGAAAGTTGCTCTATATATCACACACAAATAAATCATATAACTATATAAGTCACCCGATCTTACCATAAGACGTTCACATGCACAAATTTCTTTGTCTTTGAATATTACCACTTATGAGGCCGTAATGTTTTGAAAGTATGCTATTTTGATCATGTTGTTGAATTGCAGTCTATGCCACCAACAGTTTGGTATCGACTTGTAGCTGGTCTCAATGCTCAATTACGTTTGGTTCGTCGTGGACAACTTAAGTTGACTTTTGAACCTGTTGTCAACTGGCTTGAAATCTTTGGAAACCCTGTCCTTAGTATCCATGGTCTGCGAGTTGATCTGGCGTGGTTTCAGCCGACTACTTTTGGTTACTTTCAGTTTGGGCTTGTGGTTCGCAAGGCGAGAACAGTGCAGCCAACTGGGAGCAGTATCAATCACCACTCTCCTCCAAAGTCGCCATCAAGGTAATACATGGAATAGTGATATAAGTTGTGCCAGATATTTATCTGCTATTATTGAAATGTGTGTGATGTATGTTGGACTTCCTCGTTCTTTTGGATCTTGTATCATTACGTATCTTATACCCCCTCACCATTGGTCACTTACTCGGGCCACCCAGCTGACAAAGAGGAAGAATTGGAAAATAAAGAATATTAATTTGTCTGCACATAGTCACATATGCGAAGTCATTGTCTTTTCCATTTGACTTTGGCTGCTGAGAGAACTCATTTGTTATTACTTAGGATAGCCATGGCAGTGAGGTAATCAGAAATAGCAAAAGAATGTCAAAGTAGGCTATCGCGACCTACATATTGGCCATGATAACATCAATAGCTTTCAAATAACTAGGGTTTTTTTTCTTTTTTTTTTCTGAACACTTATCTAGTTTTTGACATGGGCGAACATTACATCCCTTGAGATTGGCTTCTCTTGGCTCAATGGCTCCTCTCTAGCCAGTGCTATGGAGAGTTGAATATATGCAGTCTTACTCTTTTGATAACAAAGAGATGATTGTTCTCGATTGAACCTTGAATTCAAAAATTATTTGCAACTAAGAAGTACACTTGATTTAGTGAACCATTTTACTTGATCCGTTATAATCTGAGACCGAAGATAAACTAGTTTGGTGCTCAATCAAAGACGGACATAAGTGATACGAATTTGGCCGTGGGGATGGTATTTTGATTTAATGCTTTGAGGTCGTCTATGATTATAACTGGAAAAGAATGACTACGAATATTCAGTTCCATGAATGCTAAATGGAAGAATTGCAGACCTATAAAATCATCTTAGGATAGTTAGATAAATCCTTCCATAACAAAATTCGGATTTTTCGTTGTTTTTGGCCATTAGATTATGTTATTTTCAACTAATTAATTTTATGGATGAATGTAACACTTAATTTAGTCTCTTTCACGTTTGCAGAGTTTATAGAGGTGATCAGCCCGACCACACGAAAGACAATGAACTGCAGATAGTGAATAAGAAAATATCGGGATGTATTCTCCAAGACAAGACCTTGCACATGCTTAAAGACAGCTGGAACCTTTCTTATCCTCTCAGCCTTATAGCATGTAATACCAAGCCGGCTGGGCATCAGGTAAATTATCCTGATCCGTAAAATTAATTAATTGATGCGCTTCGTTTGAGTTACGTAACCATCCTTTCTATGGTGTAATTGCAGGATCTAATTGGTCTTGCCCTGTCGACACTACTGCTTGGAGATTTTAGCTTAGTTGTTTTGATGCTGATACAGCTATATTCGACTTCACTTCTTGACTTCATTCTAGTTCTTTTTGTTCTTCCTCTTGGAATATTACTTCCGTTTCCCGCTGGAATAAATGCTTTGTTCAGCAGAGGACCCAAAAAATCTGCTGGTCTGGCACGCATACACGCTCTTTGGAACATCACTTCGTTTATCAATGTGGTAAGTATCTACTTTTTCATTATTTGATAATAATTGGTCGTTACGGAGGTGTTCAATTCTATTTTGTGCTGAGCTCAAGTGCATCACCTGAGGAAAGCGGGAACGGCTTTCTATTGTCATCTAACTCATGCTAAATTGAATGATTTGATTATTATGTATAAGCATGTACTATTATCTTCTTATTGAACAATATTTGATAATACTTGGTTCCTAAATCATATTTTTGGACTTATAACACATACTGATTACAAAGCCAAAAAAAAAAGTTTACGAATTTCTGCCCTCTCTCGACGGCAACATTAGCGTTTTAAGGTGAGTGCCTCCAATTTTATAAAAAGTTCGCTATGATTTCATCTGATTTGTCCATCTACATTTTATATTAAAATGGCTGTTTTTTATCATCTGCACTAAATTATGTGAATCAGAAACAACCTCTTTCTTTTACAAGGGTAAGATTGCGAACTTCTGACCCCTAAATCCTGCGTCGATGGTAATCTCATTGCGGAAAACAGAAATTGAAATGATACCATGAGCCAAGGCAACGGTTGCGATCGCAGTAACGGAATGTTGATGTGGCTATCATAGCGCCTAAATATAGATCGAAACCTTAAGATATTTCTTGATACAGCCCAAAACACGGTATTTTACCCCTTTACAACGCGGGAAATATCGGCTCATTTATTTTGAAAACCTTTACAACGCGACCGACGCAATGCGATGCTATGATCCATGCTTATAGTTATATCTTCTGTTTGTACATGTATTGATCAACATGTTGAAGCTAAAATATCAAATTATGTTGCTGGTGACAGATAACTGCTTTAATATGTGGACTTGTTCATTACAAGAATCAACCAAGCAAGAAAGCTGGGGAAGTCCATTCATGGAATCTAAGCAGGCAAGGGAAACCATATCTTTCATTTTGTAACATCCTTATACCTTCGTGTTTTGCTTTCGTGTATCATTCCTGACGATACCATTGTTACAGGGAAGAAAGCGAATGGTGGGTTCTGCCGACAGGTTTAGTTCTGTGTAAGCTTATTCAAGCCCAACTTATCGATTACCATATTGCTAACCAGGAGATTCAGGATCTAACATTATACAGCAAAGACCCTGACCAGTTCTGGCAGTCATAATTTTTTTCGTACTGTCAACATAAATCGGAACTGAGATCTTTACGCTTTTCCGATATCTTTACTGTCGTCAAACGGCATATCGTATATCCTGACCCGATATAAACTCATATAGTCTTAGAGTAGTGAGGATCGAGGAATGTGTATTTGGTCATTTCTCCTATATAAATCTCACCATCATTTGGGAGGTCTCATTTTGAGTAAAGTTTATTCTTTCTTGTTAATATATTGTATATAACATCATAAATGTTAAAAGCTTGAGAAATCATGCCAAGTATGTGATTTCAATGCTGTTTTTTTTTTTTTTTTTTTTAAATTTCTGACTACTGAATTGGAAATTATTGGAAAACTGTTTTGAGCATATTATTGTAAATTTTGCTTAAATTTATCTCCACATTTAAGTTTGTGCATTTTTCGTGCCCTCTTTTTAAAGTGGATACGGGTATGATATGTCCGCTATCCTTCTTTTCTAGACTCCGATTTGTGTCGGATACTAGATTGTTGACAATGACTATGACCTATCTCCACATTTACTCCCACCATTACTTCCAACTTTGGACATTTATTATAAGTACTAACGAAGTGAAATAATACAATGATTTTTTAGTTTATTTATAAGAAGAGATCATGTGAAAAATGTAAACGATTTTTTTGTTTTCTTGGGTCACTGGCCATCCGCCGGAAGTTTTAGGTTTAATATCGATATTGTAACAACAAATCTAATAAATCTAAGTGTAGTTTTTGGTGTATTATTTTTATTGGAAAGGGAGTGTGTGGGGATTAATTATCTCAAAAATAAGTTGGGTACCTCTTTGTCTTTATAATTTAAGCGAAATTATAAGATGCATGGTTTCACGAATGACTTTCACAATAATTGATAACAATATCATGTGGAAAAACCATAGCATTTCGTGTTTTGTTGTTTCCTCTTATGGATTACTATATGAATTTGATTTTCATCGTCTACAACCTATGAGAAGTGAATTTTCCTATCCCTCTCAAATGTAAGGAATTCACTTTAACTTGAATGAAATTTTTTTTACAACTAGTTTATTATTAGATCTTCTCCATACATAGGATGAATAACCCGATAAATATAGATATTAGCGTATGAGCTACTTGCTTTGAAGTCTTCTTATCGAAGAACACTCTTTTACAAAAATAGCTAAAAAACATAAGCAGAGTAAAAATTGACAAATTTTTTGAAAAATCTGTACAATTTCAAGAATTATGATGTTTTTCTTACAACTTTGTATATTTAAACACTTAATATATACTCCTTCCGTTCTTTTTTGATCTTCCACTTTGGGTTTTTCACACATATTAAGGAAGATAGAATCTTTGGGTTGTAGTGGGTATTATTTTAATTAAATAGTAGTGTAAAGTAATGATTGTATTGGAAGTATGAGATTGTAGTGGGTATTATTTTAATTAAATAGTAGTGTGAAGTAATGATTGTATTGGAAGTATGAGGTTGTAGTGGGTATTATTTTAATTAAATAGTAGTGTGAAGTATTAATTGTATTGAAAGTATGAGGTTGTAGTGAGTATTATTTTAATTAAATAGTAGTGTGAAGTAATGATTATATTGATAGTATGAGAGAGAAAATAACTATAAATAAAAGAAAAGGGATACATTAAAAGAAAAGGGGGGGTTTTAAGGGGTAAAAGTGGGATAAAAACTTTCTAAAAATAGAAAGTATTCTAAAGTGGAAGAACTTATAAAACTACCCGTTATAATAAGGTGGAAGAACTTAAAAGAACGGAGGGAGTACTATGTAATTTAATATTAAAGTTCCCAAGAGATTCTGTGCAGTCGAACATATTAAATAGACTTCCAATTTTCCTACTAAAAAAATCCTAAAAAACGACAATAAGAACTTTCTTTTTTAGAGAGATTATAAATTGAGAACTTTGTCCTTAATCTATGAGGTTGTGAGAATCATTAGGTGGTTAAAAATCAACCACAAAAACATACATGAAAAATATTCATCGAGTTATGATCAACTCTACTTTGATTTATGATTTAAGGTTTATTATTCTTTTTTTATTATCAAGCGGTCTGAAGTTTTTGTTAACTTTTGTCTTCTATAATTAAGAATTGGAAAGCTCTTTTGACCAACTATTTAAAAAAAAAATTAATAATAAAACTGAATCGTACGAGGTCAACAAAATCCACCGACAAATATCAGTGAACCAAATCAATACCAACAACGTCAAATTTTAATGTAATTTAAAATATAATTATAATTTAAATACAAATTATTGTGAAAAATGGTTTTTTTGAGAAATTATCTCTAGTTGAGTCAGTCCATTACATTTTTTTTTAAATATTGTGAATAGACATTAAAAATAATGTACGTAGACATTTAAGATATTAAAAGTAGGCATTAAGAATACGATGAATAGACATTAATCTTTAATAGGTTGGTCTTAAAATACGTATCTCAAAGAAACGATCTCTCAAGTTGTGTTTTAAAACATAATGAGAAGGAGACATCAAATTATTATAAATTAGAAACAATGAAAAATACAAATTAGGAAAAAGTGGAAAAGGAAACGACACACTAAACTTGGATTTTTAATTTTGGACCACTTCTAAAAGGCTTCTCTTTTTAGTTTTTTTTTATTTTTTTAAGAACTTTTTCACCTCGCCTTTGCAGAACGCCCTACAAAAATCTTTGTTCAGTGTTCTGATTAATTTTTTTGGGATTTTTTATGTTAGAATTTTAAGTGATAAGAATCAAACCTTTTCATAAAAGTGAAAAAGTGAATCTTTAATTATTTGGCTAATCCATAATTTTCAAGTTTACGGGTTCTAAGAGTGCCCTAAACCCAACTATTTCTTGTAAAATAACATGGGGTATTTATTTTATTCAAATCGAAGATAAATAATAATTGAAGAAGAATAAAAAATTTTGAAAAGGGTAAGATAGAGAACCTTTTTGAAAAAAGAAATGATAAAATTGAAACTTTTTCTATGAGGTTGTGAGAATCATGACTAGGTGGATAAAATTCAACCACAAAAACATAAACATGAAAAACAATGTTCTCTTATTGAGTTAATAAATTGAATAGTACTGATTTTCAGACCTCTCAAATTTTATTTCAACTTGGTCGAAATTTAACTGTTACGACTAGGCTTTCAACATTTAAATAATCTAAAATTATAGAACCCTTTTTTCTAAGAAAATGGTAAAATTTTGGCACAAATTGGTTGAGGCTTTATTTTTTAGAAGTTATCATATACAAACTATTGTTAATAAAATACTCATCTCTTCTGATAGCATTGAATTAAAGAGAAAGATAATGATTTTTTAATGATGTGGTAATAAATGAAGAAAGAGAATGAATTGTATGGATGAAATTAAAAGATAGTTAAAATGTATGGATTATATTAAAAGAAAGTGATGGGTCATTGTCCAAAAATATGTCAAAATGAAAAATGCTTCAAATTCAATGGGATGGAGGAAGTATATATATATATATATATATATATATATATATATATATATATATATATATATATATATATATATATATATATATATATATATATATATATATATATATATATATATATATATATATGAGATTAAGTTGATAGTCATCCGTTTTTTAATTGATGTATACTCATTTACTTACAATAAAATATTTACTAGTTGGCAGTTATTTTATCGAATGTGGCAGATTAATTCATTTTAATTATTTTAATTATTCTAGTTAGGGACATAATTAATATTTGTAAACACTTACTTTTCTAATCGGATTTATAACAATATTGGATTTTAGGTTTGTTTATCTTTAATTCTTCAAAAGCATTTTCTGGTTGGCTTTTAAATATTATTTTTTTTTGTTTGATACCTCAAGTTGCTACGTTTGATATATGTGTGCCCTTTATTTGGTCGAGTAATAAATTACAACTCTAATGCTCCCTAATAAAGAATTAAATTTTGTTGATGTATTAATATTGATCAAGTTAAAGTTGTTCATAAGGTTGCACCGTAAAAAATTAGTCTTCAAACATTTATTATTTGATCAATCGAAATTAGTCGTAAATTTGTTAAACTTAATACAATATTTTATTATCTCAATATTATTATGTGACTTTCATCTTGGGTAGAGTTTGGGGGATTGGATATACACAACCTTACCTTTGTACGTAAATGATAAAACTACTTAAGAAGTCATTTCAATCTATCTAATTAATAACAAACATCATGTACAATTTCATATAATACTTGCTGTATTGATATTGGATATATGTTGAAATCGATTTGGGCTTACAACATGTTTGGTTATAAATCAATTCGGACGAAATTATTTGATAATTTAATAATAGTTTACTAAATTAAAATTAATCATAAATTTTCGGGAGGTTCAGCACTGTAAAATCAGTTTGGGTTACAACAATTTGGTTAATAATTGATTCGGATTTACAACAATTCGGTCAAAAACATCGGTTTGGGCTAATTAGTTGGTTGTAGCCGATTAGTGTTCAATTTCTTGCATAACTCGAATCACATATGACTCAGTTCGATCACTACTAAATTCGGGTAAATCTTAAATAATAGTTAAACATCGATTATAACAATTGGTCGAGTTTGTGTTCAATTATACCGTTTTCAATTATCAATTGGCGTGGGTGTAAGATCAGTTCTAGTCATGATGGTTTGATAAAAAAAAAATTGCTATTTATGTAATTTTTATGATTTATGATTTTTTTTTATTATTCGGAATTTTTTATGTAAATTTTTCAAATTTTTCTCTAATTTTAAATTAATTTTCAATTTATTTTTTTGGCTAATTACCTGCTATAGTAGGTCATCGGATTACCTAAATTTTCTCTAAGAAAATACTCCTAAAGTTAGGATTATTCATGATTAATCAATAGGTGGAATTATTATAGGAAAATCTGTAAAAAGTTAGATTATTTTAGATAAATTTTCATAATTAATAATAAATAGTAGTTATAAAAAAAAATGAGATATTTGATCACAAGTAGAGACTCGATAAATAAAGAAATCAAGCAAAAAGCCCATTGAACATTTATTCGGGAAATACAAATCAAGCAAATTCGCACAACTGAGAAAGTCATGTACTTTAGCGTCGATCTTAAAATGTATTAAAATAATAAATATTTTTATTTGAAAAGTATAATCTTATTAAAAAAAACGTGTATAATAAAATAATGTTAACAAATCAATATAAGACTTTTGCCACAACTTAAAATGCACAACTTTACGAACAACTATTAATTATTCTCAAAGTTGCCTTATACCTAGAATAAATATTATGTCATTATAATCGCTTTTGACAACTTAAAATTCTTAATTACTATTGTTAAAAATTCACCTCGCTCTAATAACAATTTTTTTTAAGCACACAGTTTATATTCTTTTTGAAATTAATTATCTTAATTAAGTTTCAAGTTAGATTATTGAAGAATAAATAAATAACCTATGAAAAGGATAATATGAGAACATTTTTTCTTAGTATGGTAAAATGAGATATGTTGTGTATGACTATGAGGTTGTTACAATCATTAGGTGGCTATAAATCAACCACAATAGCATACATCAACAACTTTTTGTAATCAAGGAATTGAATGCTACCAGAATTAGGACCAAGTGTAATAATTAACACTCACTCTTTATTGTTTGTTCACTAACTTAAATTGGTCCTACTCGTTTTTCACGTTATTGAAGAAGAGAAAATCTTTACATAATCGAGTTAGAGAATAAGACAAAAAAAATAAGTGAAAAAATAAAAAATAAATGATTAAGATGAAAAGAGTATATGATTTGTGGATAAAATTAAAAGAAAAAGAGTAAGACTATTACCAAAAAAATTAATAGTGAGATTATTGACAAAAAAGAATTAGGTGTAAAATCAGTAGAATGAATAAAAATGAAAAGTAGTGCAAATAAAGAGACACAAAAAGAGTAGTATACTATCTAGTCTCCACTTCACTTGAATAAGTCTATGCAAGACTTTCTCTTATATTCTATCGGTGAAGTTTATCGAATTAGGACCAAATGATTTGTTTTTATAAAACTTCATAAATTTGAGAATTGAATCTTGCATCAATTGGAGCATTTAACATTTTCTCAAGATAAGATATAGAGTTTAATTCTCGCTGCCACCTTTTCGTAGCCCTTTTCATCTTTCACTCTATATTGTATTATAAAATAAAATTAAGACTTAATAAATATTAATTTAGTTTACATGTAGATATACGTTGAGTTGATGAGGTGTTATGACTTGTTATTTGACTTTTGACTTTTTGATTAGTCAAAAATTCAAAAAACATGTTCGATAAATGGCCTGATGTTTAAGTTAAAATAAAAAAACTAATTTAGTTGACTTTTTTCATTAACTTTTAGCTTGTTGGCCTAGTTTTTATCCAATAAACATGTGACAACCAATATACTTCCTATGTTTCATTATACTTGTTACATTTGACTTTTTGTGCAGTTTAATTCGTTATTTTGATCATTTATATATTGAATTATAAATGTCTAAAAATTATAAAAAAATTAATATTATGAAAGTATGCGATTAGACAATTCAAACAAGATCTCACTTGACTAAATCTTTTCTTAAACATTAGCCGCAATATGTAAAATAAGCTTGAACTATGAATAGTGTCAATAACGAAAATGTAGCGAGTATTTCAGAACGGAAAAAGTATAATATTTCCAAACACTTCATAAATAATTGGCTTATCCAGCTAGCTTAAAAGCTAACATTTTCAACTGAAAACAAGCATACCAATTAAAATAATCAACAACCAGCCGTGATTTACCATACACACCTATATTTTTTGTTAAATTTATTTATGAATCCATAGTTAATCACTGTCTCTTCAAATAGAAACACTAGATGACCGCTATGAAAAGAAAATTTTTTTTTTTAATTGAATAGTGATTATTATCAAATTTAAAATATAGTGACTACGGAATTGTGATAGAATGATATTACATGTATATTAAACAAAAATTGTAGAAACAATTAAATTGTATAAATAACATTATAAAAATGAAGAAAGATATATAAATGATGATACAAGAAAATAATAAAAGTGAAATTCCATATATAACATCAAATTTTCATGAAACGTCAGTGGTAATACTTTTGTAAGATTTTTCCACATGGTAGCATCCAGTTTATGCCTTACCTAACTGCCGTATCATTTTCCGTTAAATTCTTATCAATTTTCTTTTAATTCACCATTTTGACGTTTAATTCACTGTTACAACATTTGAGAGTAGTTGATGAATCAAACGGTGAATTAAACGTCAAAATGGTGCATAGAAATAGTATATGGCAAATTATAAAGACAATAACCAACATTTAATAAGGCTAGAAATGTCAAAATAGTGAATTAAACAAAAATTACCAAAAATTTAACAGAAAATACTACTATAGTTAGACAGTACATAAACTAGATGCTACGATATTACTACTTACTTTTCATGAAAATACAATGCAAACGTGTAATATTTTGGTCTTCGAGGAGAATGCAGGAGTAGTAAGTGGATCCGAAATTTCCAAATGCCCAAATTATAAACGGGATCTTTTTTAAAAGGAATCTTAATCAAAGATATTTTATGATTGGGACATTATCTTATTTTATGCTTTGGTTTAGCCAAAAGAAAAAAAAAATAATGGAGTATTTGTTGTTATAAATAAAAGGTACCCCAACTCCATATAAATGGACGGTAGGTAATGACTCAATGCCAACCCCATTTCTTCTCAACTAGGTTGAATATTTTAAATTTGTTTGTTTTATCGTATGTATCTACGTAGTGCTGACTCGGACATATTGAATTTTAGGAACCTTTTTAATATTCTTTATTTATAATTCTCTGTCAACCATTCAAGGTTTTTTTAGTAATTACTTCTATTAATTTGACGTCATACATTATATTTATAATAAAATAGTATTTTTAAATTAGCATTAATGAGAAATCGAGTGTTTGTAAGAATAATTGAATATTCAGTATTAAATGAAGAGATAACATAAATGTTGTAGATAAAAATAAAAGATAGTGAAAATGTTTGGATCAATGAAATTACAAGTAAGTGATAGACCATTGTCTAAAACTGAAAACGATACAAAATAAGTGAATTGGACAAAAAACAAATGATACTAAATAAAAAAGACGGAGGAAGACAGGAGTACACATCAACCAAAAATGAATTAAGATGTGTTTGTTTTGGAGCAAAATATTTTACTTTGAAATAATTTTCGTGCAAATTCATTTTCTCTAGATGATGCAAAATTTAACAAATTAATATTGATTTATTAAGTTTGATGATAAAGTAATTTTAGTGGAAAAGAAAATGTTAATTGATGATGAATGCAAAGTCGTCTTGAACTTTTTAAGGGCCTTAAGCTATAACAAAAAATTAAACCTGTAATCTTTATATGACCAAGACATTGTTCATTAAAGTATTAAAAAAAATCTATTATTTAACTGAAAAAATAGACTAATTCTTATTTGCATCAGCAGAAAAGTTCTGAAGAAAGTATTTCCTGATTTTTCTTAGTTGATCTATGGGTTAGATTAATTTGTTATATAATTAAATTAATGAGTTCGTTGGCAAAGGAATTTAATTATAACTATTTTAATAACCGTCACATTTTCTAAAGTGGAGGAAAAAACTTCTCCTAATTTTTCTCCACATTAATAGGCTTGATTTATTAGGCTTTATTTAGGAAAAATTTACTTGCCTTATTTAGAAAATAAAAACTGTAGCTTTTTTTACTTGCAAAACAAGTTTTATGTCGATTCGGTGATAAGAGAGAACCAATTCGATTTTATGCCAGGAAAGTCAACCATTGAGGCAATTCATGTTTTGAGGAGATTAATGGAGAAATATAGGGAGCGAAAGAGAGATCTGCATATGGTGTTCATTGACTTGGAGAAAGCGCATGATAGCATACCACGACGTGTCATCTGGGTTAGCCTCAAGGCTATATGTATTTCTTCAGTATACATTGAGGCTATACGGGATATGTATAACAGAGTTTCGACTAACATTCAAACACCGGTGGGGATAACAGAGCCTTTTCCGGTTAAAGTTGGACTACATCAGGAATCGGCTCTAAGACCTTTCGTTTTTATTGTCATTTTGGAAGAGATTTCTAAATCTATTTGGGAGATGGTATCGTAGTGCATGCTATTCGCTAACGACATAGTGCTGGTAGCAGAAACTAGAAAGGAGGTTAGTAACAAATTGGATGAGTAAAGGGAAATTTTAGAGGGTAAAGTGTAATACCACAGATTTAGCTTGAAAAGGATTGATAGACTACTCATATCAACAAGGTGCATCTTCTTTTCATGGGAGCCAATTTGCTAAGAACTCCACTGTTGAGCGTGCTTGGTGTGGAGCAATCTTAGGATGGGTGACCTCATGGGAAGTTTTCTTGGGCGTACAAGAGTGAGGCCAAAGTGCGCTGGAAAGACTACTGTTGGTTTGTGGAGCTAGTCTACAGTCTCATGAATAGTCACCAGCGGTCCGAGGGGCCGGGGTGTTACATAAAGGGTTGCGCATTAGTTGTACGAAGACCAAGTATTTGCGCTGCGACTTTAGTGGGACATCACCGGTAGATGAATCGGTGGTGTCCATTGATGAAGCAGTTGTTAAAAGTACGACCACGTACAAGTATTTGGGATCAATCATTCAAAGGGATGGGGAGATTGACGGAGATGTAAATCACCGTATACATGCGGGTTGGGCTCAAGTGGCGAGCAGCCACCGCAGTGCTATGTGATTAGAAATTCCCAAGCAAGTTAAAAGGAAAATTCTACCGGACGGCAATCAAACCTGCTCTGCTATATGAGACCAAATGTTGGCCTGTAAAGAACATTTTTGAACATAAGATGGAAGTTACAGAAATGCGTACGCTGAGGTGGATGTGTGGGCACACATTAATGGATCGAATTAGGAACCAAGAATTTAGGGACAAAGTAGGGGTAGCCCCTATTTTTGGAAAAATGCGCGAAAATAGATTGAGGTGGTTTGGACATGTGCAGAGAAATACTTTCGACGCCCCTGTGAGGAGGATAGAAAGCATTATAGTAGAGGGTAAGAGGAGTCGAGAAAGACCTAGGAGAACTTGGGATGAGCAAATAAAAGTTGACTTGCATGAGTTAAACCTCTCTGAGGGGCTGACTATAGATAAAGGTAGTTGGAGGCGCCATATACATATTTTAGACTACTGATGTCCTCTTAGATTACCTTTTGGTGTTCTTGCCCTCCTACTTCTCTCGTTTCTTTATTATTAGTTTTTTTGTTTTCTTTTATTTTGTAGTTGGTTCTACTTATTTATTTTATTTATAGGCTTTTAATTTATCTTTCTTGTATAGTTACGACTCTTTATCTTTCTCGAGTCGAGGGACTCCTTTGGTCGCACTCTCCTTTATGGGTATGAGTTGCCGCCGTCCTTCCCTCCTCAGACCTTGTCTATAGTTTTTCTATGAGTGGGATACACTGGGTAGGATGATGATGAAAACAAGTTTTACTTATTCCTCCTTAATTTTAGGATTAAGGAGTGAAGTGGGTAGTTATTTTCCTTACTAAGCTACGTGAATCTCCTATATAAAAGGGGTTGTTTTAACTGGTTATTGAGATGAAAAACAACGAGAAATATTCATTGATCCTTAATTGCCAATTAATTTTGAAATATTTCTTGTGCAACTCATTAATTTTATTCTTAGGTTTTGGCCTTTGTAAAAGGGTTTTTGAGAGAATTGTTGTAACTAGATTTGGAGAAGTATAGGGGAGAAAGAGAGCTTCATAGAGGAAGCTTGAGCTTCGTGGGAAGCGAGAGAAAGAGAAAGAGAAAGAGAACTGAGTTTAGTGAGAAACTCAAGATGGCCTAGGTTTGTTTGTTTAATGTAATTGCCTAAAATATAGTGAAGAATTTGAAATCCCGAGGGGTCGTGATTTTCTTTCTATTTAGGCCTAGAAGATTTCCACGTAAAAATTGTTTTGTCTCTTTCTAAGTTTACGCATTGAGTTCAAGTTTTTAATTCCGCAAAAACAGACAAAAACACTTAAACTTATTAAATAATAATTTACTCCCCTCTTGTTATCTCTAAACGTTTCTACAAAATTAAAATAAATTTAAAATGTATGAATGAGACTAAAAGAAACTGATTAATCATTGTTCAAAAATTTAAATGATACAAAATAAGTATACGTACCTAAATAGCAAATAATGCTAAATAAATGAGGGGAGAGTAATGAAGACAATAACACCATCGACTTATCTAATTTTTTGAATTATCAGATTTATTTTATACTCTGTTTGTCTTTTTTATTTTGCACCAGTTGCAAAATCAGTAAAATTAGTGGAATTAAGTTCAAGAAATGAGACATACAATAAATAAATTATATAAATGAGTAGTTATGATGGAGAAAATTTATAAATTCTGGATGATAAAGAATAAAAGTAAGACCATTACAAAAAAAAGGTGCAAAATTATCAATAAAATAAATAAAAATTAAAAATGGTGCAAAATAAAATATAGATACTATTCTTAAAAAAAATGATTCATGCTAAAATTTTAAAACAAAATATAATACATTCTACAACTTTTAAACATTTTTTCATATATTTAATTTATTAAGCATATAATTCTCTCACAATTTTCATAAAATATAATACATTCTACAAAAGATAGCGCGACCGAAGGAGTCCCCCGGCTCGAGACGATAAAGAGACGTAACTACACGGAAAAGATAACTTAAATGCCTGTAAATAAATAATTAAATAAGTAGAACCAACTACAAAAAAAAAAAAAAACTAACAATAACAGAAACGAGATAAGCAAGAGGGCAAGAACACCAAAAGGTAAACTAAAAGGACATCAGTAGTCTAAAACATGGATATGACACCTCCAACTAACCCTATTCCTAGTCAGGCGTCTCCATCCACCAAATTCATTATCTCTCTTTTTTAATTACATTTTCTTAAAAATTAATCTCTTTTTCTTTGATATAAAATTTAATGGGATAGACTGAGTATACCTGGCTACAACCTAAAAATCATTTTAAATTAATTTATTTTATGTTGATAGGCGCAAAACTAAAAAGTGGGATGTAGATGGAGCCAGTGCATGCTGCGTTGGTGATGACAAGTTGTTCGAAGTTTAGTCCATCAGTTTCATTTCAATAACTATCCCCTTATTTCGCCTGCAAAATATAGTCAAATATTTGTTCTTAATGACATCCTAATTCACCATTTATTTAAATCAAGAACTTATTATTCTTTTGAATCACATTGTTAAATTGCATTTGGACATATTGTAAATATCAGCATATAATCGAGGACATATGATGTGCATATGCTTTCTAAGTCAAGGGGATACCATCCCAAAATCATATGTTATAATAGGAGAGGGGTTCCAATGACCTATAAAGTGTGCAGTGTATATCATATATTTGATTCATCAATCTGAGCTGTTCCGTGGGATAAACCATCCCGATAGAGATCTGCTAAAAAAAAAGAAAGATTATATGAAAATCAAATCTAAAATCTGACCACCAAAATTATTCCGAATTTCAAGCAAGGACTTCCTCATGTTATATTTTGTTTATAAGGACTCTTTATCTGACTATAAATAGGGCAACCTAATTCTTTTCTCACACATCACAACCATTCAATTTCCAGTCATACAACTCCTAAATTTTTTCTTTCCACTTTCGTTGTCATTTTGATTATTTTTCTTCATTTCTATCATTTATTCTTTTATTTAACATGACTGTTATCGTCGAGGAGCCCGTTTTTGGTATGTACTTCATAATGTATCTTAATTTTTTGTTCAACTTTTACTTCATAATGTATTTTTTGTTCAATTTTAAATTTCGTGTCACCATTTTTTTTATTTTGCATCATTAATATATTAGACTAGCAAAAATAGTTAAATTAATTTGTAAAGATTTTATCACTTTTTGGTAGATTTTTTCTTTTCTACTAATTTTTTTTAAAATAAAAAAATTTAATAATTCAATTATTGGTTGATTTTTGTCACTTATATATCATTACTAGATAACATAAAAGTGTGTGCTTCCAAAATTGGATATAATAACCTAGCGGCGCAATTGCATCCATGCCTAATAATACAAATAAATTTTATACTATCAAATAATTATTAATCAATTGCAAACTTTAGCTTCAAAGAAAACAAAAAGAAAAGTAAGATTTGGATTTTGTTTTCATTATCCATTAATAAATAATACTCCCATTAATAGTAGTATATGTTTTTATTATATATTATCCTTTAAGCATAATATTTAATCATGTTCATATCCTATCATCCAAAACATAAAAAAATATTATCATTACAGGATAATAAGAAAGAGTATTTTTAGCATGCTACAAACATTATATAAATAGTTGTTTTAATTTTTGAAAAATTACTGTAAATAATATAATTTTTAGTTAACTTTACTATAATGTTAACTTTTTATAATTATTAATAATACCAATTTAGAATATTTTTCTAACTATAGAAGGTTATTAAAAATATTTTGGCTTAATTAATTTGTAGAAACCCAAGAGGAGATAAAAAAGGTACGCTTGGATACAAATGAATTAGTACTGGATGCTGGATTTAAGATCCCTGATTCTAAGGACTTAGTCTCAAACAATGGATTTTCAACTCCTGATATTAATGCCTTTGGCAACACTTTCAGGTTCTACTTTTCATCCATAATTATTAATTATACATTTTTTTTTTTCATATTGTTGGTTGAGTAGAATTTTCAAATATTATTTTATACGGATATAAAAAGGAAAATATATATTGTTAATTAGATTCATTTCTTTATGTACAATTTTAATACACAATTTTTTATAAAATATATCTATAGATACTAAAATTTGAATTGTGCCCAAAAAATGAAATGTAAGTATGTAACTAAGATTCTAAAACGGTAAGAATTATTTTCATGTCTTACTTTCATCAATAAATATCTACTCTTTTAATTGATAAAGTCAAAATTAGATGATGTTATAGTATGAAGAATGTATTGTATTCTATTAAAATCCGTGTAGATACGTACAACAAAATTAATTATTTTACTACAAAAATGTTATTGTATGATGAGTCCAATAAATGCACAATACATGCCATCTATATAACATTACTTATTTTAGTAGTAAATTGAAAATTCATCATTAAATTATGTGTTAATATTTGTAAATAATTTTTATGTTTCTAATTTTTAGCTGATTACGTAGTCATAAGTTTAAGAAAAAAAAAGAAATTTAAATTTATTATTCATCATCGCAATGAACCTCTCTTTAAGGCAGAGTTTGAAAAGGGTTAGAAAGAAGGCAGATAAATACCTTCATCGTGATTAAAAAAAGCCCTTAACTCGAATATAAATCGGTTATAACTCTAAAAAATAAAATTGAAAATGATGAGATTTAAACTCCAAAATTAAATAGATTATGAATAAGTCTTGATTTAGTGATATAATATATGGTTGGTCAAATACGAAGGCATAAATAACACGTATATACACGTAACACGTTCAACATTGCTTATCTACAGAGATTATGACGCGCAAACTGAAAGGCAAAAAAGTGTTGAAGAATTTTACAAGCAAAACCATATCCATCAAACCGTTGACTTTGTAAGTTATTTTTTTTTTCATATGAAAAAAACTTAGTTGACCAGTGTGTAAGAGAAATAAATATATTTATTATTATCTAGTTAGATCTCATTGCAGTGAATAAATTATCCGATGAATAAATCTTGCAAGTTTTATTTTTTTTGCATCCTATCTTTGTTCATTAATGTATACAATAGTAAATTTGATTTTTTGTAATATTGAATTTAGTACATTAAAAAATGTCATTGATTTATATTATTAGTGTAATAATTATTAGACTTTATTTTATATTCCGCTGTAAAGTGATTTAGTGACAGTTTATTTGGCCTTTAATGACATTTGTTATTATGATTATAGTCTACAGTGACATTCATGAGAAATATCACTAGATCTTATGTTGTAGAAAACTTTAGTATGGTTTTTTATTATGCTGCTAAAGGGTCTAATAAATATCACTAAATCCACTATACATACCATTAGAAATTTAAAGTAATGACATTTAAATTAAATATCGCTAAATATATCTCGCTAAAAGTAAATTGTATTGTAGTGGTAATTAAACATAGTTTGACTCATAAAAGTAGTATTATACATTAATAATAATTTAATTTATTTAATTACTTTTTTGAGAGAATTCTTATTATAAAAGAAATTGATGCAATTGTTTTTTGTGTCTACAATTTTAATTTTTAAATACGGCCACGTCGATCTTGTACTCTTTAGTCTTTGAGTAATACGTAAAAAAAAATTAAATATGTTTAAGTAAGACGGTTGACCATTATTAATTTTTATTCGAATTTTGATCTATGGACGAGAAAATAAATGTTTTGCATTTAAATAAACCTTTATCATGTGATAAACAAAAGGAAAAAACATTAATATAAAAATGCAATATATGTTTCCTAGTAAAAAAAAAAAAAAGGAAGTAAAGAAGGAAAAAATGGTATGCAGGTGAAAAAGATGAGAGAAGAATACAGGAAATTGGATAAGGTGGAAATGAGTATTTGGGAATGTTGTGAACTCCTTAACACAGTTGTGGATGAGAGTGACCCTGACTTGGATGAGCCTCAAATTGAACATTTGCTCCAAACTGCTGAAGCTATTAGGAAGGATTACCCTAATGAAGATTGGCTCCACTTGACTGCCCTTATTCATGGTATATAACTTTACTACTGCTCCTCCCTCTGTCTCTTTGATTTTATTTTTCCTAATAATTTTTACTTATTTTAATAATAGAATAAAAATTAAGTGAAAGGATAAAATATACCTCTAAGAATCAAATTTGCCTTAAAACTAGTCTAAAAGAATATCAAACTTATAGAGACCATTGTCTACCAATATACTTCCTCTGTTTCATAATACTCGCTACATTTTCTATTTTTGGCAATTTCATATTACTTGGTACATTTTCGTTTTTAGTAATAAACTAATCATTTAAAGTTCTACCTACCCCTATTTTTATCCTACTCTATACTTTATAATAAAATACTATACTATACTCTATAAAGTAACCTAACAACTTATTTTTCCTTTTTCTTTTTCAATTAACAATAATAAAATACTATACTCTATAAAGTAAACAATCAGCTACAATGTAGGTCAATCACTTTTCTTAATTCGTGTGCCCATGCAAATGTAGCGACTAAAATGAAACGGAGGAAGTATAATTGGATTAACATGTAGCATTACCGAACCTGTTTGTTAGTGACCCTTAATTGCTAATATCATCACCAACTACATAAAAACAATAATTAAATCAGAAATTCCACTAAATTGTTAGATAAGAGTTATATATTATATAATTAATTAGCTTTAGGCTAATTTGTTTAACTACCTTTTGAATATGAAATATGATTTTAATTTGCAGACCTTGGAAAGGTTTTAGTTCACCCAAGCTTTGGAGAGCTTCCTCAATGGGCTGTTGTGGGCGACACTTTCCCTGTTGGATGTGCATTTGATGAATCTATTGTTCATCATAAGGTTAGTATATTCCATTAAATTAAATTAATTAATATAGCTTTTATACAAATTAATTTGCATTAAAAATTAACTAACATTCTTTTTTATTTAACTTGATTTGGAACAGTATTTTAAGGAAAATCCAGATTATAATAATCCTGATTATAACACCAAGAATGGTATATACACTGAAGGATGTGGTCTAGAGAATATCATGATTTCTTGGGGTCATGATGATTACATGTACCTGGTAATTTTTACTTTTTTTTTTTAAAAAAAAATTTAATTAGATGGTATAGCTTGTAAGATTACGTATATCCCATTCTTATAATGATATCGAGAATACATGTATAAATGTGACATTAATTATAATGTTGAACATAATTTACAGGTAGCCAAGGAAAATGGTACAACTCTTCCTCCAGCTGGTCTTTTCATCGTTAGATTTCACTCTTTCTATGGTAAGATTTCAATTGGAAATCCTAAATTTTAATTATTATTTTTATTTTTAGAATTATTTGTAAATTAAAATATTAAAGATTAGGTCTTTTTTAAATTATAGTTTTAATGTCTTTTTTGCGAATTATAACTACCAAATTATTTTCAATGTCTACAATATTCAGGCCAAATAACAAAATTTAGATCATTTTAGTGGTAAGAAATTTAAATTAAGTGGTAAGAAATTTAAATTAAGTGGTTGGAATCTTGTGATTTTGTTTGAACGCTGTAGACATTAATACTTTTGTAACTATAATTTGCATAAAAAAATACATTTAAATTGAAATTTTTTAAAAGACTAAATTTTAAAACTATAATTTGTAAATTATTATTATTTTTATTAAAGTAGATATTAATAAATTGAGCTTTTTTGTTGGACCTGCAGCTCTGCATAAATCTGGAGCATACATGCATTTGTTGAATGCTGAGGATAAAGAGAATCTGAAATGGCTCCATATTTTCAAGTAATTAATTAAGAATCTTTTAATTACATAACCACTTTATTAAGACCCATTCGTTATCTTTTTTGTTCCGATTTTTAGTTTTATTGAAAATCAAAATAAAAAATAAGAAATTAACTAGGAATAGAGGTTTTCACTTTTTAGTTTTTAATTTTAATCATCAAGTACCTAATAAATTTAATTATAATTTTTTATTTAAAACATATATCGTATGAATTCGAAAATAAAAAACAAAAAAAACTACAATAATACTAAACGAAACACGAGTAATTGATAAAAATAACTAAATTTCTGATTTACAAATTGTCACAGCAAATATGATCTATACAGCAAGAGTAAAGTTCGAATTGATGTGGAGAAAGTAAAGCCATACTACCTCTCCCTCATCAACAAGGTAAATTTCTAAATGCTTTTTTCCTTCTATTTACTTTTGGGAGTAGACATATTATTTTTTTTTTCTTTTACTTTTATAATATAGTAAATAAGAAATATTATACTAACGTCTGAATTTTTTTTTTTTTTTTTTTTTTTTTTTAATCATATAAGTCATTGATGAACCTTAGTTAAGGCTGAATGAGGCCTGGACTCCTTGAAAATTTTTAGATCATTATTTAAAAGCAAACAAATGTATTATCATTATAGTAAAAATATGTGACTTAGTATTAAGAGTATAATTTTTAAACTAAAGATTAAGAATTCAAAAACCCTAACGCCGATCCTATTTTTTTATTTGAATAATGATTTTGGCCCTTTCAATATATAGGCCAAAATGACCACCAATTATAAAATATATGGCTGTATTTTTGTGGGATATTTGGCTAATTATATAGAAGCAAATGTTAATTTGTACATAAAATGAGACTAACATGTTGTAATTGACAAAAGAGAATGCTATTAGTCTATTTTTATATAATCTTATGTGTTTAGTTAATTGTGTTACTTAACAAAATTTTATTATTCTTTTGTTACAGTATTTCCCATCAAAGCTAAGATGGTAGAAATTTTCGAAGGGATTATCTACAAATTTCACACTGTAATTAGAGTTAAGGCATTTTGATTGGTTTTACAAAACCAAATTAATAAGTTTAGTGAGACAAATTATGGTTTATTTTTAATGTTTCATGTATTAGGCATCATGTATTATGTATCATGTACGTATTACGTATATGTAGCTTTTTT
>NC_080055.1:20825751-21005751 GCF_026212465.1 Amaranthus tricolor
CAGGAATTTGAGATGAAAGACCTTGGAGGGCTTAAATATTTCTTGGGAATAGAAGTTCTGCGATCCCATAGAGGCATCTTCATATCCCAAAGGAAGTATGTTCTGGATTTACTAGCTGAGACAGGAATGCTAGATTGCAAGCCTATTGACACACCGTTAATGGTAAATCATGGTCTACATATGAAACAAGAGGGTGAACTAACAGATCATGTTCAATACCAACGGTTGGTAGGAAAACTTATTTATCTGGTACATACAAGACCAGATATCGCATATGCAGTAGGAGTTACGAGTTGATTCATGCATAAGCCTCAAGTTCAACACATGGAAGCAGTATTCAGGATCTTGAGGTATCTCAAAGGAAACCTAGAAGAGGTATCTGTATCGGAAGAATGGTCACTTGGATTTAGTCGCTTACATCAATGCTGATTGGGCAGGTGGCAAAGATGACAGAAAGTTAACATCGGGATACTTCACTCTAGTAGGAAGTCTAGTGCTGAAGTTGAGTTTCGAGGAGTTGCAAAGGGTGTTACTGAAATTCTATGGCTAAGGAAGTTTCTGACTGAATTTGGCTACACTTCAACAAAGAGTTGCAAACTCTTCTGTGATAATCAAGCTGCTATCAATATATCGGAGAACCCAGTCCAACACGATCGCACAAAGCACGTCGAAGTTGATAGACACTTCATAAAAGAAAACTTGGAGGCCAAGGTGATATAACTTCCTCGTGTGAGGTCTGAAGACCAATTAGCAGACATTCTTACAAAAGTAGTAGGAGCTCTACCGTTCGAAGAAGTATTGTCCAAGTTAAGTGTTGGTGATCCTACGACCCAACTTAGGGGGAGTGTTAGAATATGGAAATAAATAAAATCAAGGGATTATTAGATATTCACAGAATATTGTTATTATGGAAGTTTACATTTTGTAATATTTTGTAATATTTTATTTTAGATAACCCTAAGTAGTCATGGGTGTATATAAGCATTGTATTGTAAACAGTTTGATAACCAGAAATAATAATTCAAAAAAACTTGAACCCAAAAACTCGATTCTACTTCGAATCATAATCTATTAATAAGATAAGCAGCACATAAGACGGAGTCACCCCAAAATTCATAAGGAAAATTGGATTGAAATGAAAGTCCAAGGGCAGTTTCAAGTAAATGTTTATGTTTACATTCAACAATGCCATTTTGTTGCGGTGTTTCACTACAATTGCGTCGGTGAAGAATAATATCGTTATTTTTGTAAATGGTTAGCATATGACCAGCGCATAACTCTTTAGCATTTACATTTGTATGAAGTTGGGTTTTGACATAATTAAAAAAAATTGTCCAAGATTTGCACACAATTATTTTTGTTCTTCATCAAATCAAATATACTCCATCTTACTCACCTTAGGAGTCCCATTTGACTTTTTACGGATTTTAAGGAGAGTCAAAAGTGAGACCCTAAGGGTAGGAAAGAGAGTGGTATTATGGGTTTTTTAATGTACGGAAGGAAAATTAGTATGGGTAATGGAGGGTATAATTAAAAATAGAATAAAGTTACTAAGGGCATAAAAGTCAAAAACCCATACCAAAAATAGAAATGGGACAATTAAGGTGACTTGACCATAAAAGGAAATGGGACACATAAGCTGAATAGGAGGGAGTATAAGAAAGTGCAACCAATAAGGAACTTGTGGGAATAGGGTTCCTAAGTATCAACATGAAGTAATTTAAAAGCACAACTAGTCTTAGTTTGACTGATGAGGAAGCTACATCTATGCTGCCTAGCAGCTGGACATATAGTGTAAAAGATACTTTGTTTTACATGGGTAATATTAATATCTGGAAAAAGTAATTTGATCTTGTATAAAGGAGCATGGCCCATTCGAATATGCCATATTTTGGCAAGATCAATGCTTGATTTAGTAGTTACGGTACCAGCCAAAGAAAGAGAAGAACATGCTGAAAAATCCAAAGATTGTAGAGTGTTATCCAATGGGCAATGTGTAATATAGACCATTGAGCATCTTACCAAGAGGCAAAGAGATTCTTATTAATTGGTCCTGAACAAGACAAGAGAACTTAGAAAAAAGAACAGATGTGGTGCCATTCTTGCATAGTTGATTCACAGAAATCAAATTAAATTTAAACTGGGGAACATACAATACATTTGAAAGCAGCAAATTATCATGCAATTGTATGTCACTAAGTGTAGTAATTAGAAACCGAGTACCATCAGGAATTGTAATGTGATGATGAAGATGAGAGATATCTTTGCAACTAAAGAAAAAAGAAAGACCATTACACATGTGGATCTACAATCCAAATAATTGGAGATGATTTAGAAGTAAGACAAGTACCTGCTAGATTAACAGAGGATTCCAAGGCAAGGCTTGCGTCATTGTTTCTATCAACATTTTGTTTCCCAAAGAAACGTTTAGATTTGTTGGGGTACCCATGGATTTTAAAGCATCGATCAATAGAGTGCCCATGAACTTTGCAGTTGTCACAAAAATATTAAGGTTTTCTTGAACTTCTAGTGGCTTGTTTTTATCACGAGGAGAATATTTTTGAGAACCACCATTAATGGCCGTTCTCCATTTTTCAGCCCCAAATGCCATCGGTTCAATAGGAAGATGGTCAGTACTCAATTCTCTATGACATTCTTCTAGAAGCAACATACGATAGACATCTTGTATGCTAGGTAGGTTTTGTAACATCAACAAATTTGTGTGAACTTGATTATATTGTTTATCTAATTTCATGAGAAAGTGCATAATTCTTCGATCTTATTGGATCTTGAAAAAAATTTGTGATAGAGGTGCAAGTACAAATGGTCAGAGATCATCAAGCTCATCCCAAAGAGTCTTCACTTTACATCAATAAAAAAATTTCTTATTTGCATCTTGTTTTTAAGCTTATTTGTATTTTATATTCGGGGTCACCAATAAGAGGATTACAAATAACATATTATTTGTATCGTTTGTAAACCAAAGACACAAATAAGTGTTATTTGTATCGTTTATTTGAACCTTAGATACAAACGACCTTTTTTAAATTAAAAATAAATATATAATCCTATATATCTATATCGACTAGGAATTAATATAATATATATTTATAGAGGTCATTCGAGACTATAATATATAATATACGATTGGATAATACGTATATTAATTAAAAAATATTTTTTATATAACATCCACTACTACACTTATATATATGATCACATACGATCGAATTTATAGTAGTACTAGTATTGTTTGTACAAAATTACATTTAGTTTAACAAAATGTTCGATCTAAAGAACTTTGCCCATTGCTCACGAACCTCATCTATTTCATCTTGGCTATATGTGTTTTATCTTGCAGTATACTCCTTCAAAATAAATAAAACAAATTAAAATAAATACATTTATTAATAAAATCCATACAACAAGCTTATACCTCATATATAATATATTGTAATTTGAAAATAAATAACAAAACAAAAACACATTATAAATTTCACCAAATACTAAAAATTCTGCAGAAATTTTAATAGAATTTCGTTTGTAAAATAAATAATCCAAAAATTTATAAAGTCTTATATCTGCAAATAAAGTTAATACTATAAAAGTGATGTTCAAAACTATTTTTTCTCCAAACTAAACTATTTAAACTAAATAATAAGGTCCGATTTCCCAAAACTTAGTGAAAAGACGATATGCTGCAAAAGAAAACATCTCTAGCTTCTGAACTTTACGTCAAACTAAACAGTCTAATATAAATGAGATTTTATTACCTTCAACCACTTTATATAGAGAAGACCACCACTTATCTTTGGTCTTCTTCAAAATATTATCCTCATCTTCAATTTCACATCGCTGAAGGTCATTCTGTGATGATGTTAAGCTCACTGAAATCACAAACTAAGCTGCAGCAGCCCATCGGGAAAATGCCAGCCATGTTCTTTGCCCATCTAGCTAGTCTATCATCATCTGCAGTTGATCTATTTTCCCCTTCATTTCCACGTAAAAGGCTACGCAAATACTGAGAATTTGCAACTCCAGTACTTTAAACCATCTTAAAGAACGCACTTTCATTATTTAGCAGAAGTTTCTCTGGGGTATCATATTCTACTACGGGCGGAGTTATGTAATGTTAAAACCAACAGGCAACAAGTTTCAATAATAAACAATTAAGCCTTTGACAAAGAAAATCGATTGCTATACGGCACTAAATTACAATTGACATTGTAAACTAATGCCCAAACATTCTTCACTCATCAAAGGATGGTATCAAGTTACAGGTTGTCTTGAACATTTATGAGACCCTAAAACAAACTAGTTTTGGACAGACTCTAGGACTGACTTATATAGTTTCGACCGTGGAACTATATTTCGATTTCTAAACACGAACTTCATGTCATGAGGTGTTCCTGTCTGATTTTAAAGAACAATTAATTAAGATTTTAATCTCCTGATTAGTTGTTAATCAGATGATTTTTGCTGGTGGAAGTCTTAATTTAATTCCTTACCAGTTATACAGTAAGATCTTTGGATGGAGACGCTGATGATTCCTACAAAACACACAAAAGGAGTTAGAAAGGCCCTGAATTCTTTTCGGGGGGCCTACTCCGACACCCAAGTTAGTACAGATCAATATATGGATTGCCTAACAGGTCCTTCAAGGTACACAGTGGCAACCAGGTGGATAGCTGGTTAGGGCTTGTTTAGACGTGAGGTCCTTTTGTAATAAATTATCGCGACAAATGTCGATTAAATCTTTTGTAAATCTTTGTTCCGTTGCTCTGAAAATCAATGTGAAATTCTAATATTCAGTTAAGATCGTTTGTATTTAATCACTTTGGATTCTTTTTTTCTTTTCTTTCTCTCTAAAAAATTAGTTACCTCATTTATGGCGCTTTGGTGAGTATTTATAGCTGATGATTGTGGAACAAACATTCCTTTTCCGACCCCTAAAGACATTCTCTGCATGCGCCACTTTCCTTTTTAGATGTGTCAATCCCTTAATCGCAATCAAATACTTTATTTGTCCTTAGTGGCGTTTCTAATTTCTCCTTTGAACGCGTGTCCCATTTCATAAAAGTGATGCTTTAATGAAGGACATGTGTCCTCACATGCACGTGAGCTTCTCATGCACTAACCTTCTAAGCCTGTATACAAAATCCTTTAATAACCTTGCCAGATAATTATTCCCAAATAACTACTTATTAACACAAAATTTTTCCAGATTCAGGTAGGTTTGATATCTTTTGACTGTCTTTTTATCATAATAACCTTCAAATTAATATTTTACACACACAATTTGCCCCTTCAGACCTATAAATTCTTCCTTAAGAATTTGTGGGTCTGTCTTCAAAATCGATTTTTAGCAACATGACTTTACTCGTTAATAATTCTTATAATCTCCAAGTAAATCTTCCCTAATTATTCTTTCGCCTTCAGCATTATATATAGGTTTTTACTAAAATTAACCTTCTGGGACATTTGGATAAAACCCATAAAATTATGTCAAAAATTTTCAACTTCTGGCAACTCATGTTTCTGGCAACATATGCTTTCTGGGAACATATGTTTCTGGCAACATGTATAATCCTTTTTCTGGAAATTGTTTAAAATTCTTTTTATCGGCTTTTCTGGGTATTACCTTTTTGGCGAAACTTGTTGGACACACTTTACTTGCCACAGTACCCTTTCATCATTATCTCAACTTGGTTGTACTAACATTAAATGCCCATCCAATCACTGTTCCCTACTCCTACTAATTTCAAAATTTGGCGGTTTTATCTCAACGATTGATCTTTCCACTTCCAATTATAATATCTCTTGATCTATTGATCTTTTTACCATTTAATTTTTTCCAATGAATATCTAGCTATATATATTCTGAGACATGCATTTTCACCTCCCTTACGTTTTTTGAATCTTCATTTACTCTCAAACATTCCCGGAATATTTTTCCTCTGCGATTAATTCCTCTCAAACCATAATTCTGTTTAAATTTTCTTTCTTCTCATTTTCACAATGGTTGCTGCTAAAACTACCCTGAACGAAATCAAACATGATTTCAGGAGAGAACTTACCGAGGAGCCAGTTGTCGAGTTCCCATTATACACACATCTAGAGGCTTTACCCCATCAACCTCCCAAGGATTGGGTTATGAAGCCCAACGGTTGGATACATTTACGCTGGATAGATCCTATTATTCCTCCTACTGTAGAGGGTCTTGAGGGCACTGCTTGTAATAACCCGACTTACCGTTGACTGGCTAAACATGGTTATCACTGGGTTCGTTTCCCAAGAAACTGAAATCACACTTCCAAAACTCGAGCAAAGGAATCACAAGCTCTTCAACGTGACTAACTCAGCTAAATCCCAAAACCAACATCTAACTAAAACACAAGATAATCATACAATTCTCTACAAATCCGATATAACCAGCACAGCCAAAACAAATTTACATTTATCCAAAATTCCTAATACAAATCTATAATTCCTAAGTACTCAACTCAATTAACATCCTTGGAAACTCTATTCACCTTCGCTAATCCATTATTCCCGACTGGTTCCGATCTGTAGACAAGCTAAAAGATGGAAACAACAAGGAATCAGATTAAACTGAGTGAGAAGCAACAATCCAAAACAATTAAACACAACAATTCAAAATAATGGTTTAAAAGCAACATCAGTTTCCTAGATCTATGTGCGCACAGGGAGTCTAGTTGAGAGGAACATCCATAGCTCTAAGGCTATATCTCTCTCGGGTGAAGCTAGTCAATATCTCAATGACAATTCGCTTCAAAAACAGGGAGTACGGAACCATGTTCCTCAACTCCGTCAATGACCAGCCCGCAAGCCCGATCCATTGACCATATCAATATCAGCATAATCATTCATAAACATTTATCACATTCATATAAATTTCACAAACTTTAAATAAACATTTTACAAATAGTAGCCTGGTCAGACCCCTTTTAAGGGATTGTTACTACTCACCAAAAAGAACACTTCAAGAGGCCAAGTCTGCTACCCCGCGCTTATTAGAAGGGCTCTTTGATAATGTCGCTTCCTGAAGCATAACAAATATAGCATCACAACAACGCATACGATACTTCAGCTAGGTTCATTTAATTCATTACTACTCTTCCTAACAATGCATAGATCCAATAGCTATTCTAATATTTCAAATCATTTAAATCTCACATGTTCTATTCTAATCTCCCGATTTTCCACCAAGATTTTATAACCACGACCTATAATTATCAATTTTTCTTCAAGATTAACGACGTCTATAACTTCCTTAGTTTCCTTTGAAATTCCAACTACTACAAAAAGATAGACATTTTAACTCATCATTACCAATACTTTTAAGAATCATATAATTAAATCAAGAGCCCCGATTATCCAATATTTCACCACATTCATATATTTCTCGACCTATATTTAACATTATTTATCCACAACCCTTATTTTCCAATATGCACATTTAACCCCAAAGATAAGTATTCTAATCTTCAATCCACAAGTCCACAAGAATCTAATACCTCATCCGAGAATATTAAATTATTTACAATTAATCTTTACAACTATCCTTCAAACAATTACATAATCCCAACATTTCTTCAATCCAAACTAATCATCTCAAGATCCATCAAATCATACTCATCATCATATAACTTACTAATAATACATTTTCCATGAATTTTCCAATTAAACACCAATATATTCATTCAAACTTAACATTGAAAATCCTCAAAGAATCACATAATACCTTCAAGAATATCAAATTATAGATACTTTACCCATAACTCTTGTTTTAGCATTTCTAATCATCATATAACAGTAAAACTTTGATCTTTAATTCACTATTTACATCTTATTAAACTGGAAGTAAACATTCTAACCACAATCGCTATTGCTCATAAAGAATTAATAATCCATCTAAAATATTCAATCATCTAACAATTAGCTCTTGACGAGTATCCACAATCAAAATGATTAATCTCAACTTCACCTAAATCTATCAATCAACATAATACCCATAACAAGTTCTCAAATCAACTAATATATCATCTAAGAGCATCACTTTACTCAATTACTTGTCATCATCATCGTCAAAACCATCTTGAACAACTAGCATTTACATGAGAAATTCATTAACCTAACCAAAATCAGGACATCATCATCATCATTAGCCATAAATTCCTACTTCCTAAAAATAATTATCCAATATCTCATATCCAACTAATAATCCCAATCAACATAACTCATCCAATTAGTTTATATAAATTCAAGATTCAATAAAATTTAGCGTTTAACACATGATTAATAAATTATTCAATTAAAAGTACATGAATCAGAGTATACCCATCAAGAAAACAGAGAAGGGCTTAAGACAACTACCTTCTGTTCAGCTACCAGAAACAAGGAGGAAAACGGACTTAATGCTTGATTCACGGTTTGAATTGGATGTTTAATCACAAGATTGAAGCTCACTCCTTCTCCCCTAACTCGGCAGAAATCAGAGACAAGGAGAAAGGATTTCGATGCTACTTTGATTTCACACAGCCTTTCGAAATTCAGAGGAAGAAGAACCCAATTTCTTCGAAAATCAAAGACAAGGGACGGCGAGATGAGAGCATGGGTTTTGAAGGTCTTGAGGATGCAAAGAAGGGTTTGAAAATGATGATGAATAGTGACGGAATGAGAAGGAAGGGAAGTGGGGAAAGGGAATGTCGGTTTAGGAGAAGGGGACGGGAAGGGAAATGGAAATTGGGGAAAATGAGTTTCTGATTTTTGGGTATTAATTTTAGTTAGTTTTTATTTTTTTTATTTTTATTTATTTTTTTTATGTCATCATTATAGTTATTATTATTATTATTATTACTTAACCCACTTGATTCATGATAATTTTCTAATTAGTTTAAAGCCCAAAATGATTTTATTTATTTTAAATTTCCCGAATGTCACATTCTACCCAACTTAAGAAAAACTTCGTCCTCGAAGTTGAACTAAGCATATACTCAAATATCCAGCTAACATACATATCGTAAATCTATGTTGATCAAGTTCTCATACTTGTGCCCTATAAGAATCTACATTTAGCGACTAACCATGTTAGCCATCCAGACTTACTAAAACTATTCTGAATCCAAAAATCCTACCCAACTTAGAATAAAGTTCGTCCTCGAACTTAACTCTCTAGGAGATGCAAAAGCTATAAAGCGATAAACATAGAAATGCCTAAGCAAACAACCAGGAATAATCGCGTCTCATGGCATCTACTGCCTCCCACATGGCTTCTTCGGTAACATGATAAGACCATAGCACCTTCACAAGCGCTACACTACCTCAACGAGTATCACGCGTCTTCCTATCTAGGATCTGAACGGGGGTCTCCTCGTACTGCAAGGTATTATCCAGGGTCAACTGTTCGGTCGAAGAACGTGTGAGTCATCTCTAATGTATTGTCTCAGCTGGGATACGCAAAACACGTCATGCACTCGGTCAAAAGATGCTAGTAACGCAAGACGATAAACTACCTCACCTAGGTTGATATCATGCACCACTTGCCAATAAAAACCTAATAAATTCATAAGTAACTTGTCCCATATAGAAGCCAAAGTATAGTTTATTATAACCTCAATTAAACATTTATTTGCATTCTTCATCTAAATATCCTCAATTGAATTATCGACTGAGTAACTAGACCATAATCCTTATAAGCTTTAACTCAAACATAAATTCTTATCATAACTGCTAAGCACAACTCTTCAATAATAACAACTCAAGTATTGACTATTTTCACATATATCCACTAAGATCATCTATGAGGTGTTCACAATTTTACCAACTACTGTCTCAATCAAATAACCTATAATCTTTATAACCCAACATCTTAAACTTTAAATGCCATCTTTAGAACATATAAACCACACTATTTTGATAACTTAAGTCTATGACTCAAGATCCTTTATAACAACTTTTGTTGAAAACCTACTTCTATTCTTGATGTTGATACAACCTTCTTGTACTTTAACAAAACCTCAAGTTTGCCAGTGACCTTCCATCCTTAAGTTATATTTGCACTTCTAACCAACAGAAGAAACTTGGTACATTCTTAATGATAATCACACAATTTTCTAATAACTCTACTAAATCTATAGGCTCCAATATTCAAATAGATTACAACGTATGACAAGATCCAATAACACTAAAAGTTCATCGCTTACATCAAAATATGAACACTATATGCAACTCAATCACTAGGCTAAAAAAATCAATATCAATTGCTCTTAACTTAAGCTTTTCCATCAATGATGTGCAATACTTTGTCTTTACTAATTCTCCTACTATGTCACAATCGTTTTTAAAGTTCAACTCACTTACAACAAAACACTAACGATACATACTTCACAACCCGATGACCTCGCTTTTATATACCAATCTATAATCATAATCATGGATCAACAAACAAAAGCTGATAGGAAAGGGCTAGCAGCAACGTGACACGATTCGCAATTTTAGGACATACTATTCTAGCTACTAAAACGATAATCGACAAGGAACTATGATAAGCAACAAGACATTGGCATCATCAGAAAACAAATTCTAACAATGCATCGTCGAACTGAATCTTCTTGCCGTCACGATCAATCGTTAAGAGCGTTTTCCCGTTTTACCCCGTAATCCTCGCACCTCACATCCTACACTTCTAAGAAAACAAGACTAACTCAAACACCTAGGTTAATTCCACAATCATATTCACTTCTGTTCCTATCTCTTATCTTAAACATTTAAATCTTCAAATCACGTTTTTCCTTACTCCCAAGATTGTATGCCCGCTAGATGAACTAACCCTAAGGATTAGCCACGGTCGCGGTTTGGCTCTGATACCAACTGTAACAACCCGACTTACCGTTGACTGGGTAAACAGGGTTATCGCTGGGTTCGTTTCCCAAGAAACTGAAATCACACTTCCAAAACTCGAGCAAAGGAATCACAAGCTCTTCAACGTGACTAACTCAGCTAAATCCCAAAACCAACATCTAACTAAAACACAAGATAATCATACAATTCTCTACAAGTCCGATATAACCAGCACAGCCAAAACAAATTTACATTTATCCAAAATTCCTAATACAAATCTATAATTCCTAAGTACTCAACTCAATTAACATCCTTGGAAACTCTATTCACCTTCGCTAATCCATTATTCCCGACTGGTTCCGATCTGTAGACAAGCTAAAAGATGGAAACAACAAGGTATCAGATTAAACTGAGTGAGAAGCAACAATCCAAAACAATTAAACACAGCAATTCAAAATAATGGTTTAAAAGCAACATCAGTTTCCTAGATCTATGTGCGCACAGGGAGTCTAGTTGAGAGGAACATTCATAGCTCTAAGGCTATATCTCTCTCGGGTGAAGCTAGTCAATATCTCAATGACAATTCGCTTCAAAAACAGGGAGTACGGAACCATGTTCCTCAACTCCGTCAATGAACAGCCCGCAAGCCCGATTCATTGACCATATCAATATCAGCATAATCATTCATAAACATTTATCACATTCATATAAATTTCACAAACTTTAAATAAACATTTTACAAATAGTAGCCTGGCCAGACCCCTTTTAAGGGACTGTTACTACTCACCAAAAAGAACGCTTCAAGAGGCCAAGTCTGCTACCCCGCGCTTATTAGAAGGGCTCTTCGATAATGTCGCTTCCTGAAGCATAACAAATATAGCATCACAACAACGCATACGATACTTCAGCTAGGTTCATTTAATTCATTACTACTCTTCCTAACAATGCATAGATCCAATAGCTATTCTAATATTTCGAATCATTTAAATCTCACATGTTCTATTCTAATCTCCCGATTTTCCACCAAGATTTTATAACCACGACCTATAATTATCAATTTTTCTTCAAGATTAACGACGTCTATAACTTCCTTAGTTTCCTTTGAAATTCCAACTACTACAAAAAGATAGACATTTTAACTCATCATTACCAATACTTTTAAGAATCATATAATTAAATCAAGAACCCCGATTATCCAATATTTCACCACATTCATATATTTCTCGACCTATATTTAACATTATTTATCCACAACCCTTATTTTCCAATATGCACATTTAACCCCAAAGATAAGTATTCTAATCTACAATCCACAAGTCCACAAGAATCTAATACCTCATCCGAGAATATTAAATTATTTACAATTAATCTTTACAACTATCCTTCAAACAATTACATAATCCCAACATTTCTTCAATCCAAACTAATCATCTCAAGATCCATCAAATCATACTCATCATCATATAACTTACTAATAATACATTTTCCATGAATTTTCCAATTAAACACCAATATATTCATTCAAACTTAACATTGAAAATCCTCAAAGAATCACATAATACCTTCAAGAATATCAAATTATAGATACTTTACCCATAACTCTTGTTTTAGCATTTCTAATCATCATATAACAGTAAAACTTTGATCTTTAATTCACTATTTACATCTTATTAAACTGGAAGTAAACATTCTAACCACAATCGCTATTGCTCATAAAGAATTAATAATCCATCTAAAATATTCAATCATCTAACAATTAGCTCTTGACGAGTATCCACAATCAAAATGATTAATCTCAACTTCACCTAAATCTATCAATCAACATAATACCCATAACAAGTTCTCAAATCAACTAATATATCATCTAAGAGCATCACTTTACTCAATTACTTGTCATCATCATCGTCAAAACCATCTTGAACAACTAGCATTTACATGAGAAATTCATTAACCTAACCAAAATCAGGACATCATCATCATCATTAGCCATAAATTCCTACTTCCTAAAAATAATTATCCAATATCTCATATCCAACTAATAATCCCAATCAACATAACTCATCCAATTAGTTTATATAAATTCAAGATTCAATAAAATTTAGCGTTTAACACATGATTAATAAATTATTCAATTAAAAGTACATGAATCAGAGTATACCCATCAAGAAAACAGAGAAGGGCTTAAGACAACTACCTTCTGTTCAGCTACCAGAAACAAGGAGGAAAACGGACTTAATGCTTGATTCACGGTTTGAATTGGATGTTTAATCACAAGATTGAAGCTCACTCCTTCTCCCCTAACTCGGAAGAAATCAGAGACAAGGAGAAAGGATTTCGATGCTACTTTGATTTCACACAGCCTTTCGAAATTCAGAGGAAGAAGAACCCAATTTCTTCGAAAATCAAAGACAAGGGACGGCGAGATGAGAGCATGGGTTTTGAAGGTCTTGAGGATGCAAAGAAGGGTTTGAAAATGATGATGAATAGTGACGGAATGAGAAGGAAGGGAAGTGGGGAAAGGGAATGTCGGTTTAGGAGAAGGGGACGGGAAGGGAAATGGAAATTGGGGAAAATGGGTTTCTGATTTTTGGGTATTAATTTTAGTTAGTTTTTATTTTTTTTATTTTTATTTATTTTTTTATGTCATCATTATAGTTATTATTATTATTATTATTACTTAACCCACTTGATTCATGATAATTTTCTAATTAGTTTAAAGCCCAAAATGATTTTATTTATTTTAAATTTCCCGAATGTCACACTGCTTTTATACCATATGATTTTAATGCCCAAGCTGACACAATGTAAAGATTGACGACTACCTCTCTGGATTCTAATACCTTTAAACTGCTAGTAGAGGGTAGGGCTCAATTTGTCCTGGAAGACTACTGCCATATCCCTAAGGACAAGGGATATTGATGCAGGATTGGCCAAGAGGGCATGATGGCCCATGAATATATTATTTCTGAGGATAATGAAGAAGACGTCTTCATCCCAGTTTGCATCTACCATTTTGCCTTTGGACTTCGTTTTCCTCTCCACCCATTCTTCTCTCAAATTCTTTGTCATTTTCAACTTTCTCTTAATCAACTTCTTCCTCAGGCAACGAGGAAGATTTTTTCATTTATTTGGATCTGTGAGTACATAAAATTGCCCATGACTCTCAGATTATTCAAGAGTCTATTCAAATAGGATGACTCGAAAAATAAACTTATTATCACTTTCTCTTCCATTAATGGGTCTATGGTCGTTTACCCTGAATTAAACGACCTTAAAAATTATAAGGACAAAATCATTTGGGTTAGGGTACCCAAGTCCCCTGGCCATCCTTTTAGATACATGCCTTTAGTTTTTTTGAGCAAATATAATGCCAGGGAGACCTATAGCCTTGATGAGGTTTTGCACTTCTCCAAAAGGGAGAGACATGCCTTCTTTTACTTTTTTAGACTTAAAGACAAGAATCTGCCAACTGGGTGGATCCCCCATGTTGCAGTAATTCAATAGGATTTGTGTTTATCCTTAGTAAATATGTCTGCCTGCACCACCTCGGGTAAAATTTCATTCTTTCCCCCTAAGTTCTTTTTTTTTTTCACTAATATTTTCAATTTGCTTCCCAGAACGTGTAGGAGATTTAGTTCCCTGGAGGATCCTGGGAATATCTCCACAAGGGAAATGTTTCTGACCTGTTCCCAGGTCTCCATGGGCCAATAATACGGTGAACAACCATCTTTACAGGTTGTGCACCAAATCACCTCCGGCCCCCATTCACAATTATAGGCAGCGAAGGATGGCTGCCTATTATTTTGATCCAAGGGCTCCACAAAATGCCCCCAGATGGAGAGAAACGATATCTGCCCAGATGGTACTCCATTTTATATTATATCAAGGCAGGGTCCTCTTCCTTCTGCCAAGAAAGAATATGGGGACCCTTTAAAGTTTGAAGACCTTCATCTGAGTGCCTTCATTACCTCAGAACCCTTCATTGGTGGGGGTTCAAAGAAAGGTAAATCTGGAGGCCCTTCAACTATGGTTGGACTTGAATAAGTGAGCTTTTCTATGAATCATGTCAAAGGGAAGAGGAGTCTAAAAAAGAAGAAAGATACTGATGTTTCTTCTTTCAGGAACTGGGAAGGTGAAGTTATACCCCTTGATGTTTCTGCTTAGGTTGTTATTTTCTTTTTACTTGTGTTTCATTTGTTGTGGCATTTCAAATCGATATCTAACCCTCTATTTTCAACAGCTTCTGCCAATATTGCAACTGTTGAAGTTGCTTCTTTTAGGAAGGTTCCACTCGAACCCGTCCCTGAGGAGGTGGTGGAGGAATCTGAGACCAATCCTGAGTCTCAATCAAACAATCAGGATGAGGTTGAGGAAGTGAGCTCTTCATCTCCTCCTTCTTCTCCCAGTTTATCGAATCTTTACATTTTCCCAGCAGATGATGTTGTGGATAAGTATCTTCGAGGAGCTGGTACAGGTATTATCATCTAGCTTTATTCTTTTTGAATTTTTATTTCTAATTGTTACTTTTAATATTTCCTCATTTGTATCATTATTTAATCAGTTATAGTACAAGCAGCTTCCCTAAAAGTATTTATCATCGATAAAGTCACCCAGCCAGAGGGTGATGAAGTAACTGAAGCAGTTATTGAACCTTCTATTCTGGTGACTGAGATGATGCCAGTCCCAGAAGAGGTTTTTGTGGATCCTATTCCTACTCTTGCCCCCTGGCAGAAGTTATTACTGTGGATATCCGAGTTACTGATTCTAGGACTGCAGATGTACAAACCAGTCTCCCAATCATTCACGCTGAGGAGACTGTTGATGAAAATCCCTCCCATGATCTTCAACAAGTCATGGAGAGTGGATCTGGAACTGAAGATATCAACCTCACCTCCCCAGTCTTAAATCTGGTAGGGGATGTTGAAAACATTATTAGAATGGGTCCTGCTGAAAGTAAGCATCCTTTCTTTTACTTTTAATCTTTCTTTTCTTTTTCTTTTCATTTCTTATAATAATTTTTTAGGACGCCTAATTTCTCGCAAGAGGGCTGGTGAAGTCCCTCACCCAGAAGAGCCTCCTGCCATTAGGCAGAGAGTAGATGAAAGGATCACCTCTCAACAATCTGGGTCATTTAACTTTATGAACAGTGTTGATAGGTTCCTGGAAGGTCCTCATCATGATTTTTATGAGGTAACCATCCATTTACATCTACCTTAATTTTTCTTTCTTCTAGCTTCATTTTCATAATATTGGTTTTCTATGTATAGTTGATTTATTCCAGATTTTTTGAATTGGGGACTCTGGTGAAGAAAACATACCAGTTTGATCTTCAGAACCTTCGCCAGAAGACTCAATCTCAGGAAACTGAGATCAACATTCTTCAAACTGAGCTGGTGCGAGCTAGAGTAGAAATTTAGAATTAGAGTCTGAGTTATCTTCTCAGCAAAAAATAAAGTCAGCAACTGGAAGAACAGATGCCAAACTCTAGATGTAAATCCCAGGCTGAGCTCATTGCTGTTAAGGAAGCCAGAAACTTGGATCTGAGTCTAAAGATAACACAGGCTAATGCAAAAATGAGTGATCTTAATGTCAAATTTATGGAGCTCAAAGACAAATATAACAACCTGCAGACTGATCATATCTCCCAATCTAACTATGTACTGGAGCTCCAATCTACAATTACTAAAGGTGTTGAGGAATCTAGCCAACTTCTAAGAGATTTGAAGAAGGTTCAAGATACTTTACCTTCCATAGAACAGACATCTGTTAAAAAGGACGGGGAGATATTGCATCTAAGGTCTCAACTTTCAGATTCCAGGCAGCTGGTTAAAACTCAAAGAACCTGCCTGGAAGTTGTTAAAGACGATAAGAACCGGCTGAGGAGGCAGATCACGGAACTGGAAACGAGTGTGGCCAAGCTCGAAACTGATAAAAAACATATCAAGGCCCAAGAGAGAAAAAAAGTAACTGAGTTCATTCAGGCTCAATTTCAATCTCAACTGGCTGTTGATAGGGCGAGGATCAAGGAGGGTTCTATTTGGCACGCAATGAATGCAGTTTTTACTACCTACCCAGACCTGGAATGCTCAAAGATAGCTCCTTTCCTTGATCCTCAAACTCCAGTAGCAGTTTGTATTCCAACCCTAAGGGCCTAGCACATTGCTAAATTTGGCCAGGGAACTAGTAGTTCTACTCCTTCTGGCTCAAAGGCTCCTTCAGCCAGTAAATCATGATTTTTCTTTATATATACTTTTTCCTTTTATCTCTGGAAACCTCAAGAAATTTTGTGTAGTTATAATTCTTCAAAATCTTGTAATTATTTACCACTCTTAATGAAAATTTTTACTTTCTTTATGTTTTTACCTTTTCTGGATAGATCTAATTTTAATATCTTGAACATGTATCTGACTTAATAAAAACTTGCTTGACTTTGAAGAAGTATCTGAGTCATGTAATCCATACTTGACTTTTTCTTCTTGCATGCTTTTCTTGCCGGATAATTTTCAATAAAGACTTGTAAAAATTAGGATCTTTACTCAACTGTTGTATTTTTTCCATTATCCATCTCCTGTTCCCCTCAACTTTAAAGTATTTTCATTCGTGAAACATACTTAAAAGTTTTTGCTTTCTAGGCTGTTTCATCTTTTTTATTCTCATGTTTGATATCTTCTTAAAACACTTTCTGGGTTCCTTAGTTATGGTGAACCATGGCTTCCCCATGACTCAGCTGGGCTCCTTAGTCATAAAACCAGGGCTTTCCCACTAGTCACCTTTTGAACTCAGCTGGATATCTTAACTGTAAAAAGTTAGTGTTTACCCACTGGCTCGTTTTTCTACCATTATACTTTTTCTATTACATAGAATATTGCAAATCTTTTTTCACAAAAACATATTGAGTGTATTGGATCTGGCTAATACTTTATAAAAGAATTATTATAAGAATTCTTTGAAGTCTATACATAATACCTTTTCAACATTCTAATATTCCATTTATTTCTAAGTTGCTCACCATTTGATGTTCTCAACTTATAAGTTTCATTGCCACAATCATCTGACACAATGTAAGGGCCTTCCCATTTTTCTGACAACTTTTCATGTTCATGTTTTTGAGTTGCCTTTGAATTTCTGAGAACCAAGTCCCCCACTTGAAAAGATCTATGTTTAACTTTTCTATTATAGAATCTGGCAATCCGAGTTTGATATGCAGCCATTTTCCATGCTACATTTTCTCTAAGTTCATCGATTAGTTCCAGATCTAGAAGCCTTGACTCTTAATTTTCCACTAGATCCAGGTGTTTTAATCTTACTGTCTATACTCCAATCTCAACTGGTAAGAGTGTTTCTGAACCATAAACAAGCTTGAAAGGTGTTTGACCAGTTGCCTCCTTCACAGTTGTTCGTGAGGACCATAGTACATTATAGATTTCATCAATCCATTTTGCTTTTGTATCTTCCAGCTTCTTCTGGAGCCCATATAGAATTTGTTTATTGGTTGCTTCGGCTTGTCCATTACACTGACATTGCAAACAGATGAGTAGGCCACAGCAATTTTGAAATCTTCCAGATATTTTCTCAGTGTTGCAATATCAAACTGGGTTCCATTATCAACAGTTAAGACTCTGGGAAGCCCAAATCTGATGATGATATTCTGCTAGATGAATTTCTCTACTTTTCTGAAAGTGATTGTTGCAAGTGACTCTGCCTCTATCCACTTTGTAAAATAATCAATTACAACAATCAAAAACTTTTTACTCCAGCTGTTGTTTTAAACGGTCCCAAAAGATCTAAGCCCCATTGAGCAAATAGAACTGGATTGTGAATATACTTCAACTCAGATGCTGGTTGAATAATATTTGGTGCAAATTTCTAGCACTTCTCACACTTCTTGACCAAGTTTCTGGAATCTTCTGTTGCTGTGGGCCAATAATAACCAATTCTGAAAGCTTTATGAGCCAGAGCCCTAGCTCCCAAATGATGACCACAATATCCTTCATGGACTTCTTTTAGGATGTAGTTAGCTTCTGATGGAGTTACACATTTCAACAGAGGACCATTTTTTGCCTTTTTATATAATTCGCCATCTACCATACAAAATTTTAGTGACTTCATTTTCATCTTTCTGGCAAGAACTGGATCTGCTGGAAGTTCTCCATTTTCTTTGTATTGGATGAGATCTTTCATCCAATCTGGGAGATCTCTGCTTCCAATATCGAAGACAGATGTGGCGTCTTCATGAATTGAACTTACGGGTTTAACTTCTACTAAGACTGACCTTTTTAAATTCTGCATACTGGAACTTCCTAATTTAGAAAGTGCATCTACTTGCTCATTCTGTGATCTGGGTAGCCTTTCAACATGAACAATTTCAAACCAGGAGATCAATTCTTGAGCTTTCTTCAAGTATTTTTGCATAGTAACATCTTTGGCCTTATACTCCCTTTAATCTGATTCACAACTAGCTGTGAATCAGTTTTAAGATTGATCCTTCTCGCTTCCAGGGCTTTGCACAATTGTAACCCAGCAATGACAGCCTCATATTCAGCTTCGTTGTTGGTAGCTTTAAATTGAAATTTCAAAGCGTATTCAATACCTTTCCCTTCTGGGGTGATTAATACCAATCCGGCCCCTGCACCAACGAGTCTTGATGACCTATCGGTTAATAGTTTCCAGATAGGTTCCTCACTTTCATCTTGTGTTCCCCATTCAGCAAAAATATCTGCCAATGCTTGACCCTTTATAGCTCTTCTGGGTTGAAATTGTACTCCGAGACCATTAAATTCAACAGCCCATTTTGCCAGTCTTCCAGATCTTTCTATTTTCACCATACTTTTCTCTAATAGTAGGTCTGTTAAGACTACCACTAATAAGGCCTTAATTTTCTGGCAGTAACTATTACAGCAAACGCTGCTTTTTCAATCATGGAACATCTTGTTTCAGCATCCAACAACATTTTACTTACAATGTAAATTGGATATTGAATTTTATTTTCTTCCCTGATCAACACTGCCCTCATTGTGTGCTGTGTTGATGATATGTACAAGTATAATGTTTCTCCAGTAACGGGTCTTGCCAAAGTTGGTAGACTATGAAGGTGTTCTTTTAACTCCTTAAATGCCTGACTCTTAAATTCACCCCAATCAAAGCTTTTATTACCTTTTAAAACTGTGGAAAATGGCATGATTTTCTCTGCTGGAAAGAGCTGCCATCCTCCCTGTTAATTGCATAAATTCATGCCTATTCTTAGGTTCTGTCAGATCAATGACTGCTTGAACCTTTTTCGGATTGGCATCAATACCTCTTTGACTAACTAAGTAGCCTAAAAATTTTCCAGAATTTATCCCGAATACACATTTTCTGGAATTAAGTCTCATTTTATACTTTCTCATACTATCAAATGTTTCTTGTAAATCTACAATCATTTATTTTTCTGTATTACTTTTTACAATTGAATCATCTACATATACTTCTAAATTTCTACCCCTCTGAATTTTGAAGATTTTATCCATTACCCTCTGGTAGGTTTCCCTAGCATTCATGAAACCAAAAGGCATCATCGTATAATTGAACACCCATGTTGAGCATATAAATGCCGTTTCTTTTTGTCAGCAGGGTCCATAAATATCTGATGATAGCCAGAAAAGGCATCCATATATGATAAAAGAGTATATCCAGCAGTTGAATCAACTAGCTGGTCTATTCTAGGTAAAGGATAACAATCTTTAGGGCAACATCTATTTAAACTGGTAAAATCTATACACATTTTCCACTTCCCAGGTTGTGGCTTTTTTTACCAAAACAACATTAGCAAGCCATTCTGGGTTGAGACATTCCTCAATGAAACCAGCATCTAGCGGCTTTTGAACTTCTTCTTCAATGATTTTATCTTTTTCAAAACCAAAGTTTCTTTTCTTCTGTTTAATAGGCTTGACTCCTTCATGGACACTTATTTTATGAGTGACTATCTCAGGGTCAATACCTGGCATGTCTGCTGTGGAATATGCAAAGAGATCAGCATTCTAACGAAGAACTTGAATTAAATGGAGGCAAACCTGAGGATCCAGATTCCCCCCAATCCTCACGATTTTCTCTACTCCTTCAATTAATGCAACCTCTTCAATCATCTGGTGATCAATCTCCATCTGTGGAGTACTCTTCTTTACATTTTCATTCTCAGATGGCCTAGGATCTATTTCAACAATTTTTCGAGTCCCAGACCCAGATGGAGAAGCAGCTAATTTCAATCTTTTATCCGGCTGACTGCTTTCAAAATTTTTTATGGGCACCATATCAGCTTCTGGCACCCTCTCTTTTCCTTTCTGTTTCTGTGGCTCAGCACTTACTTTATTTACAAATTGCAAGACCTTGCCATTTTTTGATTTCCTCTGGCTCTCCCCACCCTTCCATCTTTTCCTACAAAGAGTAAGGTTTGATGGTGTGTAGAGGGAATATCAGTTATTGCTACAATGAACTTCCTCCCTAGAATATAGTTGTATCTAGTAGGAGCATTAAAAATATAAAATTCCTAGGAAACCGTTATGGTGACCCCCTGTGTATCAATGATAGTAACTGGCAGAGTGATTTTCCCTTATGCTAGAACTGACTCACCGGAAAACCCAACGATGGGCGTAGTTGATCTCTTCAAAGCTTTGTCATCTAAACCCATTTGATCCCAGCAGGATTTATAGATAACATTAATTTCAGCACCACTATCCAGCAGCACTCTATGTACAGATTGATCAGCAATGTCTACAACCATCAACAGGGGATCTGAGTGGGGATAGGATACCCCTCTGCAATCCTCCCTAGTAAAGGTCATATCTGGCAGCTTTGGTGTTTAAGCCTGCTTTGTGATTTCCATCAGCTCTAACCTGGGAACTGTTGCTGCTCTCAAGGGTGCTTCATTATCAGATATCTCAGACTTCTGAAATATCACAAAAATTTCTTTCTTCTTCTTTGGGGCTTGCTCCCGTGCCCTTCTGGCTTGTCCAAATCTACTTTCAGCTTATCTTTTGCCAAAATTTTTATCTTGTCTGTATTGTTGGAAGTTCCTCTTTGAATCAAATCTTCAATATTGTTCATCAAAGACTTACAATGTTCCGTCTAGTGACCTGGACATTCATGAAATTTGCAGTAAGCGTCTAGGTTCTTGCCAACAACTTTCCTCTGGATAGGCCTCTACTATCTGGTATCCTCTTTATGTACATTAAAGATTTTGGCCCTAGACTCTTTTAAGGGTGTATAATTTGAATAATTATTGAGTCTGGGGACATCAAAATCCTCAGTCCTGACCAGCTTTTTTCCCCTATCATTTCTTTCAGCTGGCTTCCTACTGTCCTTCTCAGGGGTTTTCCCTTTATGCTCCATTGTCCTTGTTATGGATTTAAAATCTTCAACATCTACATGGGACTAGGCATATTCTCTGACTTCCTTTATTGTCTTCAAATAAGTCCATTGGTTGCTGAACTTTAGAGCCTCACTTTCAGGCCTATCAGAGTTTAGGCCTTGTCTGAGAGCGAAGGTCAAGATGCTTTCTTCAGGGTTCAGCACCTACAAACTTTCTTTGTCGAACCTGGAGACGTAATTCCTCAGAGATTCATCTTTTCCCTGTCGTATGCTCATCATTTCAATGGATTGCTTAGATCTGGCAGTCCTTGATGAGAAATGACTCTTGAACTTTTCAGCAAGTTTGTCAAATGAGGAAATCGAGCCATCTAGGAGGCTCTGAGCCCATTTCTGTGCTGTACCAGTTAAGGTTAGAATGAAATTTTTTCACCAACTGGCATTTGTGTGACTATCCATGTCCATCTCATTATTGAAGGCTATCAGATGGGCATTTGGACACGTCTCCCCCTTATAAGTCAGATGAGCAGGAAATTTCACCCTTTTCACAAGTGAGGAAGCAATTTCTGGGATGAATGGTGTCTTCCCAGAAAATCTTATTTTCTGGTTCTCTGGGATCTTGGGGGGTAAACCTAAATAAGAGGATTTCCCCTTCAAGGAATAAATATTTGGCTGTATTCTCTCAACAACATGTAATGATTCTTCTTCACCTTCACAAATTTTTAAAGGTGATAGTGAAGGAGCTTTTCCAAGCCTACTCATGGCAGACAATCTTTTCGTTGTCATTGACTCCCTCGTTACAGGCTGGGAATCTGTTTGTCGATAGACCGTCTCAGTCCATCCCTTTTTGATGTGTGTTCCTAACTGGGACAATGCTCCAGGGTTCGAAGGGGTCTTGTACCAGGTGTATCTTCTGCCCGGCATAGACTCGCCTTCGTCTTCCCTGTGAATATTTCTATTACTGTCAGAACCTAATTGGCCTGATTCTTTCTGAATGTGAGGAGGTATATAAGATTCATCCTCCTCTTCCAGAAACCGTTCATTGGAGATCTGCTCCCTTTCATTAGGGTTAATATCTCTTGTTGTCCCTGTTCTAACAGCATCTGCAACTGCTGCTGCCAGCTGGGGTATTGCATCCCCAATGAGAGTAAATTGAGGTTGAACACCCCCAACTTATTGTTTTATTGGTGACTCCTTATGTGCCTGGGACATTGACATACTCGATTGTTCTCTGTTAGAGCTCAATGATTGTCTCAATGATTCTTTGAGCAGCATTCTTAAACCTCTTCCTTTGAGATCTAGGTCTTTTGGACTGGTTAGAATTTTGACTTCGGTTTTCTGAGTTGCTTGTCATCTTCACCTTTCTAGAAAATTCTTACAATAACTTTTAGCAAAGAAAGAAAAAGTGGCCCTCCTTCTAGCGCCAAATTGTTCCTGTTTGATTTTAAAGAACAATTAATTAAGACTTTAATCTCCTGATTAGTTGTTAATCAGATGATTTTTGCTGGTGGAGGTCAATTTAATTCCTTTCCAGTTATCCAGTAAGATCTTTGGATGGAGATGCTGATGATTCCTACAAAACACACCAAAGGGGTTAGAAAGGCCTGTAATTCTTTTCCGAGGACCTTCTCCGACGCCCAAGTTAGTACGGATCAATATATGGATTGCCTAACAGGTCCTTCGAGGTGCACAGTGGCTACCAGGTGGATAACTGCTTAGGGCTTGTTTAGACGTGAGGTCTTTTTGTAATAAATTATCACGACAAATGTCGATTAAATCTTTTGCAAATCTTTGTTCCGTTGCTCTGAAAATCAATGTGAAATTCTGATATTCAGTTAAGATCGTTTGTATTTAATCACTTTGGATTCTTTTTTTCTTTTCTTTCTCTCTAAGAAATTAGTTACCTCATTTATGGCGCTTTGGTGAGTATTTATAGCTAATGATTGTGGAACAAACATTCCTTTTCCGACTCTTAAAGACATTCTCTGCATGCGCCACTCTCCTTTTTAGACATGTCAATCCCTTAATCACAATCGAATACTTTATTTGTCCTTTGTGGCGTTTCTTATTTCTCCTTTGAACACGTATCCCATTTCAAAAAAGTGATGCTTTAATGAAGGACATGTGTCCTCACATGCACGTGAGCTTCTCATGCACTAACCTTCTAAGCCTGTATACAAAATCCTTTAATAACCTTGCCAGATAATTATTCCCAGATAACTACTTATTAACATGAAATATTCCCAGATTCAGGCAGGTTTGATATCCTTTGACTGTCTTTTTATCATAATAACCTTCAAATTAATATTTTACACACACATGGGGTGCATAAGCGTCTAAGAAACATAGTGCAAAAAAAAAGGCCGCATTGTATATGAATAATGATGATTTTGCGAAGGCCATGGAACTTGACAGTAATTACAATAAGACGAATTAAAAAAGATCCTACATGATTATATTGTAACTTATAGATTAAAAATAAATCACATAATAATAGTGATTGATGAATATTGTTGAAAAATCAAATGGGACAAGTATAGCGAATAGGAGGAAGTATAAAATAGGGAAATTCCACATTGGTAACCCTGAGGTTTTGGGTTTTCCACGTGGTAACCAAAACTTTTAAAAAATCCATGTGGTAACCCTGAGGTTTATTAAATTGTTTCACCTTGACTTTCTTGAACATAAAACATTAACAAACGTTGATTTCGAAGCTTTAAGATTGTTGTACGCCTAATTATCCAATTCACCATTTCAAATGCCATCAATTTCAACCGTTTCCCCCAAAACGTAAACCCTAACTCTACCATTTTTCATCCAAATTATGTTTTCCCCCTATATCCAAAGATGGTAAACTTAGAGTTTTTATTTGAGGGGAAAGGTTGAAACTAATAGAATTTGAAATGGTGAGTCGCATAAATAAACGTACAACAGCATTAAAGCTTCAACATTAACTTTTGCTAACGTTTGATGTGCAAAAAGGTTACGGTGAAACAATTTGGTAAACCTCTGGTTTACCACGTGGATTTTTTAAAAGTTTTGATTACCACGTAAAAAATCAAAAACCTCAAAGTTATGACATGTAATTTTCCTATAAAATATTAAGTAAATTAGAAACATAATTTATCTTTTACGCTTTATTGTGAACTTGTGATTGCTAAACTTAAAAACATGAATTATGCGTTTAGATTGTCTTCAACTTTTTCCCTGTGTTTACGTCTCCCGAAATGTTTAATATCATCGACCATCGTAACCCCTAAACCGTAGGTAGACTTTATTGATGTGTCTCAAGTAGGTTTGGCAAATGCTAATCAAAAATGTTAATCTGAGTTAAACCTAACTAAAAATAACTGGGTTTGACTTGAAAATTTTGAACCATTTAATTAAATAGGTCGATTTAACCTGATATGTTTATTAAATAAGTTAGGTTTATTTCAAAATCTTAAACATCAAATAAATTTGTATAATCCATTTAATTATAACCAGCCAATTTCGAATTAAATAAATATGTATAACCTAAACTTAATACATTTAATATTTTTCTCATACTAAATAAACTTAAATTTTAAAAATTAATATCCAAAAAATAAGATGTAGTTAATATTAAAACCCTAAAATAAAAACAAAAAACTGCAAATAGGTTAAATGGCCGAAATTAAGTTGACCTGATCTGTTACAGGTCATGTTATGATTCTGATTTTCAACCAAATTAACTAAATGGAGCTGATTTAGAGTCAAAGAATGTCGAACTTTTGTATACTTAACTTAAACTCAAATCTAAATGCAGCCAACCTAATTTATTTAAAAGGCTTGATCTCAAGTTATTTTGTTTCCTCCTAAACCTATATATTCATCATAAAATATAGAGTGACACATATTATTATGGCTCATTCGTAATGCGTAGTAGTACAACTCAATAGTAATGCACATGGCCGATGGGATTCGAATAAATTAGTTATGATACATCATACATGTATGCCTTCACCCACTATTACATTTTGTAAGGAAAAATATAGCTAACAAAAGCATCAGGCACAAAGTAGTAATTAGTTATCATAATTTTAGCAATGTATAACCTATTCGTATAACAAATAATTTTGAAAGTATTAATAATTGTAAAAGTTACAAATAAAATAATAATATTTAGTTATTTATTTTATTTATTTGTTTTGTTTATTTATTGATGTTGATAACATTAAGTATTAGTTTCATATTACTCTAAATTAAAGTTTACCACTTATAATAAGTTTTTAGATAAATCATAATAAATGAATAAATAAATAAATAACACAATGGATTAGGATTCAAAAGATTTGTCTATTGTCCATTGTAATTGATTGACATATTATGTTAAGTATTAGAATAATACATTATGCTTGGCTACGTGCATGGTTAGAGTACCTTTGATGGTATTAATATAATAATAATTTGGTTAGGTTATAAGTGCATACCATGTTCTCTCGATCTCCTCGTCTAATCTTGTTTATGATCACTTACGGAATCAAATATGGTGAGAAACGCAAACCACAAGATACATTAGAAATGTGGTCTATTAGGAGTAAAAATTAGGTGTTCTTGAATAAATGATCTCATATGGTATTTTTCCTTTAAATGCCACAAGTTGGGCCTGCCTAAGTTTTTAGGGACTCGGGGCGAAAGATTAATTTTGGACTCATAACTATAATATATACATAAAAAATTGATGTTCATATGTCATAAAATAAAGAAAGTGTATTTATCTATATCTATACATAATAAAAAAAATAAACAAAAATGCTCCTACGAGCATTTCTCGACGCAAAATCACTAATAACAGTGTCTAACTCAATAGATTCAAGCGTATCTTTCTCAATACTTAGCATTGCAAGACAATTCAAACATTCTTGAGAAATTGAAGATCTTAAATTATTTTTAAGTATTTTCAACTTTAAAAAACTCCTCTTAGTTGATGCGACGATGACAGGAACAATTAATAAGATTCGACAAGCAATTGAAACATTTGGAAATCAATTAGTTTTTTTGACAAACTCCAAAATATTAAGGGCTAATAATCCATATGGCAAAGTCTTCTGCAACACTCTTAATATATCATCTATATTAACATCCGACACATTGTTTTGAGAATAGGCAGCGCAAAATTTTATGCAACATGCTTTCAAGGATTCACTATCTAGTGACTCCACTTATTTGACTCACATAAAAAACCAAAAATACTTTGAAACATAGTTAGTTGCTCAAATCTTTCCTGAAGTGAAGTGAAGGACATAACCAATAGAACTAGAAAGTAGTTGACTCGAAAATCTTCCTCTGGTGATCGTATCATTTCTTCATGGTCACTTTCATCAAAATGCCTTGTTTGTTGAGTGCGACATTTGGTTGGAAAATCAGCCTCAACCCCTATTACTGAAGCTATAATTTTAGCATGATTCAAACTAGAACAAATTCTTCATCTTTATACTTCTAAAAATATTTCATGGAAATATTTATTTGGTTGATTACAACATCGATGGTGGTGGACTTAGATTGCAACTTCTTGCTCACCATGTCCACATAAAATAAAATATCATACCAAATAACCATGCCAAGCAAAAAGTCAAATTTATTTATTGATTTCCCCAAAAGTCTAATTGGACTCTTTGTCCCCAATTCTTCTTTAGAACCATGGATCTTCAATAATGCAAGCCTTATTTGAGGGGCTTGGAATCGAATAGCTTTCAAACTTTAAATACTACTCTCCCAACGTGTATTAGACAAGGATTTAATAGTTAATCAAAAACATGGTCAGTTAGAACCTTCCACCTTTTAGTAGAGCCTAAAAACAATGTATATATATTTTGTAGAATCCCTAAAAATAAAGTAGCTTTCACACAAGATTATGTCATATCACATAGAGGAAGGTTAAGACTATGTCATGCACAAGACACATACAAAGCTTTTGGGTTTATCTCAAGAAGCCTCTTTTGAAACCCTTGGTGTTTTCCTTTTATATTAGCACCATTATCATAACATTGACCTCTCACATTAAGCACAATAAGATCAAGTGAAAATACTCTTCCACCATTATTTTGGCATTAGACATTTTCACACATCAAATCATTAGTGTCATTTGCTCTTTATGACTCACATCTGGGGTACAATAAAGAATCATGGAAAAATACTTTGTCTTCTTAATAATCTTCAGTATAGAATTTTTCACATTATAAACAAAAATCAATTCATCCTGAATTTTGTGACCAAGATAATGATGATGAATTTCTCCATTTCTTATGCATCAAATATGATCTTGCATTACCGGATCAAATTTACCAATCATCTCCATAACTTCTAAAAAGTTTCCATTATCTTACATAAAGTTTCTTATTATAACCATGAAAAGACAGGTTATATTCAGCTAAAAATTCAACACCACCAATTATTCATTTCAAAACATCCCTCCATCCCTCATTCCCCCTTATTTCACTATCAATTGTTTTATTTTTTTCAACCTAACACTTAGTTCCTTCCTTGAACTCTAGTCATGTGTTCAGGACTATTTTCATGTTGTTTAAGCCTCTCGCTAAGATGTCTCCAATCTTTGAACCCAACACTTGTTAGGTAATGCTTCACATTAGTTTTAATTTGCAGGGGAAACAATACACACTTTTCTGCACATTTTGAATAAACTAGCCACTTTCTATCACTAGTCTCACTATTGCTCAACTTTCGCGAGTAATGGGTATAACTAAAATGTCTTGAATTATTATCCAGTGGAAATACAAGATCAAGTACCCTTATTGGTCCTTTTTCAACAATTAAATCTCTTGTTTGATGATCAAGATTATCTTACCAACAACCCATCTTGTATGAGACCATCTCACGGTGAGACGATCTTAAAATAAGAAGCTCATAAGCTAAAAGTTTCTATTATTGGGCTTTTTAACCTAAATATGAGGCATGTTTCATGGTGAGACCATCTCATACAAGAATTTGTGATCTAACCAATTACTTGGATCATAAATGTCAATGTCAGCCTCGATAGGGGATTTATCATCACAATGTTCTACATTTTGTGTGTTGGCCACATTGTTGTTTTCAATATTCTCATGGTGATCATCATTTGACAAATTCTCACGAGTTTCATGTGAATTCGTATTACGCAATACAAATTTTTCCATGGCCTCCTTTTGTCTCTCTAAAAATTCCTCCATTCGTTGCTTTTTTTTTTTCCGTTTTTGACATCCATATAGATAATGTTTTTTAGACATCATCTTATCAATTGAATAATATAAAAAGTTAAATTAAAGATTACTCACAAAACTTTAATATATGTTAAATCACAAAAGATATAACATCTTAGATATTCAATAATGAATTAAACGAAACAACAAATTAACAATTGAAATTAGAAACTCTTTAATAATGGATATTTAAAAAAATCATTTACATATAAGTTAAACAATCAAATTGCATAATAAAGAAATTTGCATCACTTAAAATCAAGAAATTTTCAAGGCCTTTGTGTAATATTGATTTTTCACATCATATAGAGAGTTATCTACTCTACCAAGAAGTATAGGCTTCTTCATCAAAGATCGCTGCATAAAACATTCATTAGTAGGGGTCGGGGCTGATTTTCATACACAGAATTGAGAAGCCAACCCAAGACAATGTCATTAACTCTGTCCCATGCTTTACCATGGTCTGATCTTAATGTTGATCTTTTCAAAGATTCATCAACAATTCCCAATTTGTTTTTCCTTGACAATGCAATAGACACTGCTCTTTTCCACCCTTTGAAATCCACCCCAAAAAAACAGTAGGCACCAATTTCAAGCCAATGTCTATTGGGTGTAAGTAGTAGGGGTTGGATGGGTTCATGGTGAGTTCTTGTTTTTTTTTTTTCATTTATGTTTGTCATCATGAATGTTGTGCCAATGTGCATAAGAAGAGAATAACGAAAAGAAAAAGGGAAAGATAGACCTGATATCATAGAGGGAAGAACATTAGCAACAGATCAGTAGGTTATACGCCTGTGCACATGAGCATTACATCTTCAAGCCAGCTACACAATATCTGTACTAGTAATCATCAACAAAATCCAAGCATAAATCAGGATTTGGCTAGAAAATATATCCTGATTTACGTCAAGTTCCCGCATTGAAAGCTCATTACAGGCATTAATTTAAATCAAATCACGTGAGCATCAGCCTAATAACTTTCCAGAAAAAAAATAAATTAAAAAGACCCACTAAATTAAACCTAAAGCCTCATTATATATTCCCTTTTTTAGTAAACTCCACTATACATCGGAGCCTTCCCGGGATTATTGGTGTTATTTTGCACGAATTTCATGATTATAAACCTTCCACAGGTCACATACAACTACCGCAACCACCCAAAAGGTATATTGTTTTCGGTGTCATCATAATCTCAAAAGTTAAACCTTTCTTTGAAGGAAAAATTACCTTGAATAATACGAACTTTCACTGATTTTCCAACAATAATACGAACTTTCAATTAACCATGAATAATACGAACTTTGATATATGTTTCCCGCTGGCATACCTGACCGGTTGTTTACCTAGAGAAACGGTAAATTCCCCATTTCTTCATCAGTTTAATGGGTATATAGACAGCTCTTTTCAGCAGCCTCATCTTCCTCATTTGCTAACTTTGCTCTTCCAATTTAATTAGTACTTCTTCCAACATCTAAATTTTTTTTTCATTTTCATTTTAATCTCTAAAGTAATTTGATATTTAACATATATTCTCCTTCGTCATCATCTCAATCTAGAACATCAATTGCAAAAGGAATTCCTTTATGTAAACATGGTGTTCATGCTAAATTACAAATAGTCAAAAAAGGAACAAGGGTTGGTGAGAGGTTTTATAGATGTGCATTTTGGCCAATAAGTTTATTTTTTTCAATAGCTTTATTTTGTTTTATGTTATTTTTGAATTTCTTTATCAATTAGGGTTTCATGATTTGGTTTGAAATGTAGGCACAAGATTGCAAATTTTTTAAGTGGAAAAAAGATGTAGAGTATACAAGTGAAATATCTTCTTGTTTGGAAGAAGAGAAAGCTATGTTGATTGAAAAAATAAGGAAATTGAAGGCTAAGAATGCGAAGTTGAAAGAAAGTGAAGCTATGTTGAAATGGAAAGTTGTTGAATATGTAAATGCACAAAAAGCGTTAAGTTTTGTACTTGTTGCATCATGGGTTTTGTTTGTATTGTTCTTATTTATGTTAAGCTATGTATAAGAATTTGATCATGTAATGGAATTTTATGTATTGATTAATCAACAACAAACAATAATCATGTATGGATTAACAAAATGGAAACAAACATCCATCCATTTTCGAGTAAATTGACACAGAATTTCATCCATTTTCGAGTGAATGGATACAAGCCCAATTTTTGGGATTAAAACAAAATTTAGGGATTTATATTGCAATTAAGAAGAATTAATTAACCATGAATGAGATGATATCTTTGTAGTTGATGCGTGAGAACGAGAGGAAGAAGAATCAATGGAAATCACGAGCTTGAGGAAGATGATTGAAGAAGCAGTGCTGCGTAAGGGAGAAGGTCCTGCTTCGTTTTCCTTTACTTATTTTTATCAGCAAAATTTTTTTTTTTAAAAGAATGGGTAAGTTTACCGGTAACAGGTAAATTGGTATGCCAGCGGGAAACATATATCAAAGTTCGTATTATTCATGGTCAATTGAAAGTTCGTATTATTGTTGGGAAATCAGTGAAAGTTCGTATTATTGTTGGGAAATCAGTGAAAGTTTGTATTATTCAGGGTAATTTTTCCTTCTTTGAATTCATATTTATTTTCTCTTCACCTACTATAGTGATGGGTCAAAAAATTTCAGCCATTTTCTTTTCCTCTTTACATTATCGACACTAAGAGCAAAAATTTAATTTTTTTCTAATTATCTTTTTACCATTATCATTTTATTCAAATTAATCTCTAAAATTCATAAAATAATATTCAAATTTAATATTTTTATTTATCAAGGCAATTTGAGTCAATTTTTTTCACCTTCATCATTTTATTCAATGAGTCAATTTCTTTTTATTTTTATCACTGATTCAATTTTTTCATTCATCCAACACTAAAATTTAGTCAATAAAATAATATAATTGAACACAATAGTAAAGCCCATACACCAACCCAACCTATTCCACCCTAACCAATGGGCTTTAAATCCCATACCCCACCCCAACCTATTCTACTCTAACCAATGGGCTCTAAGGCCCATCCCCACCCTATGAGCTCCTACCCTATAGGCTTTAAAGCCCTTACCCCATCCTACCACACTACTTATGCCTACAAGCCTACTGCCTTACCACTACCTATACCTTACTCTAGGAACCCTATTGGTCTACTACCATTACCCTAAAGGGCCTACTTATTCCTACCTTACGGACCCTGTAAGCCCTTAGCCTATATAAGCCCTAATGACCCATATCCTATGTTGATGATTGGTGACTCGAATCGAGTTTTGATCGTAGTTGTAGATGAATTGAAGTCAAACGAGTGAAAATATGGGTCAGGAGCTAGGCGACGAGTCGTAGCTTCCTCTCTAAAGTCACATTTTTGGGTCAGAATGTTTGCCACGAGTCGTGGCTTTTTTGGGGACGAGTCGTTGCTCATTGGAGACAACTCGTTGCTTTTGACGGTTATGCATTTTGTCTATTTTCTCGTGGGTTTTTTTTATGGTTATTTGAGTTTCTTGGAGCCCAAGTATCTTAATGTTAGGTTTTAGTATATATATCACCTTCTATGCTAAGGTTTCATTATTCACAAATTGAGAGAGATCACAAGAGAGCCATTATTATTTATGAGTGTTATTGTGATTCATCTTGTAAATTCTTTGCGATCGTAGTGAAATTATTTGATTTCAGTGCCGGTGGACGTAGCTATCACATTGATAGTGAACCACGTTAAATCTCTTGTGTCATTTTCTTATTGTTTGCATTGAATTTCTTTTTTGTTTCATTATTGTTTCTTTGATCTTGCTTCCGCTGTCGCACAATAATTGGCATTAAGAGCTCAGGTTTTAGTCCTTGGAGAGTTTTTGAGTGAAACAATGGCTGGAGATTCTACAATAAGAACTGAGAAATTTACCTGGAAAAATAGCTTCCGGCTAAGGCAAGTAAAGATGAAGGCTCTTTTGAAACAGCAGCAAATCTGACGTCCGTTGGCTCCAAAGAGTACTACTGCAGGGTCAGAAGACGGACTAATTGATGGGCAATTAGCAGTAATGGAGGAAAAGGCTCATTCTACCATTTTGCTAAGTTCGGATGATCATATCATCACGGAGGTCGCTGATCAGGCTACAGCAGCAGGATTATGGTTGAAATTAGAGTCATTGTATATGACTAAGTCGCTGACCAACAAATTATTGCTGAAGCAGCAGTTGTTCAGCCCCCGAATGCAGTCAGGTACTCCTTAACGGGAACATCTGAAGACTTAACTCTATTCGACTGCATTTTTGCGTAATTTAGATGTTGAGATAGATGACGAGGATGCAGCGTTGATTTTACTTGTGTCTCTACCGTCTAGCTATGAGAATTTTGTTGAGTCTTTTGTTGTTGGTAAGGACTCACTAACCTTAGAAAAAGTGAAGGCAGCACTTCATACTAGAGAACTTCATCAGAAAGCTATAGGTGATAACGGGGAATGTGGCGGTGGGTTGTTTGTTAAGTACGAGAAATCTAAAAAGAAGAAGGGGGTTAACAAGGGCAACAATACTGGGTCGGGTGCTGGAAACAACAATGAGGTAAGAGCGGGAAAGACTTGTTATTACTGTAAGGAACCAGGTCACTTTAGAGCTAATTTTACGGTGAGGAAGGGCAAGTCCCAAGATGCTTTAGTTGAGGAAAAATCGAAGGAGAACTATACTTCAGAGGAAGACTTGGCCTTAGTGAGTTCTACAAAGTCTGGGCATCTTTCTGATGATTCGGGGTGTTCGTTCCATATGAGTCCGCGTCAAAACTGGTTTGATACGTATGAGTCTTGCAATTGGGGTACGGTTATTTTAGGTAACAATCCACCGTGTAAGATTACGGGCATTAGGTGCATGAGATTAAGGACTAGTGATAGGAGAAAGTTGACATTAACTAGGGTGCGGCATTGATCCAAGTACGCGTGGTCAACACACGACATTGGATTTGATACGAAATGGGGGGGATATTCCAAGGCTGACATGCAGCATATTGACAAGAGCTGGACTGCCAGGCCTCCTCTCAACACAACCCCGATGCATTCCTTTGATCAATCAATGGAATGATCAATGTTCTTGGATAGGGTGTAGTGTGGCCTTGAAGGCTGATCAAGGATTCACACCAACACGAAGGGAAAACTGGCCCTAGTAACCCAATTGCAAAGGCAAATTAAAAAAAACTTGTTGTTTACAATGACTGAGCCATCTATATATAGACATATGGGAAGTGGGAAATACAATGACAAGGCTTATGGCACGCCCTTAAACAAGAATAATGGCTAAAAAGTATCACGTGACTAACATGTGCACATTTTAAGGATCAAAAATCAGAAAACAGAATTCTTATTTTGCTGCACTATCCGCTGAACACTCGACCTTCAGCTCCATTTCTTTGGGTCTTCCCGTGATGGATAAGAGGCAATTAAGGTCTTGATCGAAAGCTCCAAGTATAGAGATTCCATTTTTATCCTCCATGTCTCCCAAGGTGTGTGGGTTAGCTCGGGACATCCCTTGCAAGGTCACCTGGTCACCAAATCAGAACACCAGTTCTAATCTCAGCATCGACCTGCTGACTAGAGGACCTTGTGCACGGATTTCAGAAAGCTGTGTGCACTATTAGCATGGTTCTTGGACCTTTATGGCTAGGCCTATGTATAGAGATGACGTCCCCATGAATGGTTAGGTCTAAAGCTTCATGGTCAAGGCTTGGGTCATGCTGCAAGGTGGGCTGCTCGCTGGTTTGCGGCTGTGCTGTTCTGCTGCTGTTTTTAGTGTTCTGTGTATGTTGTTGGCTTTTCTTGTTCTTGCCTTTGTATCTATTCTTCCATGATCAATTCATACCCCTTCCTAGCTATCTTGGCTCTCATTACATTCAAGATCCATGGGTGAATCACTAAGTGCAGAATCAGAATAACTTGGGAGATGCATGTGCATATGGTTGAACAACACACGTCTATTCTTCCACTTATTGCCAAGCTACCAAGATCTGAACCAATATGGTTCAGGCATGTCCCTGTTTTGGGAAAAAATTTGATTTCATTGGGTACCTTCGATGATTTGGGGTATAATGTAGTGTTTTCGGATGGAGAGCTTTCCATTTATCGAGGTTCTAAGTTGGTACTTAAGGGTATCAAGAAGAACACCCTCTATGTCTTTGAGGGTGTTACACTATCTTGTTCGACGGTGTGCACATCAGTGTCTCACCAGGAGATGACCAAGATTTGGCACATGAAACTTGGTCATATGGGGGAGAAGGGGATGCAGCTATTGTCTAAGAGGGGTCTACTATCCAGGATCAAGGTTGCCAACCTTAAATTTTGTGAACATTGTTTGGGAAGAAACACAAGTCAAAGTTCAGCAAGGGTGTTCACATTACTGATGATGTGCTCGATTATATAAATTCAGATTATTGGGGTCCATCTAGGGTTGAAGGTGTGGAAGGTTTATGTTATTTTGTGTCATTTTTAGATGACAAGTCCCGATACATATAGCTTAGGTTGCTTAAGTCAAAAGCTTAAGTCAAAGGATGAGGCCTTCAAAGCGTTTAAGCAATGGAAGGCATTGGTGGAGAATCGACAGGGTAGGAAGATCAAGAAGCTATGAACAGACAATGGGCTAGAGTTTTGCAAAGAGGAGTTTAATCAGTTTTGCGCAGATGAGGGTATTGGTCGGCATCATACCTCCAGGATGACACCACAACAGAACAATGTTGTAGAGCGGGTTAATCAAACACTGCCTGAGAGAGTTCGATGCATGCTTTCTAATGCAGGGCTTGGGATGAGGTATTGGAGTGAAGCTGTCATGACAGATTGTTATATCATCAATTGGTCCTCATTCGGGAATTGACTTCAAAATCTCGTTTGAGATACGAAGTGGTAAGTTTCCTAGTTTCTCTAATTTGAAGATCTTTGGTTGTGTTGCTTATTATCATGTTAGTGAGGGTAAGCTGGATCCACGAGCCAAGGTGGGGTGTTTTGTTGGGTACGGTGATGGTGTGAAGGGGTTTAGGATCTATTCACCTTCGGAGGGTCGGGTCATTTTTAGTAGGGATGTTGCTTTCGATGAGAGCACCATATATTCCAAGAAGAACTCGAAGTCTTCTAATTTGGGAAGGAAGGGGAGAACATGATACACACAGATGGAGTGATTGAGGTACATCAGTCATCCATTGTTGATTTACCTCGAGTGCAATTTGTTGATGATGATGCTGAGGTTTCAATGTCGGGTACTCACGAACCTAAGGTTGTTTCTACTTCTCCTAACTTTGGGGAGGAAATGGAGTAGTCTAATGAGGGGTCTTCTAGTCAATCTGACACCATTCTTGAGTGACCTAAATAAGTTATCAAGAAGCCTGTTAGGTTAATTGAAGAGATGGAAGGAAGAAATTACTGTGTTGAGAATTTGATATGTTATGCATTGAGTGTAGCTGATGATGTAGAGTCATATGAACCTACCACATAAAAACAACCAATTAGTTGTAGTGAGTCGGGGGCAATGGCTTGCTGCAATGGGTGAAGAGTTGTAGTGTCTTTACAAGAACAGAGTGTGGGAACTTGTGAAGGTACTAGAGGGGATGAAGCTTGTAGGGTGCAAGTGGATTTTCAAGAAGAAAGAAGGGTCATCTGAATCTGAGAAAGTTCGTTTTAAGGCTAAGCTAGTTGCAAAGGGGTTCAGTCAGGTAGAAGGGGTTGATTTTGTGGAGGTATTCTCATCGGTGGTTCGACATACTTCTATTCTTGTTGTAACACCCCGATATTTTCCCGATATTTTTTTCCCTGATATATTTAATAATTTACTAGTAATATTATTTCTATATATATATTTTATTTATTTTGGGCTTGGTCATGAGATTTGCAATTTTTTTTGGCAATTAGAATTATTTGGGCCCAAACTTTTCCTTAACCCATCTTTTATTTTCAAAAAAAAGAGGAGGGACTCTTGGTGGAGTTTGTAACTCCCTTAGAGTAATGAAGAATCAAGGCATTAATCCCATATAATTAACCCTTCTTAATTCCTTAATCATTTTCATTTTGACATCCTTTCATTTCTAAAGTTTCCAAGGACAAAAAAAAAATATCCTCTCAAAATTCCTCCTAATCCACATTCCTAACTCTATTACCCTTCATCATTTGGTATTTTTTCTTTATAATTGTAAGAGTAATTCTTAATCTATGTTGATTCTTAAGTTTTAATTTAAAATTCTATGATTATTATATGTTTTATCTTATAATTCATGTTTAATTTATGAATTTAAAATTTCATGTATGATTTTGGGATGTATTTTTCTATATAAATTGATGAAGGATGTTTCTTATTAGAGTTTTTAGATATGCATATATGTGAAGAATAGGACTGGTTTGTGTGATGGGCGATTTTGAAATTTATATATAAATATGAATGTTCATGTAAAAATAATGTGTGTGTGTTTTTTTATATTTGGTGGAAAAGCTATTTATTTTATTGGCTAATATGAGAAATTTATAATTTTGCTAGAGAAAAAAAATATACAAACATGTATAAAGAAATTATTATTGAACAATGAATTTAATCTCAAAGATGGTTCATACGAATTATATAAATTTGGTCATTGATATTTAATAAGCAATATACCATTTGGAATTCATTTGTTGATGAATTTTGGTAAATCCCGTAGGGTTAGGGAAATGGTAAAAAAATCTGTTTTTGGAGCACTTTTTGGCTTGAAATAGGTTAAAAATACTTAGTGTACATTATGAATTATGAAAATTGATACCCGGGGGTTTTGACGCCTTCCGGACGCAACGGTGAAGTCGGAATTTCAGTTTGACAGTGTTAACATACTGTTTTGGATAGAATACTAAATCTGAATTCTATTTGATGTTATGTTGTGATGAAGTATGTTGTGTGATCATGAATTGCTTGCAAGTGTGGCTTGATGTTAGATGTGTGTATGTGTGTGTGTGCGCGCCTTGATTGTGGTTTGAGAAAGTGTGAATATATGCTTATTCCCGTATGTATGATTGAATCGTGTAGGAAGTCGATTCGTGATGGGAAGTTGATAGGTTCATTTAAGATTTGCTTTTGCTTTTGCTTTTGCTTTTGCTTTTGCTTTTGCTTTTGCTTTCTTAAGGTACGTACACGTAGTAAAACTTTGTATATCGTGGATTGGTTGTTATAAAGGAATAATAATAATAATAATAATAATAATAATAATAATAATAATAATAATAATAATAATAATAATAATAATAATAATAATAATAATAATAATAATATATTGAATAAAGTGTGAAGGTGATGTTATGCTTTCTTATTCAAGAGATATGATTTCAATAACTTGATGAGTAGAGGTAGTATGACCTCACTAACTTTAAAGTAGACGTAGTATGACGTCGATTGGTGGAAAGATTTTACTCGCGGTTTGTGGGGGCATTATGAGCCACCGTGGGGGTATGCATACTTAACCATAGGCATCGAAGTAAGGCGTGTTGCCTATGGTAGAGACTTGCTTAGGGGTTAGCTCCCCCTAATGTATTGTCTTACTCCTGAAGTTTGGGATTTGGTTCGGCAATATGGCCGGAAAAGTACAGCAGTATGGCTGAGTGACTCAATGAATCATTTGAAATTTATTAAAAAGTAAATATTGAACTGTAGCCGACGCATGGTAAGTTGCCATTGTGCTTTATGCTATAATGTTAATGTTATATGAAATGTTTTTGCTAACGTGTACCTTTGATCTTAACGATCCTGCGATTATGTTGTTTTTCCTTTCGGGGTTAATAACTAGCAGTGAGTTAAGTTGCAGGCTGGGGAGTGAGGATTACATTTGAAGAATAAAAGAGATAGAGTACGGAAGGATTTTAATTTTGAACTTTATTAGCTTTTTAGGAATGGATTTATTTAAGAGGCGACTTCGCTCTCGATATGTACTCCTTGGACTTTGGTTTCATATCTTTTATCCGCTGCAAAGACTACGATATCACTAATTAATCTACAATAACTCTAGTATAACTCGATTCGCAAGTTTTAACATTAAAAATTTCGTTTTCTCGTGCCTTTATGACATCTTAGTTAAACTCGGGTCCTGGTTGGTTTTCTTTTAAAATATAAAAATCTCTCTTTTAACGATCCGAGTTTTTCCTGGATGTTACACTTGTACTATTGTCAATTCTACTACATTATGACCTTGAGCTGTTGCAGTTGGATGTTAAGACGGCTTTCTTCCATGGTGATTTGGAGGAGGAGATTTTGATAAAGCAGCCCGAGGGATTCGAGATTCCAGGGAAAGAGCACTATGCATGTAGATTGCTAAAGTCATTGTATGGACTTAAGCAATCCCTCACCAATGGTACAAGAGTTTGATTCTTTTATGGTTTCGCATGGTTTTGATAGGAACTCTTATGATTGTTGTGTGTATCATAGTAAGCTGGATGATAGTTCCACGATTTATCTGTTGTTATATGTTGATGACATGCTTGTTGCCGCAAAGAATAAATTTGATGTTGCTAGACTTAAATAATTGCTTAGCTCGGAATTTGACATGAAAGATGTGGGTCCAGCTAAGAAGATTTTGGATATGGAGATCTATAGGGATCGGGTTAGGGGTAAGCTTTTCCTGACTCAGAAAAGTTACATCGAAAAGATTTTGTCTCATTTTGGGATGGAGAAATCGAAGCTTATAAGTACACTAACATTTGTGAGCTGCAAATTGTCTTTGTCTATGTCACCTCAAACTGAGGAAGAGTTGGCGTAAGAGTTGGCGTATATGTCTAGGGTCCCTTATGCCAACGCAGTTTGTTGTTTCATGTATGTTATGATCTGTACTAGGCCGGATATTGCGCACACTGTTAGTGTTGTGAGTATGTTCATGGCTCAACCTGAGAGAGAGCCCTGGCAGGGGGTGAAAAGGATTTTTCTCTACTTGAGAGGGACAACTGATATTGGTCTTGTGTATGGGAATTGTAAGGAGTGTTTGGTAACTAGATATAGTGATTCTGATTATGCAGCTGATGTGGATTCCAGGTGGTCGGTAACCGGTTATGTGTTCACTTTGGGTGGTTCTGTGGTTAGTTGGAAGTCTACATTGCAGTCTTTGGTTACGTTGTCTACTACTGAAGCTGATTATATGGCTATAACTTCTGCAGCTAAAGAGTCGATTTGGCTCAAAGGCCTTGTAGGTGAACTGGGTAGTGCACAAGATTTTGCTCGGTGTATTGTGATAGTCTAAGTGCTATTTGCTTAGCTAAAGATCAAGTGCACCATGATCAGACCAAGCACATTGATGTCAGGTATCATTTCTTGCATACTGACAAGAGGGTAAAGTTAAAGAAGATCGGGACCACTAACAACCCAGCTGATTTCTTTACTAAGTTTGTTCCATTTAGTAAGTTTAAACATTTCTTAGACTTGCTAAATATTAATTGCTATGTGTAGGAGGCCCTTAAGGGCAGTGTTGGGGAACTCCTGTTGTAGGCATGTTGACCTTAAGGTGGAGCTTGCCCGAGACTTGTGATGTAGGTGGAGCATTATGAGTTGTTATACTTGGTGGCGGGTATGTGATGGGTCTTGGGTGAAGACTTGATGGCCTGGGATGGGTCTTGGTTGAAGACTTATCGGGATGTACGGTTTATGCATGAGCTTTACCTCGCGTTTGAATTGAGATATGTTCTCTATGTGTTGATGGGATCATTTGTTGACTACGAGTTCTCGTCAAGATGGAGATTGTTGATGGTTAGTGACTCGAATCGAGTCTTAATAGTAGTTGTAGATAAATTAAAGTCGAACGAGTGAAGATATGGGTCAGGGCTGGCAAAAGCTGACCCGACCTGCTAACCTGATCTGAAACCGACCCGAAATTAGCGGGTTTGGGTTTAGATTTTTGACCCAATTGATTAAATGGGTCAACCCGACCTGATCTGTTTATTAAATGGGTTAGGTTCAGGTTGAATATTTAAACCCGAAAAAAACCTGTTTAACCCATTTATTAAATTGGTCAATCAGGTCAGGTCGACCCATATTTAACCCATTTATTAACCCATTGAAAATTTTAAATAAAGTCATAAACTCAAAATTCATAAAGATGATGATATATTACATCATAAAGGACATAAGTCATAAACTGATAAACATAAACTCATAAAGACTGAAAGACATAAACCCTAAACATTTGCGCCTCCACTTGTTCGTCACTTCCTCTTCTCCTTCCTCTTCTCTCTTTTGTGCGATTCTGCGACCTACCGCCGTCCGCCTACACCTTCAGACCTTCTCCTTCCTCTTCTCTGCGGCAGCTTCTTCTCTTCTCCTTCATCTTCTCTGCGGCACCAAGGTAAGTATTATTAACACATAAAAGTCCGATTTTTCTTTTTTTTTTATCGATTTTATTTTTTTTAGATTTGGATTGTGTTCGATTTTTTTGTGTTTGATTTTGATGTTCATTGCTAGAACTGCTATTTCCATTGTTGTTAATGCCATCTTTAATTCTTCATAATAATTTGGTTCGTGTTTGTGTTATTTAGGGTTCGATTTTTTCGACTTTGTTGGGGTTTCATTTTTACTAAACTGGTAATTTGCATCTTGTTTTTGATTTCATTTTTCTGTTTCATTTTTTATCGATTTTTTCGATTTTTCTGTTTGTGTTATGTTTACTCTATTTTTCTTTATTTACTCTATTTTTTGGTTTTCTGACCCAATTTTTACAAGATTCATATGTTCTGAGCTTGTTGCTTCATCGGTTTCATTTCTCATTTCAGGTATTTTTTTTATTTTTATTTTACTTTAATATTGTGTAATCTGTATAATCTTTGGTTGTATACTGTATAATCTTTAAATGGGTCATTAGCAGGTTGACCCGACCTGCTACAGATCAGGTCGGGGTTTCAATTTGACAAGAATATCAAATTGATCAGCTAAAGCCCAGATAGATTTACATCAGGTGACATAACGATAATTAAGGATTGGACACATCTATCATACTGTTAGCACTTGAGCATAATCAGTCCCGATAAAACAATTCTTTCATTAATAAAAAATTTAAACTTAATAAAAAAAATTGGCCAAAAATCATTAGATTATCAAATAATTCTCATACATAGATATCAAATGAAAATTATGTGAAGTACAAATTACGATTAGACTAGAAATAAGAATTATACCAATATTGATAGATATGTAATAATAATCAGTTAAGTTAAATTGGTGGATTATCCATGAAGCTTTCAGCATATGTCAGTAGCATGCCCATGGATCTTAGTGACCTTACATAATCGCAATTTTTTAAAAATTTATTGACGTTCTTGTTAGTAGTAGACCTACCGGTTCCCCTTGCTTCATATGTTTTTCTTTTAAAAGTTATTCGGATTAAAACTAAACACTAAATGGTTTGAACCAAACAAGAAACACCAAATTAGGTGTAGTCCTTATAATTTTTCCACTAACTTTTTAAAAATATCCTTTTAATAATTACTGTCATTATATATTTTACAGTAACTTAATTTTAATATTTTTTTATGTTTATGGAGGGAAAGTTGATTAAATAAATTTGGTTGCAGAAAGATAGAGTGTACATTTAAGTTACCCGGTCAATTTCAAGTCATGTAATTCGGATAGGTTCAAAAATGATTATTATATTCATATTGCTTTTTACATAATTATAAATCAATTTTTAAAATTAGATAAAAATAAGTTCAACTATAACGTCCAGTAAATCTGAGATGAACGAGTGTGTTACAAGTTGCAGTAAGTGGGAGACAGATCTGCTTAAAATGGAAAGAGCAATACTCATGGACCATAGTCGTAGGGAACAAATAGATCAGAACACATAACACTATTATGGATCCCAGAAGCTGCGGGCCACCACGTGTACGACATCGCAATCAATTTACAGAATCTGCCATTCTGCCTTCTTCCCACGCGGCACTCTCTCTCTCTCCCCTCTTAGATATTTTATGTCCCCCTTGGGCCTTGGCTTACCCTTACTATCTATGTCCCAATAAATTTAAGGTAAAAAAAAAATTATGAGTTATAAAAATTTATAATAAATAAAGAGAGAAAATAAATTATGTTGATTAAATTAAAAGCAATTAATATGATAATATAGAAAACTCGTACAATGCACAAAGTTGCTAGTATAAAAATATTTATATATATAAATTTTAAATAAAGATGCAATTAAATGTTTTCCATATAAAATTATAATACTCCTATTTCTTATAAAATAGATATAAAATTTTAAAACATATAGTGCAATTTAGTGGAAAAAAATTAGGATGTAAATATAAGTATTGATTAAAATTCTCATACTTATTAAGGCAAATTCTAAAGTTAATACATAACTAAAAATTATAAAAATTTGATATTATGAAAATATGTGACGAGATGAATAAAACAAGATTTCACATGACTATATTTTTTTCATATATAGCCAAAATATGTAAATTACTATAAATGATAAATAGTGTAAAAGTTAATTTGTTGCAAGTAATATGAAATGGAGTTATATTTGTGACATAGAAGATTTATTATTATTATTTATGGAAAAGAATAATTTTTAATGCTTATTATACTTAGTGATGTAGGAAATAGTGCACATGCAATTTCACATTTTTTTTTAAGATTCTATGTGATCTTACATTGAAAAGTATAAAATAGTTTTACTAATATTTAAGATTGTGAAGTACTCATACTATTTAGGTGGTTTTAGTAAATAACGTTGATTTGTAAAGTTATGTTCTATAAATTTTTTATTAAGACCGTTTCATCGTGAGACGGCTTAATATGGGTTGATCCAATCTTTATTTTTTAAATTCAAATGAAAAAAACTGTATTTAATTAGCTAACTGCTATGTAAATTTAACTTTGGGTTACTTGTATGGGTCCGTATCACGATGAAACGGTCTCATACAAGACTTGTTGGTGAAGTTAACAAATGACCCTTGTATGGTAAGATGAGAGTTTGTGATTTTAATTTACCATTTTTAATTTTGATTATTTTATTATTATTATTTTTGTTTGTTTATGGTAATTTATCTTATTGATTACATATTATTGTATTATTAATTGGTTTTAAGTTGAAAACTCATTAAATTTGTGGTACAATCAGCTATTCTTTTATGTGAGTGTTATTTACAAACTAAATCCAGTAATAAAATCATTAATAATTTATATATTACTAAATATAATTAAATTGCAAATATAATTTTATGTTTTAAATTGTAAGAATGCTGTGTTGTGATTGCTTAAGTTAAAAACATGAATTATACGTATAAATGTTGTATTGATCTTATCCGAAGAGTATATTACTATATTGTGTACTTTGTATCCGTATGTTTACAACATCTAGAAATGTTTGATGTCATCGTAACCACTAGCCTGTAGGTAGACTTTATTGATGAGTCTTAAAGTTATTCTGTTTCCTCGTAAACATATTCACAATTAAAAAAAAAATAGAGTGACACATATTATTAAGGCCTATAAATCATAATGGGTAGCAGTACAGCTCAACAGTAATGCACATGGCTCATGGGATTCGAATAAATTAGTTATGATACACGTAGGTGAACCCACACGGCGGGTCAGTAGAGGCCCGTCCTTCTTGTCGAAAATATGCAAATTTTTGTAATTTTAACTTTAATCCTTTTTATTAATATATTATATAATTTAAAAAGTACATAATTATAACAAATATTACTATAGTCTATTCAATAATTGATTAGTATATTTGTGTAATATATTAGAATAATATTAGGCTTGGCTACGTGCATGGTTTGAGTATTTCCTCTGATGGTATAATACTATTATTGTAGTGGTTAGGTTATAAGTGCATACCATGTTCTCTCGATCTCCTTGTCTAATCATGTTTATAACTATAGGGAATCCAAATATGGTAAGAGCAGTAAACCACTAGATATATACTCCTTCGATTTTTTTTTTATTATATTTTAATTCTTATATTATTTTAAGTGGTCCCCTCATTTTCTTAGTACTTGTGTCCAAACCAAATAAGAGGGAGTATAAATGTGGGTTATCGAGACTTTAGAAGTAATTATTATGAGAAAGTTTTGTATAGTATGGATATAGTGTACACTATTTTAGTACTTTTAATATTTGAGAAGATATCATCTTAAATAATATTTACGGACATTTTGAGTTAATAGTATTAGTTGAGAGTATAATTTACAATTTTTCAAATCAGTATCTCTATGAATATTAAGGGTGTTTAAAATTCGATATCAAATCAATCTGATTTCAAAAATCCAATTATTTAATTTTTCGATATTACAATCCGATTTCAAAAAGAAATATCAGAGTATCCAGACAATTCGGATTGAAAACGAATTATTTAAATTACTAGGAGGTAGAATATAAGTATATAGACACCACTCTATAAGTCTGTAGTGCCCCTTTCAATTTTATCAATGTGAGTCTTTTAGCTTTTCATATTCCAACTCTCGGATGATCACTTCAAATTTATAACATTATTATTTTAATTTCCTTACTTTTTGCCAATGCGACTAGTTATACTAGTATATTACTATATTTACATTGTATTACTTCACTTTGGAATTTTATTTTTTTTTGTCAACTTAAGAAAAACATCCCAATTTTTTTATTCTAATAGAGAATTTACTGCTAATGATTTTGAGATTCTTTTTTTTTTAAAAAAAATGATAGTAAACATGTTATTAACGCAAATAGTAATTAAAATAACTTTTTTTTTTTTGCTATTGTTTTGGCTATTATGTGTGCTCACGTTGCTTTGTCTTCCACCTGAATTTATCATATTTTTACACTTTTCCTTACCCATCTTAAAATGACCCTCGATTAATAAGGACATATCGGTCTATTATTCAAGACTTCATTTTTTTTAGGGGCCTAAGTTTTATATTAATTTGAATTGACTTTATATATAATTTACATTTTGAATCTGTAATATGAATTATTAGAGTACGTATTATATTATTATAACGTCTTAATTTTTACAGAACTTTTTATCTTTACACTGGGATCCAAAAACAAATAACACACAACTGACTTAAGTAGATTATATTATATATACAACCTTAATTAAGAGAGTAAAACTTACAAATAAATCTGGTCAAGATAAACTATACTTGTAATTTGCTTTGTGACAATCACTGAGTGACATAATATCACATTGTCCATTAATGATGGCCCAATTTGCAAAGCAATTAACAGTCCATTATAACTTCTACAGATACAATACAACTTAAATTTAGGGTTTATCAACAAGTCTTCTATGAAACCGACTTATCGTGATACGGATCCATACAAGCAGCCCATTAATTAAAAAATATATAAAAAAATCAATAAAATCTTAACTCATACTTGTACAAAAGCAACTTTTTATATATTTTAAGCTGATATAATTAAATTCATCTTACGATAAGAAAAACACAAATTTCAACCCACAATTTAGAGTCACATAGTCACATTAGTGCTCTGACCATGCATTATAATATGCAAGTAGAACTAGATAATATGATCAATCAAAACATTAACAGTCACGGAATTACGTTTATTCTAAGTTCAACAATGCATGGCGTATTGGTAATGGAGGAATTAATAGATCCATCCAAACCAATGTTAGCATAATGAATAGCACGAGCAACTCTATTATAAGGTACTCAAATAATTATAGGCCGAATTATTTGATTAAATATAATGAAAAATTAGATATTTGATATAGAAAAATAATTTATTCAAATTTTGAAACCGAGTATATATTCAGATAAGATATTTTTGATAAATGGATAAGGATTATGATACGGAAAACGCCTTAAATATGTTGCTTTAACTTGCAATCTAACATGGCTGCATTAACAAAAATGGTAAAAAAAAAAAAAAAAAAAAAAAAAAAAAAAAAAACAATTAATAGCCGATTTGCAAGGCTGAAAAGTTTTGCACATGGGTTCATAAAAATCCTTCTCTGATAATCGCCCACGTGTGTTATCATTCATTTGACTTTGCGATCACATTTATGTATTGCAAGTTTAGTCAATTATTTGGTACTAAGTGTAACTATTGCGATTAAGGAGCACCAAATTGTAAAAAAATAAAATAAATAAAATAAAAAAATTGCTCTTTTAGTGGAGGTGTTATGAACCGACATTTACTCAATATTATATAATTGAATTGACTCTAACTCGATCTTTAAAAGGATTTATTAATGTATAAAAATTAATGTAGACGTAAGATTTAATTTTGAACAAATTCAAAACCATTCATATAACTTGGACGCAATTTGCAAGTGATCTTCGATATCTTAAAGTGGTGTGTTCAGGAGGTGATTTAGATAATAATTTATAGTTCATAAGCTGGGGTGACTAACTGATACCACCAAATAAGGATCGAAGCTCCCATGGACTAAAGTGCATGCAGGCCTTGGACCATGGTGAAGAATTAGGATGAATTCTGTGTTTTTTGTATTGATTTTCTTAGAATTACAATCCTAATATATATACAAACTCTTATGAGCCAATTAGAGAAATGCCTTGGACAATCAGAAATTTCCCTAAATACATTTGGCTAATCTAAGTAATTAAAATATTTACTGATTTATATTATTCCAGAATATATTTCCACACTCCCCCTCAAGTTAGGTTATGGGATTCCCAACACCTAACTTGGTCAAAGTAGTTTCGAAAACTTCAGCGGAAACGGCCTTTGTGAGAATGTCAGCTAACTGATCCTCTGATCTCACATGTGGAATGCTGATGATTTCCTTCTCGAGTTTTTCCTTTATGAAATGTCTGTCAACCTTCACGTGCTTTGTTCGATCATGCTGCACCGGGTTCTCTGATATATCAATAGCTGCTTTATTATCACAGAATAACTTGCACGCTCCTGTTGGTGGAAAGCCAAGTTCGCATAAGAGTTTTCTTAGCCATAGAATCTCTGTTATTCCTTTTACTACCCCTCTGAACTCTGCTTCTGCACTTGATAAAGCGACTACTTTCTGTTTCTTACTCCTCCAAGTAACCAAGTTACCCCCTACAAGGGTGAAGTATCTAGACGTAGATTTCCTGCTGTCTCGATCTCCTGCCCAGTCAGCATCTGTGTAGGCAACAAGGTCAAGATGATGATTTTTACCGTAGAAGACTCCTCTATCACTTGTGCCTTTCAAGTATCTCAAAATTCTTATCACTGCTTCCATGTGTGGATTTTGTGGTAAGTGCATGAATCGACTTACAACCCCAACTGCATATGATATGTCAGGTCTAGTGTGGGATAGATAGATCAATTTTCCTACCAGTTTCTGATACTTTTCCCTGTCAGCTGGTTCTCCTCCAGGTGTTGTCTGCAGTCTGTGATTAGCAACAATTGGTGTTTCTGCTGGTTTGCAATCAAGCATGCCAACTTCTGCTAACAAATCTAGGACATATTTCTTTTGATTGATGAAGATTCCCTTCTTGGATCGCAAGACTTCTATACCAAGGAAGTATTTTAAGTTCCCCAAATCCTTCATCTCAAATTCCATGAAAAGTTTCTTCTTGAGCTCTTTTATCTCCCTTTCATTGTTCCCGATTATTACCATATCATCCACATAAATGATGAGGCATGTTATCTGACTACCGTCTTTCTTTAGGAATAGGGTATGATCGGAATGACTTTGTTCATAGCCAAATTTCTTCATTGCTGAGGTAAACTTACCAAACCAAGCTCTCGGAGACTGTTTCAAGCCATACAACGCCTTTCTGAGTCTGCATCCTTCTCCTGTAGCAAATTCATCTGAAAAACCTGGCGGGGCATGCATATACACTTCCTCTTCGATCTCTCCATGTAGGAAGACGTTCTTCACATCAAACTGGTATAGAGGCCAATCTTTATTTGCAGCTATGGAGAAAATGACTCTGATAGTATCTATTTTGGCAACCGGTGAGAAGGTTTCGGAGTAATCAATCCCGTAAGTTTGTGTATATCCCTTTGCCACAAGACGAGCCTTGTATCTCTCAATAGTACCATCTGCACAATACTTTATTGTAAAAACCCATTTACAGCCTACCGGTTTCTTTTCTTCTGGTAGCATACACTTCTCCCATGTTCTGTTTTTCTTTAAAGTCGAGATCTCATCTACCATAGCCTCTTTCCACCGTGGACTTCGGAGAGCTTCTTCAGTATTTTTAGGCAGGGAGCTTGAGTATAGGCTGGTTTGGAATGCAACAGCTGTTTGTGCCAAGTTACTCGTCTCCCGGTTAATAGGGTATCGAGATCTCTGCGATTCGAACTCTGGATCATACCTTCTTGGAGGAATACCCCTTTTGCTCCTTGGGGGTAATTGGTATCTGCAGGGTGAATTAACAATACCAGATATATCATCATTAGTTTGAGGTTCAGGTTCAGTTAATACCTCTTGAGGCTCACAGGCAACCTCTTGATCATGGGATGCTTCAGACACGGTAGGAAGGGGCTGGGAAGGAAGCAAAACTATGTTTTCCGTAGCAATGTCTGTGGGATTACCTACTTGCTCTTTGGGATTCAAATCATCAATTACAGAATATGTAAGCCAGCTCAAGTCATCACATGTAGTCTCCCCCTGAGGACGAAGCGGAGAGTAGAAATAGGAATGCTCAAAAAAATCACAATCCAGTGTAGTATACATCTTATTCTCAGTTGGATTAAAGCAGCGGTATCCCTTCTGATTAGTTCCATAGCCCAAAAAAATACACTTAACAGCCCGGGGTTCAAGTTTGGTTCGAGTAGGTTTGGGTAGATGGACATACACAACACACCCAAAAACCCGAGGAGGTAAGGAGTGGAAAGATGGGATAGTAGTGTGGGTATGAAGGACTTCCAAGGGGGTTCTGAAGTTAAGGATTTTGGAGGGTAGTCGATTGGTGAGATAGGTAGCAGAGGCAATGGCTTCGGGCCAAAAATACGGTGGGACATGGGCTTCAAACATAAGGGCTCGACTTATTTCAAGAAGAGTACGATTTTTCCTTTCAGCTATGCCATTTTGTTGGGGTGTGTGGGAACAAGAAGTTTGGTGGAGGAGGCCATGGGTGGTAAAGAAATTTGTCATGTGTTGGTTCATGTATTCCCCCCCATTATCTGAGCGGAGTATTTTAGGCTTAGCATCAAATTGCGTGACAATCATATTATAAAACTTGACAAAGACATCAAACACCTCAGATTTGTGTTTCAAGAAATATATCCAACACATTCTAGTACAATCATCAATAAATGAAACAAAATATGAATAGCTGTGTTTTCCAAACACAAGAGCAGGGCCCCAAACATCAGAATGTATTAAAACAAATGGTTCATTACTACGAGTAAAACTAGGAGGATAAGAATGTTTGTGACTTTTTGCAAGAACACATGCTTCACAGTCCAAGACTACAGTACTTTTAGCTAATGACGGAAAAAGACGTTTTGGATACCCCAAAGATGGATGACCCAGACGTCGATGCCAAGTCCGTAACTGATGATTAGGGAATCCATGAGCAAGCAAAGTGTGACCCTTTTGAATCGCCTCGTCCACATAGTATAAGCCATCTCGTTCAGTACCATGCCCAATAATCCTCCCGGTCTGAGTATCCTGTACAACACAATCAAAAGAAGTCATAAGCACAGTACAATTTAATTCCCGAGTCAATTGACTAATAGATAATAGCTTATGAGATAAGTCAGGAATTAGAAGACAATTATTTAATTTTAGAGACGGAGAGATAGAAACGGGCCCAGAGTGATCAACGTTCACACATTACCCATTTGCCGTCTGGACATAGGTGCGGGTTTTCGGATGGGTAAATAGGAGATCATGAGGGTCAAATGTCATAGTATCTGTGGCCCCACAATCAAATATCCACTTAGACGAAACCGGTTTACACATCAAGCTAACCCCTTTTTGTGTTTTTTTGTGGGCTTTGGGGTAGTGGGCTGGTTGGGAGTTTTGGGCCGGTTGGGTTGTGGGTTTTAGGGTTTCTTTTAGGGCTAGGGTAAGGGGACTATAAAAGGTCCCCTTTTGGAAGGTTTTTAAATGCTTCCCTTCTCCTTCTCTCTTTTCTGGGCCGTTTTCTCCTTCCCTTGCGATTTGTTCACCTGTATCGCCATTTTCACCATCCTTGCCTTTCATGCTTTGGGTTGGTTCATCAGGTATATCAGAGATGTGAGGAGCGCTGGTGGCCATGTTAGCCTTGTCGCCGGTTCTGTTGATCGGGGCCTTGGTGGCGGCTTTACGCTGCCGGTGTTCCTCCCACCACTCTGGGTAGCCGATAATTTTAAAGCAACCTTCCTTAGTGTGTCGGCTTCCTCCACAGTGGCTACACTTCAGGTAAGTTTTGTCCTCCATGTCACGCCGAAATGAAGGATTTGACCGGTGGTGTTTAACGGCCAACCCACTTCCGATCTCTGAGGGATTATTTCCCAATGATGAAGCGTGAGTCATGATACCACGCCTTGAAATTTCTCGTTTGATTGTTGCATATGCTGTTTCTACTGTTGGTAATGGTTCTTGATTCAATAGATCCCTCTTTTCTTTGTCAAAGGTTTCGTTAATTCCGGCCAAGAACTGGAATAAACGTTGCTTTTGTATGTATGTGTTAAAAATTGTGATGTCCTCAGCATGTACCATAGGATTCGGTTGCCGTCGATCAATTTCTTTCCAGATCGTAGTTAATTTTCCAAAAAAGATTTCCAGAGGATCTTGGTTTTGTTTGATACTGTTGGCCTGAGAACTCAGATCAAAGATCTGGAGTTCGTCCCTACCACTGTTCAAAAGAACTTCAATTCCTTTCCATAAGTCCCTTGCAATGGTGTAATCTAAGAATTGGTTTACTAGATCCGTATCAATGTTCGAGATAATCCATGAGAGAACAATTGAGTCCTTTTGCTTCCAAGTCTTATAATTTGAATCTGTGATACTGGGGGGATCGTCGATGATGTGACTGAGACGTCCCCTGCATTCTAGGGCTATTTGCATCATTTTACACCAAGTTGTGTTATTTTGATAGTTTAATTTTTCGGCTAATTTTAAGTCTGGGAAAATGGTTTCAAGGTTTGTGTTTGGTTTTTGCATCTGCTGGAACAGCCTGAACATGTGTTCCATTTGTTCCATGGTTACAATTTGGTTTGGGTTTGTTTCTGCCATTGTTACAGGTAAGTTTTTAGGGTAGATGATGATAACCAATGGTGTTGCCGGTCCCGGAAAACACCTTCGGCTCTGATACCATGAAGAATTAGGATGAATTCTGTGTTTTTTGTATTGATGTTCTTAGAATTACAATCCTAATATATATACAAACTCTTATGAGCCAATTAGAGAAATGCCTTGGACAATCAGAAATTTCCCTAAATACATTTGGCTAATCTAAGTAATTAAAATATTTACTGATTTATATTATTCCAGAATATATTTCCACACATGGTTCACGACGTCCTTACTAATCCAAGCACAAACATATGTTTATTGATCATATCACTCATCATCCAATAAAATGTAAAGGAAAAGACAACATACTCAATGTAAACAATTTTTTGTTCGTTTTAATATTATAAGTCATGCCAAATTCATTTTTAATATTCTTATAAATATTATTTAATTAATGTTGCTTCATTATTCTTCATATAAGCATGATATGATGATTGATGCTTGATTGTTCTTCATGTAAACACAATTTGGAGAATATTGTATACTTGTATTCTTCATGTAAGCATGATTTGATTAGGTGATTTGAATGGTGATTTATGTTTCATAAATTGGGATAAAAAAGAAGATGAGAGTTTCATTTGATAAATTGGTGCAAATCCAAGAGTACGGGGGTCTCAAAATAAGACAACCCTCAATCTTGTTCTTAGGGATCTTCTTAACTCAGTACAACTCGAGCTCTTAACTTTCTACCTCTTAAAGAGAATTAGCGTTAATCTAAGTCCATATCCATGGATCCTTCTCCCTCATAAAAGGAAATGTAAGTAAAGACTTGCATCTTCTTAGGAACATTCTACTGACTCAAATGTGAAAAAAGTCCTTTAAAAATGTAACACCCGAATTTCCTCCCATCTTTTACGGTTTTGGTTTCGTTAAAGGGTCGAAAATTCTGGGGTCTTACAGGTGGCAAGGAAGGGAGAAAATTCGGATGTTACAAAAAATACAGAGAGTACATTCTTTTGTGAGTATGTTAAAAATTTGTTTTATGTATATTATTGTGCATATTCATGTATTGTTGATATTCATTAAAAAAAACTATTTACATTAGGTATATTTTATTTGGATTATTGATATATTGTGATGGATTACATATATACCGATTTTAGAGTACTTTTAGATTATGCATACAGGTTTTCGAGAATTATTGAATCATGCATATAGGCCAAAAAAAGAATTATATATATTGAAAAAACCAAAAAAGGATTTCTTACTTCCATTCCTTAAAGAACCAACACCAAAATCCATGCCAAAAGTCATTGTCTCAGTATTTATATTTGACATTATATTTCACAACCAATGCAATACTTGTTGTGACTCTTCTTGTTGGGTCGATTAACAGTCGACTTAACAAGCCCTTAGAATCAACTCTAAAGGGGTTTTATATACTACTAAAATCTAGTTTATAATGGATTTAACAAATACAATCATTAGTCTTAAGCTAAAATAAAGTAACTAATATTATTTTAGAGTTTTATCTCTTTATTTTGCAGTTGCTTGAGTCTATATAACTAGAACCGTTCAAATGTGCTGTGACCCAAACCCGAACTGAAAGCTACACGACCCAAATGTATGTTATTTTTTAAGTTTACCAAATTGAGATTACTTAAATCAAAACTGCACCTGAACCGGTTGATAACCGAAAATTGGAACATTAAATTCGATCCGCGAACGATTTTTATAACATTTACTCTCCTGTGAGACGGTCTTAGCCGTCAAATTGGCTCAGGCTCAATAATTTTTTAAAAATTTTCCGATATACTACTTTTAGACTTAAAAGGACAATTTCAAGACTTAAAAGGACAATTTCAAGACTTAAAAATACAATTTTAAGACTTAAAAGGACAATTTCAAGACTTAAAAATACAATTTTAAGACTTAAAAGGTCAATTTCAAAGTTTTTAATATCAATTTTGATGTTTGAGTCTCCTATTTTAAAGTTGCAATGAGAATTTAATATCCTGCAATTTGTCTTTTAAGTCTTAAAATTGGTTTTTTAAGTATTAAAATTGACCTTTTAAGTCTTAAAACTGTCAAATTTCAGAACTTAAAATATCAATTTTAAATCTTTTAAAATTGGTCTTTTAAGTCTTATATTGGTCTTTTAACTCTTAAAATTGACATTTTAATTTGTGAAATTAGTAAAAAAATATATATATATAATTGGGCCAGCCCAATAAGATGCGTCTCACAAGTGAGACGGTCTCACCCAAGCTTTTGCGTTTTTATAATTGACATATAAGTATTAGCCTAGATTATCTGAACATAATAGTGATCGAAATGAGTCATGTCCGACTCGAATTAGGTACGAAAAGTAAACTCGATTCGGCTTAAAGCGACTTAACCCGAATCTATTTTTAGTCAAACTTTTGTAAATCCGAATCAATTTTTAATTGAAAACAAGTCAAAACTCTAAGAATTTTATGATTAATTTTAGTTTATCAAATTATTATTAAGTTATCGATTAATTTCAACACATTTATAACTAACTTAATTTATCAAATGATGAATTTTTGAAAACTAATTTTTAAACTGCAACATTATAGAGAACTTTATCAATAAATTAACATTTTCTCATGAAATTGACACATTTAAAACTCAATAAATACATTACAAAATTCTTATCTCTTTGTAACATGTTAAGGTGCGTGCAAAAATACAAAAACTTTGTTTATAATTCATAAATAGTCTATAATGATAAAGTAAACACAACTTAAATCATTGTTTATAAATTAATGGTCTTAATGCTAAATCAATAAATTTCACATCTGTTGTGACTTGTAAAAATGAGTGCAATAAAAAAAATTATTTTGCTGACTCTTATTCCTTCTTTTATAAGAGATATAAAATTTATTTTACTCCTTATAAGGGAGCATTTAGCTTTTACATTGTTTAAGATTGTTACTGAAACAATATAGACACAATTTATTTCGCTATTATCAAGTTTAGAATATTCAATATAACTTATAGATATAATTACAAGTCTATATTAGACTTATGAATTGTTAAGATTACTTTCGACTGAACCGTAGCTAATCTACCAGATCCGAGTGTAACTTGTAACGACTAACAATAAGATTAATGCCATTTGAAATTTGTGATTGAAATTATGTGTCTTCTAATGTTGCAAATTAATTGACTATGGAGAGTTTTATAACATTTGAGAAATTAACATTTTTAGAATTGGAGGATTTAAAATTAATATTAGAATGAGAATTATTTTGAATTGAGTCGAATAATTTATTTTGGGCTAAGATAACGAGGAAACAGATTGGGTCTAAGTATATGGCGGATATTATAAAATATCTCTTTTAATTTTATTAATTTATTTTCCTTCTTTTCATTTCTTATTTAATTATAATTTTTTTAATTCTTCCTACTTCTAATTTGGAAACCGAAAAACTAAGAAAAAAATATAATAATTTGTTGCCTCCATTTCACAAAAAAAAAAAAATAAATAAATAAAATAAAAAAAACCGAAAACCAACACTGGGTTCATGGCCTTATTCTTCCTTTGAACAATTGCAACAATCACCTTCAATTCTTTGTGAATTTTTGAAACCCTCAATTTGTATTTTGTTCATCCTTTACCTCTGAATTTCGCAGCCTTCTCCCTCAAATTACTCTGAGAAATTCGAGTATAGAACAATAGCTTTACTGCTTTTCATTCCTTGCCATTTTTGCCTGAAAACTTTTCGAAATGAACAACAATGGTGCCTGCTCAAATTAGTTGAACAAAAAGCACCACCTTCACGCCATTGTTGCGGTTGAACTCCATTGAAACAATATCAAGTCTCTTATTTCTTCTTATCTTTAATCTAAGAAAAATCGCACTTCTGTCCTTGATTTACGAAAGAAGACAGGTTAATTCTTTTCTTTTCTATGATCCAGGTTCAAAAGTTTCCTTTTTTTTTAATTTTGCTTTCTACGAATTACTTGTTTCCATTTTCAAATATAAATCTCCCCAATCATAAGTAACTGATTTCAAGACTAATTATATGTGGTTGTTTAACTTAGAGTAGTGAACTTTGTCTTGATTGTTGTTAATTATATGAATCTTGGAATATTTGTATTGATTTAAAGAAATATTGAGATTCTAGATTTTGTTGATATTATTTGTGAAGATTTCATGTTGGGTTAAAATTGTTTGATATTGATCATTAATAGGAAATGATGAAATTATTGAGGGTATGAATTTTGTTGAAAAAGGGTTAATATTAAGGGAAGTATTAACTAATTGGAATCCTTATAATGAATTAGGAGTATTCTTGATTTTTGGTATGAATGTACATATAGTGTTTGTTTGGAAAATATAAAAGATCAATTAGAGAAGCGAGTAATCTTTTAAAGAAGTTAAACAAGTCTAGATTGCGGCTATAATATTTTGATGATATATGGAGTGTTTATGTTAGAATTGCACAGTCCTTTAATGCTTATAAATGTTAGAATATAATCCTTGATTAAGTCACAGTCTTAGGAGAAGATGTAATAAGTTATATGTTAGATTAGCTGTATCGAACGCACCTTAGTGATATTATGTTTATTATTATTGCTTCAGGAGATGATTTCTCTGTCGAACCATTCTAGCTGATAGTTGCGTATCAAAACTTGACTCCTTGAAGTGATAGTGACGGTGTGTAGTACCAGTCCCTTAAAGGGTCTGGTCAGACTATAGTTTTGAAAATTGTTTTACTAAAGTTGTTGTGAAATTTATAATGTTGAGACAAATTTATGAATGATTATGCTGAAATTGATATGATCAATGGATCGGGCTCACGAGCTGGTCATTGACGGGGTAGAGGGAAAATCTCCCTTACTTCCTATTTTGAGGTGAATTGTCATTCAAATATTGACTAGCCTCACCCGAGAGTGACATAGCCTTAGAGCTATGGGCGTTCCTCTCAACTAGACTCCCTGTGCACACATAGATCTAGGAAACTGATGTTGCTTTTAAACTTATGATTTGAATTACTGTGTTTTGTTGTTTTGGATTGTTACTTCTCATTCAGTTTAACCTGACGCCCCTGTTGTTTTCATATTCTAGACTGTCTACAAATCGAAACTGGTCCGAAACAATGGGTTAGTGGTGATGATTAGAGTTATACATATGTTAAATTGAGATGAGTACGTGAGAATTTGTAGCTTTGTATTAGGTTTTGGTAAATGTATATTGGACTAGATTGTATTGGTTATATTGGACTTTTATAGTGACTTTTATGATTACTTTGTGTTTTAGTTAGATGTTTGGATTGAGAATTAGCTGATACAGCTATGTTATAGAACTGGTAATCCCTTTGCAAAAGTTTTAGAATTGAGATTTAAGTTTCTTGGGAAATAAACCCCGTGATAACCTTGTTTACTCCATCAACGGTAAGTTAGATTGTTACAAGTTTACACAAAATAAATAAGGTGGATGAACATTTGTTCCCTAAGCAATGTGGGACAAAATTTGTTTTGTTGTTTGTCTCCGTCTTTTATTTTATAAAGGAGCTTTATCCAAAATATATAAGACGACTTATAATTACTTTTATAACTCTATGAAAGAGATTATCACCCTATTTATCAATATGAAACAAAGTTAAAAACTCATAATAAAAAAGAGTAGTAATTGTTGACTTCTTATAATTTTTCATATCAAAATTTTTTTATTATTTTTTTAATTAAAACAATGTATTTATATAGTACAAGCAAAATATAAATAATGGCTTATAATCATGATGTACAATACATGTAAAGTATGAGTATACCTTTATAACTCTATGAAAAAGATTATCACTCATTATTTATCAAAGTAGGATATGGTTATAAAATCATAATAGAAGAATTATAGTTGATCTTGATCGACTTCTTATATAGTACCACGTTGAATATTTTTTTATCGAATTTATTAGTTGTAAGCATAAAAACATATTCTAATAGATCAAATTTTGATTATGGAATTTTGAAGTATAACTGATTCATTCTATTCTATTATTTTATAGTTAGTCTAACAGAGTAAAGTATATTTTCATAAACAAACTTTTGTACATCTATAATTTCATATATATCAAAAGTACCATCCTGATATTGTATCGTATCAAATAATGGTCATATACCCGATAAACATTTGCAAGCCAACCCTAAAATGTTTTTAAACTACTGAAGATAAACAATCTTGAAACTCAACATTGTTATAAAATTGATTTGAATTGTAATTGTTAACAAATATCAATTATGTTTCCAATTAAACAAATTGATCTGATGCATCTGATAAAACAACTAGTAATTATTTTTTCGCAAGTAAATAAGCCTACATGAATAAAAAAAATAACTATCAACTTAATTAGATATTGAACTGATTGATAGAATTTTGTAACTGACTCCTATTCGAAAATTAAGTCCGAAATCGATTTGTGAAACCAAACTAATTATACACCGATGTGTTGTATATATTTTATACACTTCAAGATGACGAAAGCACCAAATCAAAAAAAGATGTTACAAGAATAAACAGCCTATTATAAGTTACAACTAGAAAAGAGACTTGTGAAACTACAACCTAAACTTCAACCTTATAGAATCGACAAAGTACCAAAGATCATTTAGACTAAGAAGTCTTCAGAAACTCGATACTAAACCGAGGCACATGAATATGTTTTTCTTATAACGTTATTTCTCCCACAACGGTGCTTGTGTTTAACTTCGAGAATGCACTATTGAGATACAACGATTTACAGTAAGATATAAGCACTATGTATCAAAGCAATGTGAAGGAACAAGAGAGATAATGAGATGTACAATCAGAAATATGATTATGGAGTTTGCTAGATTCTATAACCATATACCTATAGAGAAAAAAAGGGAGAAAACAAAGAGAGGATGAACAATCTCATCAAAAAAAAAAAAAAAATTATGATTAACTACCTTATCCTTAATGCTAGCTTCCACTTTTTATATTATTGTTGAACGCTTCTAATACCATACATTTAGACATTAATTGATCATATGATCAGATTTCATGAAAGAACACATCCTTACATTAGTTTTACAATTGACTAGAGCTGTTCATGGATGGGGTACCCCTAGGCTAGACCCGCCCGTTTTCTAGAAAAAAATTAAAATTTGGACGGCCAATACCCGCACACCAAGATAAATGGGCGGGTAGGAACACCGAAAAAATACCCACGGATATACCCGTTTGCCCGCTTAATTTAATATATTAATTATTATATAATAATTCTTTATTTTTTATGTTAGCTCTATACACAACAAATAGAAAAACATAATGCGACAAAGCATTTTTGTCGCTTATTTTGTCCCAAAACGCATTAGGCGACAAAACGCTTTGTCGCCTAAATCTTTGTTGCATAGATGTTTTTTTGTCACCTGTTATGTCGCTGAGCTATGTGACAAAATAATAAAATTATCTCCTATTATATCGCATAGCTTATTTTGAGGCTATAAAAAAATTTTGAATATTTGTTATTATTATTAAATAATAATAGTATATATTAGCATTATTATTAAATAATAATTTAAAATATTCAATTTTTTTTATAAATAATACATAAAAATCGAAAAAAATACAAAAAAATCGAACACAAAAATCATTATGAAGAATTAAAGATGGCAGTAAGAACAATGAAAATAGCAATAAGAGCAATGAATAGTAAAATCGAACACAAAAAATCGAAAAGATCGAACACAAAAAAAATCAAAAAAATCGAACTACAAAAATAAAAGAATGAGAAAAATAAATAATTTTTATCTTGGCTTTTGGCATCTAGAACTTGAGGTAGTGATAAATTCAGAAGGAAGATAGTAGTAAGAAGTTAAGAACTAAGAAGTAAGAAGAGAGAAGAAGGCAAAGCTGCTGGCGCAGAGAGAAGAAGAAGAACCGAAGAAGTAAGAAGTTAAGGGTTTTTAATTTGGGGCTTAGGCCTATTTAGCTTTTTTTTATATTTTCAAAATATATTTTATATGTGGCAGCCTATTTAAGTATTTAGCTTTTTCTATATTTTGTATGTCAAAGTTATATGAAGTTTTAGGTTAAATATTAATGGGTTAATATCAGATAATATGGGTCGACCTGACCTGACTGACCCATTTAATAAAATGTGTTAAACAGGTTTCTTCGAATTTAAATATTTATCTTGAACCTAACTCATTTAATAAATAGATCAGGTCGGATTGACCCATTTAATTAATTGGGTTAAAAATCTAAACTCAAACCCGATAATTTCGGATCGATTTCAAATCAAATTAGTAGGTCGGGTCAGCTTTTACCTGGCCTAATTAAGACAGAGAAAGGAAAAAAAGACCAAACGTATTTGACGCTCCACCGCCTTCACAATTCAATTCAATTCAATACTCTCTAAGTCACCAATTATTCCCATCCTCACTAATTATAGCATTCCACGTGTCCCTTAATTTCCACATCACCACTTAACAACCAATCATTAATTACCTTTCTCTTCTCCAAAATCACAGCACGTGAGTCTAGATCTTTCCCCTCTAAACTTCTGCCTTCTGGTATTTTCCATTTACTCACATTTTTAACCCTCAAACCAAATATCCATATCTTAACTTAACCATATATATAATAAACTCAACCATGGTTAATGTAACCTTTATATACTTCATAGCCGACTTTTGCTATCATATCCTCGGACACGCACCAAAAATACACTCCCACCATTTCTTCTTCTTCTCGATTTGAAACAGAAAATGATGATCGGAGAAATTCATCGTAATCACCAGATTCATGTACCGCCATGGCCAGAATCTTTCAATCAAAATACCCAAATTAATTCTCCTACTTTTTCATCCGCGTTATACTCTAACGGAGATGGGTTTTCCCCAAACTCTACAAGCTATTACGACGCCGTTTTAACATCGTTACGTCGTTATCTTGTTTCTGATACCGGAGAGAATGAATCTCCGACGAAAGAGGAATTACCAGGTGATTTTGAATTTGATGCTGGGGATTATGATGATGATTTTTTTATGTATGATTTTAAAGTTAGGAAATGTAATCGGGCTCGGGCTCATGACTGGACTGAGTGCCCTTTTGCTCATCCGGGTGAGAAAGCCCGTCGGAGAGATCCACGAAAGTTTAACTATTCTGGTACCGCGTGTTCGGAGTTTCGGAAGGGTGGTTGTAAAAAGGGTGATGGTTGCGAGTTTGCACATGGTGTTTTCGAGTGTTGGCTTCACCCGACCCGGTTTAGAACCCAAGCGTGTAAGGATGGACCCGGGTGTAAACGCCGGGTCTGTTTCTTTGCCCACACACCTGATCAACTCAGGCCTTTGCCTGGACTTGGCAGCCCGAGAGGCACCACTGGTGGGTGTTTCTCGGGCTCTGAGGAGGCAACAATGGGCTCAGGCTCTCCTACTGTTGAAGAGCTTGTAGCGTCTCTTAGGAATCTCCAACTAAATAAGGTCAAGTCCATGCCTAGCTCATGGGTTAGCGGATCCCCTGTTTTCGGGTCTCCTCGAGGTCTTGGAGGTCCAACAGCGATGAATCGGGCTGGGTTTTTTAGCCTGCCAACAACTCCGACCGGGCCTAGAGTCGGGTACTGGGATAAAAGAGAGTTTGGTGATGAAGAGGATGAGCCTATTATGGAAAGGGTAGAGTCAGGTAGAGTGTTAAGGGCTCGTATGTTTGAGAAGTTGAGCAAAGAAAACCCACTTGATGGGTCGGGTAGCCCACTTTCAGTTACAGTCCCCGGGCCGGGTCCAGATTTTGGATGGGTTTCTGATCTTATTGAGTAATTGTAATCGTACCTTTCCCCTCACGGTCTGACCAATTAAAAATTGACACATTAGATATATTATCTCTTCGTGAAGTAATTAATTGGTTAGGACTTAGGATTGTTCTTTTTCAAAAATTATTTCTATTTTTCAAATTATTTTTATAAAAATTCCAATTAAGAAATTTGAAAATTATTAGAAGCATATAGGAGTATGAATTTTCTTTTTATTGGGTTAAAAGTCTTTAATATATCCTAAAATTGGGCTAACTGATAAAAATGTTAATACAATGGATTTAATTCACATTATTATTATTATTATTGTGGACTTTTTTAATGTTCTATATCTCAAGCTCTTAAAATCATAAATCTAATTTAATATGCACTATTTTTATATGGACTTTTTTTAGAAATGATAGTGTAAATAAAGTATTCCAAATAAGTAGTTGTACTAAGAAATGAAGAGGAACCCACTTTTTAAGAATAATAAGATATACGTGGGACAATATGGAAGCTGCTAGATTTGCATTGGAAAAAAAGAGCAACAAGATTTTAGCTGCTTATTTTGTACAGTTCATTTTCTTTTTTTTTGGGTTGAAGATATAGGGAAGAAGCATGTTTGAATATTTATGATGAGCTTGGATAAAATTTTCATGTTCATTATTATTACTAATATTATTATGATGTATTATGATTATGAAAAATTATTAATTAAATTTTAAGTTTGCTTTATTTTAATTTTATGTTGTAATATTATGAAATGAAATGATATTGTATAATTACATGTTGGTTACTTTTATTGAGTAATTATTGTACCATCATACTTCATTCGCTATAGTATATTTCTTTGCATTCAAGTTGAATTTTATCTACGTTTATTATTTTATGATATTTTATATATTTTCGTAATTGTACGAGAAGAAAAATATAGTCATGTGGGAATATTATTTATTTGTCTTGTCCAATACTTTTAGATATAAACAATTCGACGAAGGCATTGCATTACTTAAAAAGGTGTTTAGATGTAAGTAAAAAACGAATGTAAGTACTTGACATATTTAAATTTTTACGCAATGTTTATTTTGGTCATATATTTTGACTTACACTTAACCAAGAATTATAAAAGTTTAGTATCATGAAAATATGGAATTCAATGATACGTTTTAAGAATTTACTTGATTATATTATTTCTCACAATATAGTCGTAACATATAAACTACTATTGAGTGATGAAAGGTCCCAAATTCTTACTTGTATGTAGAGTTGTTCATAAGCAGGTTATCCGTCAGGCTTGATCCATCTGGCTCAAAAAATGGGCGGGTATAAGCAACGTTTTTCAAAAAAATTTAAAGTTTGGACATGTAATATCAGCCCGCCAAGATAAATGGGCGGGTATCAACACCAAAAAGATACCCGCGGGTATACGCGCCCGCTAACTTAGTTTAATATATTATTTATTAAATAATTAATTCTATTAATTATTAAACTAATACTACTACATGATCCATACCCAACTTTAGTAATTAGTACCATAGCCACCATAGCCAACTTTAGTTTATTACTCTTGTAGTGGTCCTATGGTTTGCTTCTTTCAGACGTTAAAGTTTCTAATTCTACCATCTAGTGGTCCTATGGTTTGCTTCTTTTAGACGTTAAAGTTTCTAATTCTACCATCTACGTTCAATAAATTTAACCCTCAAAGCACTCAAGCAGTCGACTATCAAAGCTCAAACAAGTAGCCGATTCCACCGTCTATATTCAATATAATTTGAGTATTTTGAGACTTTATATATGTTTAAAGTATTTTAGACAATGTATTGTATTTTAGTTGTTATTAAAACCTAACTTTATAATATGATCTTTTTAATTTTTATATAAGAAATACCCGCCTTCCTGCGGGTCCCACTCGCTTTAAAAATGGGCGGGTAGCGACAAAAAAATCTGCCCGCAAATGCGGGCGGACTTTTGAATATTTGAGCCCGCGGGTATAGTTTTTAGGTAATACCTGGTCCACTACCCACCTAAGCTCGCCCATATACAACTCTACTTGTAACATACAAGTACTTCCTCCTATTCATCACAAGTGTCCCATTTGCCTTTTAGACATTATTCATCTCTTATTCTTAATTTGTATTTTATTATTGATCTATAACTTAAAACATAATTAAGTGGGATCTTGTTTGATTTGTTTCAATGTAAGAATTATTTATATAACTTTCTATAATTTTTAATTATGCACAATTAGAAATATTAAGGATCGAATACGTACATTGAATAAAGTGCATAAAGCAAATAAGACACTTATAGTAAATAGGAGGGAGTATTTAAAAATCGGAGTATTACTACAAGTGGGAAAATATGATGTGATTTCCAGGTTTTGGATGCCTTTGGATGATAACTATTATGAACCACTGCGTAGGATGATTGATTTGTAGTGGTTTGACCATTTTTGTAAGTAAAGATTAAACAAAGGGGAATTTGCTAGTCCTTCCACTTTAGGGAATTGTTACACTTTTTTATTTTTATGATTGTTTAGTACTTGTATCAATGGCGGATAATGTAATCTTTTCGGGATGAAAGGAGTAGTTTTTAGTGGTGATCAATAGAGGTGAATACGATCTGATTTGGTCTGATCTGACACTAAAATCAAACCAAATCAAAAATTTAAAAATTTCAGTCTGAAAATTTTTCAGACTGGACCAGACCGTTTTAATCACCAGACGGATCGGACCAAACTGTTTTACAACGGTCTGGTCTGGTCTGGTCTACTGTTTTTTTATTTTATATTTTTATCCAAATTAATACATGTATATATGCAAATATTTCACACCTACAATCAAGAAAAATATAACACAAATTCTTGTGAGAGACGGTCTCTTTGAGAGATCATTTATAATTGAGTGAGCCCATTATATATTTTTTTAAATATTAAATAGGCATTAAGAATGATGTAAATAGACAATTAAGATATTAAAAGTAAGCATTAAGGATACGGTAAGTAAGCATTAATAATAATAATGTAAGTAGGCATTAATCATTAGTGGGCTGGGATCCTCTGATGCTGTCACCAAAAAGCTTCACTTGGTCGCTCTGAAATACATCTCTACTCCTAAAAATGTTGGGGGTCTAGGCATTAGACAAAACGACCTAGTTAACCAAATTCCACAACTCAAACTTTGCTGGAAACTCCACAACGAGAATTCTTCAGCTTCCACCTTCCTCAAAGCCAAATACTAAAAAAATGATTCTTCCTTCCGAACCTTTAATCGGAGTTCACATATCTAGCAAAATTTAGGAAAAAAATTGGAGTCTCTTCTAACAAACAGCAGCCTGGAGTGTAAGTTCATCCTCTGAACTCTCTTCTGGTTTGATAATTGGTCTCAGATTGAATCCCTAAGATCTATCGTTTTTGGCCCCTTGCACCCTCGTGATTTCACTCTAACTCTTAGAGACCTCTTGGTCGATAACAAATGGAACTTGTCTTGCATTTTCAACCCCCTCCCACCCTGGCTATTAATTATTTCTCCGCTATTCCTATTTCAAAATCAAGTTCTAACCTAAAGGTTTGTAACCTTTCTCAAGGTAAGTTTTTCAACTCCCTTGACCTTTACTCCCTTCTCTACCAATCAAACCTCACAATCCACACCCTTTAGCTGGAAGCTCATCTGAGAAACACAATGGCCCCCAAGATTTCTATCTTTCTTTGGCTAATAGCGCGGGATGCTTTCCCCACTAAATCCACTCTTTACCATTGCTCAATCCTCTCCTCTTCTGATTGTCCCTCATGCCCTTCTCCTACTGAAACTATTATTCTCTGTCTCAAAGACTAATAATTGCTAAAGATTTTTGGCTTGTGTGTTTTTCTGCATTACTTGATAATTTTTTCTCCCTAGTGCTTCCTGCTTGGTTAGACTTAAACCTTAGGTCCTCTTCCTGCTACATTTTTATTTCTTGGCCAACCTGGTTCAGTTTTGCACTTTGGGCCTTGTGGACCAAACATAATAATACGGTCTTTTCCAAACCCAATCCCTCAACATTCTTTTCTTTCAGTTACACAAAAACTTCAACTTTAAACTTCTTCTATTCCCAACCTCTTTAGGGGCACCCCGTCCCAGACCTCATTGCATCTCTCTGGGTTTGATAATTCAAGTAGATGCTTTCTTCCTCTCAATCTCTAACCTTTCTCCCATTGGAGTGTTTTGCTTTTTGCCTACAGGGTCTTGACACTCCTCTTTTTCCCTTTCTTCTAGGGCTCTTTATGCGAACATGGCGAAAATACTTGCTATCATTACTGGATTTATGGTGGCTAATCATCTCTCTTGGACCAAGTTTACTAGCATCTCAGACTCCAGAGTAGCAGTGGATAATTTGTTAGGTTGTTCTCCTATTTAAGGACAAATATTCTTTAATTGACACATTTTTGTAGGGATCTACCAAGCTGGATTCAAATGAAGGAAGTGTGTAACGTCCCCAGAAAGGAAGTTCACATTGCGAATTGCCTCTCACACCAAGAGCAAAAGGAGATTCCCTAGCAACTTAGGCTCTTTAGGCTCACTGCCTCACCGATATTTAGACTCTTTATTTGCTTCCGTAGTTTCTCCTCCTCCTCCTTTCATGGAAGACCATAAGAACTGTATTTTCTCTTATGATGCACCCTAAATTATTTTAGGTTTATAATATATTACCTATCTTAAAAAGAAAAGGGTAAATATAATACCTTAGATAGTTGGAGGATACCTTGGGAGGTAAAGGGGAACAAAGGACACGTGAAGAAGTAAGCAAGAAGGGACCAAAAGTTGTTAGGTCAATACTGCTCGAACAAGTATATCAGTGTGCAACCCCATACAATATTTTAGTTATTGCGTTCATGTAATTCGTGCCATAGCCCTTGCTTGTCTATATATCTTCATTTGGTTATATTTTGTTATGACCTTAGCTATCAGCTTGACTCATATCCCCTCCTTACCACATATAATTCTCTACTCCCATTATTTTGTTGCTCACTCAAGCAAATGCTTTATTCATGTAATTCCTTTAAGTTGTATTGAGTTTTATACGCATATCTATCCTTTAAATATATAATGAACTACTAGTTTGGAATGATAGATGTAACCTTATTAATGGTGAACCACCTTAATTTTTTTGTTATTGATTGTATTAGTTTTCATGCTTGACATCATATTATTGCTTTCAAATGGTCTTGTTTCATTGGTACAATTACAAGGCTGCAAGCTTATTTTCAAATTTTCTTGACAATTTAGCTCGTCTTATGTTACGGGTATGAATTGCCGTCTTCAATCTATGTCCAAATCTTAATCATAGTTTCCTATGAGCAGAATAACACTGGATAAGATAATGAGATGATGCTGCTGCTTTTGCTTACGTTAGGCCTCTTAATTTTACACATAATGGGCTATTGGGGGCCTAATATGGCATTGAAGAATTTGTTACTAGTTAAGACTCCATACGACATAATGGAAACATTAAAACGCGTGGATGAGATTTTGCTGTCGTCTTTAATAAATTGATACTCCTTGTTAGTTGTTTCCCTAGTAGCAACTGTCTGATATTATTAATATACACACGTGAATGGGTACCAGCTCATTAAAACTTAATGTCGATTTATCATATTTTTAATGTTTATTTACATTATACTTAATACCTATTTATTATTTTTTTAATGTCTATTTACAATATCTTAAATATCTACTTACATTATTTTTAATGTTTATTTGTAATATTTTAAAAAATATATAATAAACTGACCTATTTAGAAATGATCTCTCATAAGAATTTATGTATTTAAGATGCATAACTCCACCACCAAATCTCTCATCAACTCATTTATACTTGTGGTCCATTCTAGTGAGAGACCTAGTGTCTAAATTCCCTTTTTTTAGTTACGTTTACAATAGTTCCTAGAATGAAAAAAGAGGAGAGAAATATATATGCATGATTTTTCATAGACATATATAAAGTTAAAATATATTTTTGTGCTTTCTTATTTCTTTATTCATTCCTTAAATAAAATGGTTTTATATGATGGTTGATAAAGTTCTTAAGATGTTCATTGTTGTCAAAATATTAAGTCAGAATTATTATTAGTAAAAATTTATATTAATAATTCAATATTTCACTCATCCATTGTGAATAATTTTAACTTTGAATTATGTTTAAATAAATTAACATTTGCTCTTAGTTTGCTGTCAATTTACTAATAGGATATGCTGATAGCAAACTAAGGACAAATGTTGAATTAATAGAAAATAAAATAAAAGGTATGCTAACAGCAAAACTAAGGACAAATATGATATTATTAAAAAATAATATAAAAGTGAGGAAAAATTTATATTAATAATCCAACATTTCATTTATCTGTTGTGAATAATTTCAACTTTAAATAATTTTTTAATAAAGCAACCATTTATAAGATTTTTCATCGAGTTAGTCTAAATCAACATTATACATTAACACACTAAAAAAACTGTTTATATAATTATTTGGATATTTAATATGATAGGAGTAGTAACGAGGTCTAGCCAATGGTCAGTAGAAAAACTTTTTTGTTTATTACTTTATTTTCTTTTTCATGGTAACTATAAGATTTATTCCGTTAAAAAATTGCATATTCCGTTAATTTTAGATTTTTTATAGGGTTTTTTTAGTTTTATGATTAAATTTTTTCCAAAAATAAATTTAAAAAACTAAACTTGTACTTGCCCCTTCCCCAACCTCTCTTTCTGATTCTTAGTAATTCCATTTTCGATTTCTTCTTGTTGATTCTTCCATTATATTCTACAATTTCAATTTTGATTTCAATTTCCTTTTTTTTCTCTTATTCCTGATGGTCAAATGTTGTTTAATCATGTGCAAGAACAATCCAAAATAAGGTTTTTTTTTTTACCGGTTGGTGTTTTTAATTTCTTATTCTTAGCTTTTGACTTATCATACTTTTACTGGTTTTTATCTACTTTTTCGTACAGAAACCTCTCTTTTAAGGAACTTTTTAGAGTTAAGGAACTCTTTTGCCACATCCTCTTTTATGGGTATGAGTTACCGTCGTCTTTCATTCTCTAAACACAATTTATAGTTTTCTTTGAGTGGGATACACTGAATATGATGATGATTGCCAAATTGTCAAAACGTACATCTTCAATCATCACTATACCTCATTGCTACATTTCCCTAATTAAAAATGTTACAATGTATTCAATCAATACGAGGATGAAGAAAATTAGTGTTCTTTGATTATGTGTAATTATTGTATATAAATGGGAAGAATTATGAAAATAAAATACATTTAATTATTTTAGGTGGTTATAATGTCTTGTGAGATACTAACTATAATTTGTATCTAATATGATTAATTTACTACTATTATAATCGGATCCTATAAAGTCACACATATAAATAGTCAGGCTAATATTTGTATATATACACACACACATACATACACACACACCAAGAACATAAGATGCTCGTTAGGTACTTAAGTACGTATAAGGAGTTTTACATGGATTGATTATACGTTTAATTGTGAATTGAAACATATATATACTTATAACTTAAATATCATAAGTGTTACTTATAATGTAAAAACGTGAGGATTTACTAGTAATTTAATTGTGTGTTTTAATTGGAAAATAAAAATAATTTATTCATCATGATTAATACATGTAGAGGTTACATGTAATAAGTATATGAAGATGAGGTGATTAATTGTGTATAAAATAAATGCACTTTGTTCATCTTATATTTAAGCTTTATCATTTCTAATATTTTTTACATACTCATACTTTCCACATTCCACCTAAAAGGTAATGATTAAAGAGGTTTTCTTATTCCGCATTAGCATGCGTGTGGTGATATGTTCGATGCTTGTGGGCCAACATTGAACATTCTATTATCTCTATTTTGGTATTTCATATTTAATTATATAACTTGAAATTCATGTATTAAGAGTATGATATTATACTATATTTAATAATTTATATTATGATATGCTTGCGATCCTATTTAAATGTTATGAAATAATTTCTTACGATTTTAATTTACATATTTATATTTCTACATAAGATTTTATCAATAAGTATTGTAATTTAAAACTTAATGGCTAATTGGATGCTTGATATGCTATTGGTGTTGAATCTTGCATACAAGAGTTTCTTATGAGTTAAAGACTTCATTCATCAACTAACATTATCATCATTTTCATGTATTCTACTTACAGAAACTATGATTTAGATTTAGAGAGGGATAACGGACTATAAATCATAACTTTAAAGGAGACTGCATGCGATCAAAGAATCTATTAATTGAAATTAGACCTAAGGAAAGTAAAACACAACATGAAAAGACAAGACAAAAAAAACAAAAAACTAAGATAAATATTAAGGCTAATACCATGACCAAAGATAAAAACAACTATAAAGGCCATGACTATATCGAAAGCACAGACAACATAAGTGTAAGCATGAATGCTATCTGAAAACTGATGCCATACTAGAGATCAAACGACATGTTTTAATCCGTAATATCACCAAGATCGAATGTATGAAGTCTTGTGACAAGTAAATTACACTATCAATGATATCGATGTTTGTAGGAGATAATTGTGCAATAAAAATGACACAAAGATTTAACGAGGTTCACCCAATTTAGGCAGCGTCCTCCGATGTGTAGTATCTCTTATATTATCAAAGGAGTTCAAGGAACTCTCAAATATGGAGAATTACAATGGAGAAGAGATATGGCTTTGTGTTTAGGCTTGGGGTAATTTTTGTGGATGTGTTATGATGACATATAAGACCTCTATTTATAGAGGTTTGTACATTAATGAGTATTACATAATTAAGGCTAAGGATTAATGCACAATAAACAACTTCAAGGAACATCAAGAGTCAAAAACCGAATCCAATGCTCGATCAAGTTGATGCTTCATTACTTGGATGCCTCGTACAAGAATCATCACCCTTTAGTCTTCTCATTAACTATCATTCATCATGCCATAATTCATCTTTATTACACTCATGTTTAAGTCTCTTATTAAATGTCTCATAACTCCATGCATTCAACACTCACTTAAACTCCACATTCATTACACAAATTAAGACTCACACTAAATTACCCATAGGATTCCTCTTCAATGCAACCTCATTAATGCATAGAATTTATTTGGTGTACTCAAGTCACCAATTATACTAACAGTATCCAAGATCTAAGACATAAATCCTACGTTTTCAAATAGTTTTATCCCTAGTAAATGCTAAAGACTTCATACGATGACCACAAGTTATTACAAGAATATACTCCTTCCATGCCACTCAATTTGAATCATTTGTCATTTTGGACCGTCTAACTTAATTTGTATCATTTCTATTTGAACAATGACCTACTATTTTTTTTAATCTCATTCATGCATTTTAACTCTCTTTTAATTTCATCTATACAATTTATTCTCTTTATTTTTAAAAATAATCTAATTTTCTTATAATACAAATCAAAAAAGACAAGGGTAAACTTTTAATTTTGAAGCTTTCAAAGAAGTAACAGCACGACAAAATCAAACATTAAAACGCGTCCATTAGATTTAGCGGTCTACAAAAATTGATACTCATTGTTTCCCCAAGTGGCAACTGTCTCATATTCACCGGCTACTCCCAAAAGCCAAAGGGACTACTCTATTTATCATCCATAACTCAATCACCAACTCTCGCATCAACTCATTTATTCTTGTGGTCCTTTTTACACTGTTTTATTTATTCTTCCAATTTAATTTTTTTCAGATTTCAATGCACATTTAAAAGTTAAATAATTTTAATTGTGAATTTTTTAAAATTCTAAAAAATTTCTATTTGAAAAGTATAAATTGAGATGAATATATTAAGATCTCAAATCAACATGTTTTTTCATTTAAATCAATTAAAATTCATAATTCGAGTTTGACACTAAAATTTGTAAATTTTATTTATAAAAACAGAAGGGAGTACGTGTTAGTGACAAGCCCAAAAACTATTACTCGTCCGGTCTTATTTTATTGATCAGTTAAAATTAAAAAAATTTATATTAGAAAAGTTAAATTTAAACAAAATTTTTCATAAAAATTAATAATTAAAAATTTTTCATAAAAATAAATAAGTTTATAAAATAAATAAGTTTATATATATATATTTTGTTATTGTTATGTAGAATTTCAGCAAATTTTAGCCTATTCAAAAATTTATTGTTGAGAATTTGTATTTTGTTAAACAAATTTGATTCAACCAATATTATAATCTAACTCACCGGCTAAAGATGTGAGAGTTTAAGTAGGAGAAAAGACAGAGGGCGTAAAATCTAAGTTTGAGTTGAAGTCGGATTTGAAAAAAGGACTTTGTTATACATAGCCCTAAGGGCTATGTATAAAAATTAGCAAATTCCTATAATAAATGTACATGGACTAATTTCAATGGAATCTTTGACAAGTTTATTAATAGATCAACAAATTACTCATTAAATTAGCCTTGTAAAATAATTAATCTTTGACAAGTTCACCACAAAATTAAAGTAATAAATTGCTCTTATATTGAAAAAAAAATTACTCATGATTTATATGGGGAATATAAAAGAATCTTATTAGCATTAATGGTTATATGTAGCCCTTAGGGCTACATATAACATTTGCCTTGAAAAAAATATAACTTCATCAAGAACAAAATCGGAGTGTGAAAAATACGATCCGACTTCAACAAATGGTCATACCTAATACTCTCTATGTTTTCATTTGTTCATTTCATTTACTTTTTTTCGCGGATCCCAATGTAAATTTAAAAGTCATTTAATTGTGAGATTTAAAAGATTCAAAAAATTGATATTTAAAAAGTATATATTAAGACGAATCTATCAAGATTCTACATAAACATGTTATTCATATAGAACGATGAGAAATTATAGTGACACTAAAATTTGTAAATTATATCTTGGGAAGAACATATGAAAATGAATGAAATATTAAGGTATTATTAAACTAATTCAATGTTATGGTCCAATATCTTTCATTCATGAAAATAATTGAAGGAATGGTTTTAACGAGGAATGACCCTTATTGCACGCAAAATCTATTGGTATAGATGGATGCCTGCACTCAGATGGTCTGAATTCTGACATTTAATGACTATCATTAAATAGGGTTTTTTAGTAGTTGAACTATTCTTGGCTATTCCAATGATCTTTGAATAGTGAATAAGTCAATAGTTTGTGCACTGAAAAATAAAGCTCAACTACCCCATTAATAATTTTAACAGATACTTATCGGTGACCATCCCTTGCTGAAGCGATTTTAAATAAAGTGTTTATATTTTTTTATTTTTTTATTTACTATACTTGTTATATTTGATTTTTTTCAATTTAAAATTATTTTAATCGTTTATACATTGAATTATGCCTCAAAAAAATTTATATTAGGAAAGTATGCAATTAGACGATTCAAACAAGATCCCACTTGACTATGTTTTTTCATAAACATTAGCCGCAATATATAAAATAATCTGTAACGATGACTAGTGTCAATAACGGTAATGTAATACGTATCTCAAAGCACTACAAGAGAAAGGGTTTTAGCCGACAGCATTATTGACTTTTGGGCAACAAGTTTTTTGTTCGACATATATATGGTTGGGCGACAAAATTTATGGCATAAAAACTACACTTGGACGACAAATTTTATATGTGTAGCCAAGGACTACAGTTGGGCTTCAACTGTATTTTTTTGACATGCTATGTAAAAGGATAAAAATACAATCTTATAGTCAACAACACAATCCCATCTTAAAGTTATTATAAAGGTATAATGGATATTAATGCTACAAATTACAGTGAAATTATAAATTTGTGACCACCGTCAAATACAAGCCAATTTTTTTGATCTAAATCTACATTTATAGACATATACTTCAATGTAATTGAAGATTAAATTATTCCTCTTTAAGACACTCAGAAACTTAAATACAAAATATATATATATATATATATATATATATATATATATATATATATATATATATATATATATATATATATATATATATATATATATATATATATATATATATATATATATATATTAGAAACTTTCCTTTTATGTATTTATTCCGTATGATATTGTATGAAAAATAAAATATACAAAGAGATACAAATAATCAATTACTATACTCTTTTAATACTTTTATTTAGTCTAAAAAACATGTGTTTGTAATAAACAAGAAAGATATTTTCCGTATAAATGATTCACATAACATATTTCTATTTATAGATAAATCACATGCTTTCATCCCATGCACTATTTTGTGTCTTTAGTTGAATGTAAAAATACACAATCATACGAAATAAAACGTTGTCTTGCGAATAAACACACATGACACATGTTAAGAAGTGCTCGAATGAGCCTTTTTTAGCTCGGACGAGCATAGCTCACGATTAATCAAAAATTTTCTTCTTGAGAAAACTCAACATGCTCGAACCAATTTATATTCCAACATGAGCGTATTTGGATCACCGATATATTAGCCTATAACCTATATATTATATATATATATATATATATATATATATATATATATATACATATATATATATATATATATATATATATATATATATATATATATATATATATATATATATATATACATATATACATATATATATATATATATATATATACATATATATATATATATACATATATATATATATATATATACATATATATATATATATACATATATATATATATATACATATATATATATATATATATATATATATATATATATATATATATACATATATATATATATATATATATATATATATATATATATATATATATATATATACATATATATATATATATACATATATATATATATATATATATATATATATATATATACATATATATATATATATATATATATATATATATATATATATATATGTGATCCTACATCGAAAAATTAGAGAGATGTTGGATAATATATAGGCTTGATGGGCTACTCCTATTACTAATTGATTTTAGTATAAAATCTCATCGGGTTTGTCATTTGTGTGCAGTCAACTATCTTTTTGTGCAGATCTATTGTGTACAAAGCCCAATGACAAATTTATCAACACAAATTCTTGTGAGAGACCATCTCTGATTGGGCTAGCCCAAAAAGGAAAATATAGAGTAAGTTTCTCGGTAAGCATCAAGAACATTGTAAGTAGGCATTTTGAATATTGTAAGTACTTTAGTACTTACTAGGTGGGCATTAAGTGTATTAGGTGGGCATTAAGTGTATTGTAAGTAGGCATTAAGGATATGGTAAGTAGGTTAGTAGGCTAAGTTTCTCGATAGGCATCAAGAATATTGTAAGTAGACATTTTAAGTACTTACTCGTTGGGCATTAAGTATATAGTAAGTAGGCATTAAGGATAATGTAAGTAGGCACTAAAGATACAGTGAACGGACATTAATGTTTAATAGGCTGGGCCTAAGAGACCGTCTCTCAGGAGACCGTCTCTCAGGAGACCGGCTAATTTATCAAATATTAATTTTAGAGGAAAATGTTTTTGAAGGAGGGAATTAGAAGCTTCTTTAATTTTGTTTGAATATCTAAAGCTTTCATATTGAGCTTCCTTAGGTCTTGATCTAGTTTAGTAAAACTAATGATCCTATTTATTCATAACTATAAGTGGCAAGCTAATTGCGGAAACAATATTCTTAAAATCCATTCGAGAAAGATATAGAGAAAAAAAATCTTCGAATATTACTTTTGATTTTGAAATATTAATGATCATTATATAATGTTCTTAAAAATGCTACAAAGACATTAAAGTTTACTTAAAATTCTACTTTGATTAATAGTAAAATTTATTAAAAATAGTGTTCTAACTTCTAAAAGTTACTTAGGATTAAACTCTTTCATCAAACTACTTCAAAAAAAAAAAAAAAAAAAAAAAAAAACTTCTTTCATCAAACACACCCCTTCATTACTTCTTCTATCTCCTCGTCAATTTGCTAGTGGGGGAGAAATGAAGCTTGTAAAAACTTTTATTTTACCAAAAATAATATACATTTTAAGTTTTAATAAAAAATATGTCAATAAAATTTTAGGCGTTGATTTCTGATACAGTGATATCATATCGAGAAATCATATTAGCTAAAAATTTACATTAATAGATATAAGTATTTAACGACAACAATTATATTGCCAGAATATTAATCACAAAAGATTGGAGTCTGTTACATGAACCAATGTATCAATTTCAATAGTCATCCATATATCAGATAATCAATAAAGTCTCAAAATATCTTATATACTCTATCAATAAAATAAAATAAAAACACTACTGTTTAAATAATATTATTGGTGAATTACAATTTTTTGAAAAGTCTAAACTTATCTTACATATTTTTAAGCAAAATAGAGGTATTTCTTACAAGACCACAATGTACTATAACCACTTATTCTTGAGATTAACATTGAGATTTTTTTGTACGTTTAATCTATACATACATCTTCATCAAGGCAAACTATTGCTAAATATATAGGTATGGCAAAAATTAAACTTGTGGTGGTCTTTCAATTAGTCTCACTCATTGAGACATTACACATGCATTAAGCTAAGGTAGGTGAACCGTCCTCTTTTTTTGATGTGTTTGCAAAAATGTAGGCTTTGTAGTTCAAAAATGTGCTTTCTTTTATTGTTTTTTCCTTTTTGACTCCAAAATCACACAATAATTAATTGTCATCATTTTGATTATTCTCTATTTTATTTTTGATAGGTTAAATCATAAAGTGATAAAAATTAAAAATCGTCATTCTCTATTTTTTTTGATAGGTTAAATCATAAAGTGATAAAAATTAAAAATTGTCATTCTCTATTTTATTTTTGATAGGTTAAATCATAAAGTGATAAAAATTTAAAATCAGAAATACATATTCAACCTTTAAGGATATATATTTTGATGGAATACTTATTAACTGTCTTAGGCACAAACACACATTGGAGCCAAAAGGGAAGTCTAGCCACACAAAAAGTTGTAGCTAGCGTCAGTTGTGCTGAAACAGATGCAAGAAATTAGGGAATTTTACGTTGATTTCAAGACAACTGACGCAAGAATATTGTTTTTTGGTTTTGTGAGAGGTTCTTGTGACGGCTGTGTCAAAGCCAATGCACAATTTCTTAATTTCTCCGGTTTCAGCACAACTGACACAAGAAACCCTTATTTGTATTTCATCTTTCCAAATAGTTTTGCTTAGTATATTTTACAAGTGACGTCAAAACCCTTATATTTGGACATTTTTGCATTGCTTTTCACAATCGATTCAAGACTAGTGTGTCGCCAATAGTTACGTCTTCACAAAGGTGACACAATGTCCTTCACAACCGACAAAAGAGGACGTATTGATTGGTAGTACTAAAATACAATTTAATTAATAGTGTGAGAGATGGGGTTGATGCCTCTAAATATCTGCCATTAGCTAAATAACTCCCTCAAATACCAATGTTCTCATTCGCCCTCTAAATCTCCTTGGTGACATGCTAATACCAAAACGGAAAAAACGAAGAATGTGTTGTTTGTGTCTTGCGCACTCTTAATTAATTAGTCGTTAATCCCATTGCAAATTGAAAACTTGACCATACAAAAAAATCAAAAATTAAAAAAAATATACTTGAAATATAATCAGACATAACATACATTTGACAAAAACCAAAATATTGAACAATTACTTAGTATTGCATACTTAAATGAGAAAGGGATCCATATGGATACCAAATTTCACTTGACAAAATGAAATGATTTAGGAATTAGGATATGACTTTTATGTGTTTAATTGTATAAAATCGTTTGATTTGCTATTTATTCTTTCACGTATTATTTTTTTTTAAATTTTGAATATAATATGCAACATTTTGAATTATTTTAGCGCTTATTATCATCATATCCAAGTATACCACGTTTATGAAACTATATAAAGATTAAGGTTTTATGAGGGACGATGGAAAATGGTTAATTATACCCTTATCACATGAAATAAGAAGGTTGCGGCCTAAATTACCATCAAGTCGAGAAAAAAAATCCAAAATATAGCTGAGGCAATACAAGTATAAAGACTACTGCCAAACCAAGAAGATAGCAGTGTAATATGCACGAATAAAATAACATGACTAAGATAACTAATGATGGTTCACCACACCAATTTGGTCACTTCAACAAGTTTTATCCATTGTCAGGTCCTAAGAGATATATAACTTGTTTATGTCATTTTTATTTTGCTCCTTTTAAATTTAGTAAATATAATATTCTAATTATTTGACAGAATCATATAATATTTATATAAATTCTAATTTAGAATATATATACGTACATAACTAATGGTGATCAAAACAGGACGGAAATAATATAAGAGGTTTTCTTGGGATAGATTTCTGAAGTGGATTCCTCTAAAATATTTCAAAGTTGGAACTAAGTCTTTGTACTCAAACGAGGATATCGAAGTAAATCCATACAATTCACGGCTCATTAAGGTTAAACTTTTAAGCACGCAAATTGGATTAATGTTAAAGCTTTTGCAAAATATAAACTAGCTCAACTAGAATAATCATGGATTACTTTTTCATTTTTGTGGGCTCAGAATATATATATTATACCATATTAATATAGTGAAGATTCAACTTCTTTAAGTGATAATATTCATAACGCATATTAAATAAATTAAGTAATTATATTTAGTTGTTTAATAGGTCTAAAATTATATTAAATATTAAATGTCTAAATGATAAATAATTTAAGTCTAAAGTCCAGATATATGTAGAAATATTTTTAATTTAAAATTGACTTTAAGTTTTATGTTTTATAAGATAAATGATTTGCAAAGTGAACAAGTTATTTAATTCAAATTATAGGTTTTCCTATTTACATGGAAGTGATTCCCTAAAAATATGGAATCGGTTTTAGTGTGTCTAAAATATAGGAAAGACTATTTCATATTGTTCCTACAAACTTGGAATAAAAATGTGAATTATCTAAATTTGTTAAGTAGATTGAATTAGTCATTATCATATTCTTGGTATAAAGACTGTATTTATGAAGAAGTCAAGAGGAGTGTTTGATTTACTTGCTGACCAAGATTTTGAAGACTAATTCAGTAAATTAAAAGGAGATAAATTAAGGGAATGATGTTTCATGATACTTAATAGATATTTGAAGGTGTAACTTATAAATAGAGGCTTCATTTAAGAATTGAAGAACAAAAACACAACTTGCATTTTGCTATCTAATTACTTTGAGTCTAAAATCAAAAAGAGCTGTAAATTTTGTTCTTCATAGTTTATCTAACTTCATAATTGTAATAGGATGTAGAGTTAAAGAGAGTTAGAATTATACTTTCTTTTACCCCTTAAAGTTTTGGTATACTTTTAAAAGTATTCATTTATTTTCTCTTATGTGAGATTGGGTTTAGAACTTTTATTAAGGAAACTTATAAATTGTTCTTCAAGGGGAAAACGTGGTGAGAGAAGCTAGAGATATCTTTTTAGTCATCTAGGGTTCATTAATAAAACACGTTGAATCCTAAAGGTTGGAAAAGAACCCATGGGTTAGGAGTAGGTTATTCATAGCTGGACCTCGTTACACTATAAATAAATGTCAAAATAGCAACGGCAAAAAGGCAACGGCCACCTGTTCATCGCCAATGGCGACGAAAAAGTCATCGCCATAGCTTTCGGAAAAATGGCGACAACAAAGTCCTGTAGCCAGCTCGTCGCCACCCTTTGCCAACGTCTCTTTTTAAAAAACAGTGTGGGGCGATGACTATTTCCCGTAGCTAGCTCGTCGCCCACATTTAAAAAAAAAATTTTTAAGTGGGCTACGGCACCGGGCTGTAGCCAGCTCATAGCCCCCACTGAACATTTTTTTTTAATTTTTTTTAAGTGGGCGACGACCATGTGCCGTAGCCAGGCCATAGCCCCTCTCCACTTATTTTTAGAATTTTGCTGCATTAAAAAAAACTACATAAGTGTCTACAATAAATAATATACTTTAATAATATATTAATAATACGCTAATACGACTAATAATATACTAATACGACTAATTTTATACTAATACAATTAATAATAATACTAATATTGTAATAGCCCTATTTTTAAACCTCTTTTAATTTTAGCTTAAATAGCTATAATACACTAATATGACTAATTATATATTAATTCGACTAATAATGTATTAGTATTACTCTAATACGACTACACAACTAATAATATATTAATAAGATACTAGTTCGACTAATATTACACTAATACTACTACAAAACTAATAATATATTAATAATGCATTAATTCGAATAACAATATACTAATATGATTAATAATATATAAATATTACTCTAATATGACTACACAACTTAGAATTTACTAATACTACACTAATACGACTAATAATATACTAATACGAATAATAATATATTAATGCTACGCTAATACGACTATACAAGTAATAATATACTAATACAATGTATTAATACTACACTAATACGACTTTAAAACTAATAATATACTAATACAGTTATGGGTGTTCAAAAATATCTGGTTTGAAAAACCCGATCCGGAAAACCCGGTATCCGAGTTTTAAAACCGGGTAAATTACCCGGTTTACCAAATTCGCCGTCATCTTGCCTCTTCTTCACCATTCACGTTGAGACGTCATCTTCTTCTTCTTCTTCAGTTCTTCAGTCCTTTAATTGGGTAAGTTTGTTTCAGTTCATCACCATTCTTAGTTCATCACCATTCTTCTTCTTCTCCAGATCTTCTTAATTCGAGAGAAATTTTTTTAGCCATTTTCGCATTTTCAGATATTTATCAAAGATTTAATTTTTTTGCATTTTTTTATTTTGTCATCTTAGTTCATCACCATTTTCGCATTTTCGCATTCTTAGTTCATCACCATTTTTTGATATTTGTCACAAATTTAACCATTGGGTGAGTTGTTTGGTACTAATTTAATTTTTTTTTTGCCATTTTCGATTTTGTCACAGATTTATTCAGCAATTTTCGGTACTTATTGAAGATCTACATGGATTCTTACCCAGTGCCACCATCTAGATTTTCGGTATTTATTCTGCTTGTATATGATGAATTGATGATGGTAGATTCACTAGATTGGTAATTGATTGTGAATTGTGATGAACTGATGATGGTAAATTGGTTCTAATTCTTGTTTATATGGTATAACTGCCTTGTGACTGATGAACTGATGATGGTAAATTGGTTCTACTTGTATATGAGTTGTGAGTCTTGTGACTATTTTAGTTGAAAGGTCCTGGATCAACTGATGATAAACTGATTGTGAATTGATTGTACAACTACTGATGAACTGATTGTGAATTGTTTACTTCTACAAATCCTTTGTTTTTTGCTTTAAAGTTGGAGAAAATAGTTGATTGTGAATCACTGAATTGTGATGAACTGATGAATGGTAAATTGGAAATGATTCATGTAAGTTGTGAGTTGTGACTTGTGACTTGTGGTGACTTTAGGCAATAGCATAAATGATCAAGCATTGTTGTTGTTTAGTGGGGACGAGACTCGAAAGATGCCGGTCCTCGAAGTGAAGCCCAGAGTTATTGGCTTATTACTAAATCAAAAGGGTGGTTTGGTGACAATGAATATGTTTACATCTATCGAATATCGTCGGTTTAATCTGTCTTGTTTTTACGGTTCTTTTTTATTTGCTCAATCATGATCTTTGTGTGCTTAAATTACTGAGATTTGAACAATTATTGAACTTAACAAGTATACAATCAACATTTTGGAGAATCCTTATGGTTTGAGTTACATGGGGATACTTGCTCAAGTATTTTTCCATTGGTTTGAGTTACCTGGGGATACAATCAACAAGTATACAATCAACATTTTTTATTAGGAATAAATAATACTACTTTGGATGAACACCCAATAAATGATTGTGTAAAGAATGAAGATCAAAACGAAACTTATTTCTCCATATCACCATTACAATAAAATGTAGGGATTGATTTTCTTTCACATTCTAGGAGGTGAAAGAAAGAATACGGGTTGTATTGAGTTTTTGGGGTTATGGTGCTTTAGATAAAGAATGTTATGGTGCTTTAGATTTGGATTATCACTAGCTGAACATATCACAGGTAAGGATAAGAAATAAACATTGAACAATACTTTTGGTGAATTTATTGTACAATTTTGTTTGTAGATCTTTACCTACTTTGCTAATTGATTATGATACTAATTAGAGCAAAAAGTTTTGATTTTGTGATGAATTTATGAAATTGATGATTAAAGTTTCTTTCTTTGATTTTGTTCTTGATTAGACTTGTTAATTGTTATAGTGATTAATTTAAGTAAAGCTTCTTGTTTATCTTTTGGTTTAGGTAATGCATTAACTTTGGGGCATCCGAAAGTCATAATCGATGAAACTCTTGACGTCGTTGAAGATGATTAATGGAGCTTGAAGTTTCAACTTATAAATTTTGATCGCTTGCTTTTAGTTTATGGAATTATGGTTGTATTTCAATTAACTAATGGTTGTATTTTAATAGTTTATGACTAATTAAGTTAAGTATTTTAATATTATTTGAATTATATATAAAAAAAATGTTAAAAGAAATAAGGAAAAAAAAAAACAAAAAAAAACAAAACCGGGTATCCGGTTTCCGACCCGGTTTAAATCGGGTACCCGGATTCCGGGTACTTGGTTTAAACCGGGTCGGATCCGGAATAGAATTTTAAGTATCTGGAAAATCGGGTACCCGGTTTTTCAGAACCGGGTCGACCCGGTATCTTGTTTTGAACACCCCTAAATACAGTGTATTAATACTACACTAATACGACTAAAAAACTAATAATGCATTAATTCGACTAACAATACACTAATACAATTAAAATATATAAATATTACATTAATACGACTACACAACTAATGATATACTAATAATACACTAATTCGACTAACAATGCACTAATACGGGTATTAATATACTAATACGATTAAAAATATATTAATACTATACTAATACGACTAATAATATCCTAACAAAACTAATAATACAGTAATACGACTAACTATATAGTAATATAACTAATTATATACTAATAATAATAATAATAATAATAATAATAATAATAATAATAATAATAATAATAATAATAATAAAAACAACAACAACAACAACAACAATAATAATAATAATAATAATAATAATAATAATAATAATAATAATAATAATAATAATAATAATAATAATAATAATAACAATAAAAACAATAATAATAATAATAATAATAATAATAATAATAATAATAATAATAATAATAATAATAATAATAATAACAATAACAATAACAATAACAATAACAATAACAATAATAATAATAATAAATTATAAAAACATTGAAGTATAAGTTGGAGTACTAGGTAATAAATATAAAAGCAACATGATAAAAATACATTAAGTTACGAGTGTTCTAGTGGTTGGAGTGTTGCACCTTGATGTTAGAGGTCAAGGGTTCATGTTTCAGCAACAACAATTATTCAAATAATGGTTGGAGTGTTGCTGCCTTGCTGGGACTTGATGCTAGAGGTCAAGGGTTCAAGTTTTAGCAACAACAATTATCCAAAAATAATTTTTTTAAAATCTGGGCGACGAAGCAGGGCCGTAGCCTAACCGTAGCCCCCCAAAAAACGCACATGGCTACGACACATCGGCCGTAGCCAAACCGTCGCCCCATTTTTTAATTTTGGCGACGTTTAGGCGTTCAATCTTCATTTAACGTCTACCCTTAGTTCGTCGCCAGGCAGTCGCTCGGACCACTTTTTGCCAATTTAGCGATAAAATGGCGATCATAAGTGTCGTCGCCATTTTGTTATTTATTTGTTGTGTTAACGAATTCCTTATTCTTGGTTAAGTTTATTTTCATACTTTTTAGATTTGTTATTCAAAAGGTCTTCTAAGCTCTTGAGTTACTTTTAAAGAAAAAATTTCAAACGGGCATTCTCTCTATGTACCCCTTTAGAGAGTATTTAATCTCCTATCAACTTTCATATTGTACATAACATAACTAGGGGGAGAAGCCATAATTTTTAACTTGAGGAAAATAGTCATTATACTAGCAAAACACTATAATCTAATGACGCCTGACGGATACCCAAGAGAAAATATTATTGTCAAGAAGACTGATACACTAGGAAAAATTTATACTCATATGAAGAATACTCTACTGAAATAATTATAGTGATATGATCGATACACCAGCTAAAACTTATAAGCGGAAGACTGATTATAGGAAAAAATAATAATGAATTGACGATTACCGACAATGGCAAAAGATTGTATCAGATTATAGGTAGTAGCAAAAGATTATAGTCGAATGACTGTAGGAAAAAATAATAATGAATTGATAAATAGTAGAAAAAATTATAATAATGGATGACCGATAATAGAGAAAATATAATTAGATGACTCATGTAGTAGCAAAATATTTAAATAAAAACTAGTTAAATGTTTAAGTTCAATATATAAAAAAAAAAAAAAAACAAACTTCATATTTTGGGACTTGGAATAACTTAAGTTCTATTTAACTACTTTGATTATTAACTTTACTTGATTTTATGGTATTTAATCAGTGCTTATATTAAGTTTACTGTAAATGAGTAATGCATGCTAGGTTAAAAATATAATAGACCACGTGTTTTGACTAGGGGGAGGTGGGCCTCCCTTGACCTCTCATGTAGCTTTGCCAATAAACATAACCCAAGTTTACAATCATTAGGTGAATTTTTTTTGATTGAATTAGTTCTTTAACATGGTTTTAAAATCCAACGTGACATGTTACCATGTGTCAAGGAAGCAACTTAACAAAAAGTTTAAGCTTATAATTGACGTATCAGGATATGTTATATACTCTAACACGTCTCCTCAGACGAGAGCTCTTTTAGGTTAGAAATATGGATGCAGCACATTGATCTCCTCATATCTAGCGTTGAATATTCCACTTCAAATGAGGAGTTGTTGAGATTCGAACTCGTAATCTCTTATCAACCCGATTTCTGATACCATATTAAGGAACCAACTCAACTAAAAGTTTGAGCTTATAGCTGAGACTCCCAAGATATGTTATACTCTAATACCATGATGTTAACATCAAATAAAATGAACAAGTGATGATACAATAGAGTATATAAAATATGTTAATGCAACAATCATGAACATGAACTTTTGATTCACTTTATTTCTTAACAAATAAGATTTACAATATTTTTATCTCCTTTTCACAATCCAATCCACATTTCAATAGCACTATTGGTAAGAGGTAGTTCATTAATAAAACTTTTGTTAGAGAAGGATAATTGGTAAGCCTTTATAAAGCATTGTGTTGTGACATAGGAAAGTAACCTACCAAGCACAAATTGAGTATGATGTAGTAGTATTTCCCGGCAAATGGAGGTTATTGTCAAACAAAGTGCCTTATCTAAGTCGTGAAGGTACATCATGTGATAAAGAATCCAAACCCAAATATTGAAGTCTCTTGTTGGTAAGATTTCAACAACTTTTGGTTTTATTCAAATTAAATAATAATGTAACATACAAGTTATTTTCATCATAGATATAGTATTATCTTAGGAGTAAGATATGTAGCAAATCAAAATAGAGGTGTGCATCATCTTGAAAATGACGGAATTGACTAACAAAGAAATTTTATTTGAGTGGTATACTTCATTGATGTATAGAGTACACTTGCTCATATTATGAGAAAAAGTCTATTTACCTGCCTTTGTAACGTATGCAATGGGTCTTTAAGTCATCCCGCTAATGTATTCCGCTCATCGAAACTATAATCGGAATTTGGAGATGGATGGTTGCAATCTATAATACCTTTAGCTCGAGAATCACCTACAAATAAAGACAAATAAAAGACAAGTAGTCTGACAAGTATTAAGGCCTTAAGGGGTATTTGGCAAACAATTGATAACTGATTAAAGTGGCTAATTTGACCAACTGATTTTATTAACTGGTTTGACCAACTGATTTTAAACCTCTGCTATGAGTAGCTTGTTCAGAAACAACTTATTTAAAATAATAATTTGTTTCAACCAACTAATTTACCAAACAATAGCGTTGCCTAGTTTGACCACCAAACCCCTCTAATTATATCAAAATAAGCTAAAACTGCACAATAAACTATTTTACCAAACACCCCCTAATACTAATATACATATATCTAAGAAATCAATAACAATCATAATGACAAAAAAGAAAAAAGAAATATACTACCAATTAAGACATAAATATAGCGACTCCATGTAGATATATCTCTAATCAATTCATGTCATTTTCAGTTTTAATTTATATGTAGTATAACAGTCATATTTTGCTATTATGTTTTGCGTTGAAAATATCAAAAGCATTTACATCTCAAATCATAATATATATTCTTTTAAAGATGGAATTAAGATGATGCTAGAGTAGGGTTAAATCCTTAATGCTATCACCTAAGTGTTACACTTCCTTCATAAAGTCCATTGTTACGTTCTATTTTATGTTTCCACTTTTATTCCTTCTTTTTCTAATATTTTTCTCATTTAGAATATTTTTTTTAAGAAGAGAGAAATTTAACTAAGATTTTTAAAAGTATATGGAAAATAAAATATATCCATATAAACTCTCATTAAATTTGTCTTAATGTATAGTTTTTTATCATATAATTTTATAATTTTTTATGATGCGTATTAGATTTATTAAGACATAAAAGCTTTGTAATTATGTAAAAATTTAAACAGGAGGAATAAAAAAGAACCGAGGAAGTATTTATGTATATTGTATTTCTAAATATTTTTATATTTATATCATATTTATTGGACATAATTAATTTTGGACATCCTAATTTATCCTATTTCTCATGCGTTTAGTTATAGTCTATACATGTTTTTTACTATCTTTATTTTAACATTTTTATAATATTTAAAGTTGTATATTTCTCACTAACTTTATGTCAACATTTTTTAGTTTTTAATGTTTCCATCTTTTTCCCACTAATTTTTAATTTATTCTAATTCTTTTTGAATGCTTATGGTCCTCATATTTTGGTTTACTTGATTTTTCAATAAAATAAAATAACACATTCACTATATAAGTCATCATTACTCTATACAAAAATCGAAATATATAATATATTTATATTGAATACAGTTTAACGTACACATTTTCAGGACAAAAATTGAAAGACTAAAATTTATTTTTGTCTAGTATTATCTTAAACCATCTATTGAATTTTTAGCCTCCCGCGGATGTCTTGGACTCAAGATTGTACATGGAAAAACACAAGCCAAATTAGTGTTGCTCTTATTTCACAGTTAGTGTAAAATAAGTGAAATTTAGTAGAATGGAAAATTAGATTGGAGTATGAGATAAAAACAAGTTAATAATAAAAATAAATAGTTAAAATTAAAGAAAATGTGTAAAATCAGTAAAACAAATTAAAATGGAAAGTATTTCAAAATGAAAGTGACAAAAAAAGTAATTATATGAGTAATTGTTAGTAATTAGTTTTATGTGGTTGTCTGAGTGATTTCTAGTTATTGTACTTTGTACTTATTTAACGCACGTTTAATATTATAAATATTTGATTGAAGAAATCATATTATATACACAATATAATAACGTGAACTAAATTCATACAAAATTTCCAAACTATTAAATATCACGTTGCAAGAAGCAAAGTTTTGTTGACAAATCTTTTGCTAAGCCCATTTTTGATTAGGTTTTAACCAAATCAATGCATCAAGTATAACACCGTTTTACAAAACTTGGTAGGTCTCGTATTATCACCCTACTCACAATTACTAGTACCCCTTTATAGTCTTCCACTCTTCCTTCATTAAAAATATTTTTTATTGTTTATTATTTTATTGTATTTTATATATTAGAGCTATCATACGAGAAAAAAACCTAATTATTTGCAATTTTGTTTAATTTATTTCACCGTATATTTTCATAATTCTATAGTATTGTATAACTTTAATTATAAATAATCCAACAAACATATTACACTGCATAAAAAGGTATTTAGTTGTAGATAAAAAGAAAGGAAATATATAATTAGCTTAATGTAAAATAACATGAAAAAGTTTCAAATGATTCACAATACGATCTTCTCAATATCAGTACAAACTATAAAGTGAAATTCTTTTGATAAAAATAGATTAAAGTGGGATTGATATAATTTCCTGATGCACGCTGAACAGTTTGGATAACTTCCCACTCTTTCTGATCCATTACAATGAACTTATTCTCTCCGTGACACGACATTTGCTACAAAGTACATGTTCCCGAAATGCTAAAAATAAAATTAAAAAAGCAATTTTTAAAGCAGATAAATTCACGATGAGACAAGCTTAAAACAAGAAACTATTAAAACTATTTTACAATGAGACAGTGTCATATCAAAATAAAAAATATAGGAATACCCGAGTGAGAAGTAATACAAAACCATCTTCCTATACTTAGAAACGATTGATGCACGTTATAAAAAGTTTGTTGTAGTGCGTGATAGAACCAAGAAAAAGGACCACCTTAAGAATAGACATCTTAAGAAAAGACTACTTTGGAATTGGAAGGTCATCTTCAATCCAAAAGTGATATATAAATAATAGTGTCATGTCATTTAATTAGATCATTGATTAAGTTTAAATATCATATTTTGAGTTGTATTATTTTCGATTTTAAGGAATGTTTATGGGATTTGGATTGATTAAAAGCGAAATAATTAATCATTATTTCTCATAAAATAAATAATAAATAAGCTTAACATTTTAAGGTTTTAAGGATACATAAAAGTAAAATGTATGTAACAAATACTTTCTCGTACATCCAACATATCATTAATCAAATTAAATGTATTAAATTTTGTATGAAAAGTACTAATGAATTTAATCAAATACTCATCATATAATCAATAAAAGTAAATTATTTCTAGATGCAAAATTTCTAATACAATTTTAATAACAATATAACCAAACGATTTTTTCTTTATATAAAAGTATATAAAATATGTCTACTTTATTGATGGGTCAGGTCATGATCAGTCATTCATTTAGTCTTATAGTGACTTTATAAGTTTATTGATCAATTTATTTTAATATTAGTGGTGACTTTATAAGTTAGATCAACATTATTTAGCTAATTGAATAAACACACTATCTATGATAGGATCGTACCAAAATCAAAGAATAGGATGCTTTATTTAGAAGTTGCCCTTTTGTGTTTGTAGCTAGCGTTGAGGTTTTATTGTATAATTTTGCGTCCTTTTTTTGATTTTGATATTGATAGTTTTGGATGTATATATACAATAATACAATCATGTATGTCTCTGATTTTTAGGTCACGAATCAGTTTATGCGAACATGCTTGGCTTAATTAATTCATGCACATACAACTTTAATGCCAAGTGTGTATGATATAATTGGTATGATGAAAATATCTATTGTCCTTTGTACGAAGGTAATATTATTGAGCTAAATAATGTTATACAAAGGGGTATTTAGGAAATATCAGGATTCACTATTGCTTGTTAGCTGTTTAATGTTGTTTATTTGAATTGATTTGTTTGACTAACTAAAGATATTAATATTTAATTAAGCTAGCGGAATCAAATGATAATCAAGTTAGCTTTTTACTTTGACTTTAAAAATATTTTTTAGTTGGATGAAAAGTCATTTATCAAACATGAGTTATTGATTAATTAACTAATAAAAGTCTAAAAACTAAAAGTCAACCAAAACTGACGGCCAACCCAAAAGTCATTTATCAAACTCACAATAACGTTTGATCATGAACATCATAGAGTTTTCACTTGACTACTTTGTATTATGGTAAAATTAAGTACTTTTTTATATTCATTATTATTGTCTCATTTTTTTTAAAAATATTATTTACTGACCACTTTTAATTTGTGTTTTATTTTTAATTTACAAGATAAAATATAGTCTGGCTAGTGAGATCTTGTTGAATTCTTCATAATTTAAATTATTTTAATATAAATTTATTATAGTTTTTACTCAAACACAAGTAGAGATATTTAGAATAAATATAGTCTATTTACAAATGGGTACAAACCAAATGGACAATAGTAATGAATAAAAGGGGTATCAATTAGTGTTATAGCTTAAAATATTTACAACATTTGATATCCTTTTTTCATAGCAAACTCATCTTTAACTCTAACTTTACTCTTTTTGGGGACTTGGGTGCACAAATTTTCTCCCTATATTGCAAACATGCTTAATAAATGGTTGAAATAGTATTATTGCCATATTTACATGTTCCACGTTAAAAAAAAATAAAACAGTATACAACTTTATAAATTTGAAAATTATCTTATATTATTATCAATTGATTTAGTGTTGAACCTCTTTTAAGATTATAGGTCAGTCATACTTGTTGGAAATATTTTACATGTGAGACAAGTTTCCACATCGATAATATAATGGTTTGTAGACTTGCATGTATATTGGGTAAGCTAATCCTCCTATTACCATATGGTTTTGGGAAACAATAAACTCACCAAATGTATGTAAAAGTCAACGCTCTTGATCCGTGGCTCATAGGTTTGTGGGCCACAGTCCATGGATATCCCGTGTCCACACGAGTGGGCCACGATGAGATTATATGACGGGCAAATCAATGCCGCCTTCTCCTTTGTTTGGGATACTCATGAGTCATGCCTATTTCCTAAATTTTATCATAAATCAATTTTGTTATCGCATGAAATAAGATACTTCATTCTCTCCTTTCATATAGAGGTTTGATCATTTCTAATTGACTCTCTAGACTCATATTATACAAAAAATAAATATAAAATCTAATAGTTTTTTTGTTTATTTTGTTAATGTTTTTTAAAATAAAATATTGTTCTTATCAGTTGGATAAATTTTCTTAAATTTTCATTTATCAATTTATTTTGATTTAACTTGGTTAAATTTAGCGTTACTAAGTACTTAAATGTAGTTATTGAGTTTAAGTATATAAAAAGTAAATGTAGCTATTGAATTTAAAATGCAGTTATTCATTTTTTACTTATATTTAATAACTACATTTATTTTTCATTTGATTTTAATATTTAAAATCGACACAAATTAGTTACAAATAATCAACTCCATTCAGTTTAATCTAATTAACTAAAAGAAGAAATGATTCTGATTCTTAGTTGGAGTAGGTACCATCTTTCCTAGACAAAATCCTTGAATCGAATATCACCTAGTCCTCTTATTCTCAGTCTATCCTGTAATCCCAAAAACAAGAAAAATCTCAGCTGAATTAGGCCCTATTTAGTTTTACAGATTGTAACTAATTTTTTATAAATTAAAACTAACTTTTACTAATTATAACTGATTTTTACTAATTAATTGCAACTAATTTTACTAGTTACAACTGATTTTTACTGATTACAACTAATTTTTATTTTTACTAATTACTTACTTTTTTAAGTTGAGCTAAATATGGTCCTTATAGCAATTAGCAAATAGTTGAGACAAGTTAATGTTAGCTCACAAATTCTCATTTAAGACTTGCTGATAAAAAATTAACCAACGTACTCTAGATTACTGGACTTCTATTTTGCAACTGGGCCAAGTTGGGTAATAAGGTACTCAAATCTTCTCTTAAATTAAACTACTGAAAGATTTGTTTTTCCCAATTCTTAAATGAGACGATCTTAAAAAATATTTTTATTTGGCTGGCCCAATATATATTTTTTGTCTTAAAATATCATTTATAACATTAAAGTGATTACTTATAATTTTATTATAATTACTTTTTATAGTCTTAAAATGATTACTTATAACCTTAAAACGATTACCTATAATCTTAAAGTATCAATTGAATAAATGGACTATTATATGGACCTGAATGGCCCAAAGCTTACGGCAAATAGTCCGCGGTTTAGTTTTTTTTTTGTCAAATTTATTTTAATATTTTTTACCAAATTTATGACTTAAAAGGTAAAATTCAAGACCTATAAAATCAAATCTAAGACTTAAAAGGCCAATTCCAAGATATAAGTCGATTTGATTATAATTCTTAAGTTGTTAAATTTGGATAGAAAAAATATCATATATAAAAAACAAACAATAAATAAATAAATTATTGAATGTGCCTTTTGTTGAGGTTAATGCTTAAATAGGCAATTTAAGTAATAAAATTGGCATTTGAAGTCGGACATTTTAAGGTTTGACGTTGGTCTATTTAAAAAACCTTATTGGTCTGGGCTGATGGAAGTTGCATATGTGCGTCCGTTGTACAAGGGATTCACTGTATACTAATGAGTCTCCAGTGCGTCTTATTTGAGACCGTATCACCATGAAAGGGGCCTATATAAGCAGCTCAAATTAAGTATATTTAAAAATATATCAATTAATTAATTAAATTAAACTTAAACTGATCACATAGTTTACAAAATTATATGTTTAGTTTTAGGAATTATAACCATCATTTTTTATTTTGTTTTTTTTTATTAGTTTTAACTTTTAATTAATGGACAAGCCCATTATTAAGAGATCTCATTATGAGACCATCTCAATCAAGAGTTAGTAATGAGTCCCATTAGACGGCCTAAGTTGTGCGACCGGCCCAAATTCAATATTTTTCTATTTTTGACATACCAATTTTAAGACTTAAAAAACCAATTCTAAGACTCAAAAGACTCCTTAAAAGGTTAATTTTAAAGTTTTAATAACAATTTCAATGTTTTGGTCATCATAGTTTAAAGTTGTAATGATAATTTTAATCTTTGAAATCGAGCTTTTAAAGCTTAGAAATAGTCTTTTAAGTCCCAAAATCGTCCTTTTAAGTCTTGAAATTAGTAAAGCAAAATAATAATTAGATCAGCTCAATAAGATGCATCTCACAATTAAGACGGTCTCACCTAAGATTTTGCGATCATATACCTATAGGTGAATTGATTTGGGCAGAAAATTCTCGAATTTGGTTTTTTTTTTTTTAAATAGAACTTTCAGGAAAGAGTTGTCATACTTCCTCTTAGTCATTATAATTGTCTCACTCTCTTTATGAACACTATTCATCAATCACATTTAATAGAAGTGTGTGTTTTATTCTTAATCTATAAGTTAAAACATAGTCAAGTAAGATCTTAATTGATTTCTCTCAATGTAAATTTTATTACTAACAAATTTATATATTTTTTAATCAAGCATAATTATAGATAATTACGATTGAAATAGTGAATAGGACTAAGTGATAATTAGAAATTTTAATGACTTTTTTGAAATAATCTTTATTATATATCTATTTCTAATTTTTTGTTAGAAATTTAAAAGGGTTACATATCGTCCAATTCTATGTACATAAAAAAATTGAAGTACATAAAATTAGACCTTTTCTAACGCTTTCAAATTTCTACCGAAAATTAGATATGCAAATAAAATATGATATGGAAAGCGAGTAAGAAATTTTTGTTGTTTTTCAAAGATAGAACGAATCAACTATCTAATACCAGAACTACGATCACCATACTTAATTTCCTTCATTTTAATAACTTTGTCTCATTTTATTTAGCACGTTTGACAAGGCATATTTTGAAGTTTAATATTTCTAACGGCTCATAGCTAAAAATTATAAAAAGTTAATTAATATAAATAATTATTGCGTTGAGACAAATCAAACAAGATCTCATTTAACTATATTTTAACTTACAGATTAAGAATCATTTACAAACAAAGAGTAAACTGTGAATAGTGTCAAAAAATCAAATGCGATAAAGTCAGTTAAAAGGGAGGTTGTACAATTTAACGAGCTGATTAGGCTTACTAAAATCCGAACCACAATTGTATTGTCTTATTAGTACAACTAGATAGTGCCCGTGCGATGCACGGTTTTATTAAATTTTTCGACATATTTGTATCATTTAAGAAATAAAAATTTTAAGAAATAAATTTTACATTATAGTTATATCTCATTTCACTCTAAATAGCTGTATACATTACATACATTGTTTGATTTGTATCATACGTTGCATTGTGCACTTAGATGATTGTGAAAAAAATTAAGTTTATGACAAACAAATCACAACAAATGACAAAAAATTTGATTATATATTTAATATAATTTTATTTATACTTCTATGTGTTTATTTTAAATAAAAGGGCAAATAATTTGTACATGAAGTATACAATACAAAATTATGAGTATTTTAAATAAAAAAAATAGCATACTAATTTACGCTAATAAAAAAAATTACATTAATTTATATAAAGTATTACAACTATTAATAACACACTTCAAAATCAAATTTAACATAAATGTTTATGTAAACTTATTTTATAAAACTTTAAACAAAAAAAATTTATTTTTCCTAAAAAATATAAGTAACTTGCATAAAGATGGTCAACCTAATCATATAAGAATTATACATTGCATTTAAGTAACTAATAAAATAAATAAATAAAATTCGAATAAAAGTATGTTATCTTTTAACCATCGCAAAATATCCAATACACTTAAATAATACTTATTTAATATATAAATTTTTTTAAAAAAATAAATTAAATACATGGTCCTTATATTTAACGATGTGATCTAAAAAGTATAAAATCAATCAATATAGATAATATTATAGTCGTAGTTAGAAAGTAATAAAGTCAAAGATATAAATATTAGTCATAATAACAATGTCGTCATCATTGTGTTTTGGAGGGAAAGTTTTTGTCAAGGTTGTAACACGTAAGCAATATTAAATAATGATGATATCAGCGTGTTTTGTTTTAGTAATAGTTATATATTATATATTGACTTTATTATCCACTTCCATGAAGTGTATGTTTAGTTATTCTTGAATACATTCTTTTTTTTAAATTAAGAAAATTGTCTTTGAAGAATTTTAGGATTCATAAAAAAAATCTCTATAAAAAATGGATGAAATAAATTATATATCATTTTAGAGATAAATAACGTCAACTAATTAGCTCAACTAAAAGTTTAATTTAAACTAATAGTTAAAGTCTCTAAATATGTTATGTATATACTCTATCGTGTCCCTCACACATAAGATCTTTAAGCTAGAAATGTAAAAACAACATAGGTCTTATAGTTGAAGGCTTCCATTACGTTTTATACTCTACTCTCTCTGTCCCACTCATTTTGCATCATTTACCATTTTAGCTCGTCCCACTTAATTTGCTTTATTTCTATCTTTGATCAATAGTATGTATTACTCCTAGTAGTTGTAGTACTTGTACATTAGTGTAGCAACTTATTATTGATTTACAATGCATGCATGATTGACCAGAGCAAATATAGGTATTATTATAGACAATGACATGTTGATCAATTTGTATGGATTTGTTTCTATGAGACCTAATCAGCCTTGACTTGGCTCAACTCTCACCTATACAAACATATTCCAATCATATATTATCTCATCATACATTCACATGATCACAAGGGTAAAAGAAAACCAATAACAAATACAACAGCCTGGTCAAGAGTCAAGACTAAGTCCATTACTATTACTTCTTGGGATGGTTTTTTCTCGTATCGATGAATTAAAAATAGTGTGCACACCTTATAAGTCATTACAACTGGAGTCCTTATTCCTCCCATATGCCATATTATTGTTTGCAGTTCGTATTTTTTCAATTATATGTTAACATTCACAATAAGTCCAGTTGAATGTAATATATTATATAAAGATGTTTATATATATATGTATATTATCTAGTTTACTTCATCATTTGAAACCCACAAACTTTGTTATATTGCTTGCAGCTAAAGTTTTGGAGCTACTAAGTTCAAACAACAGCCATGGGAAGATCACCATGCTATGATAAAACAAAGGTCAAAAAAGGTCCATGGTCTACTGAAGAAGATGCATTGCTCTTCAACTTTGTTTCTAGATTTGGCAATGGAAGCAATTGGATTTCACTACCTAAAAAAGCTGGTAATTACTTTAACTACCTATTTCTATATATTAATTCAATAAGTCTTGTATGAAACCATCTTAATAACATACCTATCTATACAATTAACTCATTTTTTCTAGTTGATCACTTTAAGATTGTAAGTGATCACTTTAATTTTATAAGTGTTCACTTTAAGTTTATAAATAATCATTTTAAAATTATAAAAAATTAATTATTTTAAAATTGTAAAAAGTCATCATTTTAGAATTGTGAGTGATTATATTAAAGTTATAAGTTATCATTTTAAAGTTGTAAGTGATTATTTTACGACAATAGATGTATAATGGGTCAGTCCAATAGAGATGATCTCACTAAAAGACCGTCTTATTTGAGAATTTACGTAATCTAAAATTCTTCATATAATTATTCTTAAATTTCTTAAATAACACTTAAATTATAGTAATAGTGAGTTAATAATGTGTTTGAAACAGGATTAAATTTCTTACTTGAATTTGTTGAACAATTTACATTTATTTACATTTAAGTTGCATTATGGGCTTTGTTTAACTTTGGCCCAATTAATTAATTGTTCATGTATATATATATATATATATATATATATATATATATATATATATATATATATATATATATATATATATATATATATATATATATATATATATATATATATATATATATATATATATATATATATATATATATATATATATATATGTTGGCCTCTTAAGGTTTTGATGATGACTTCACTTGTGAATAAACAAACATATTTTTAGAGATTGTTTTGTAGGTATATATCCGATTTAATGTGAATCGTTGATGAAGCCTATGACTTGATTCGTGGAAGATGTACATGTCTCAAATATCCAAGAAGTTGGGAAATTGCTCTGGAAGACAGTTTACTGTTCCTAGAGTTGAAGTTCTGACGAAAGTTGTAGATGGAGACAGTGTGCTGTTCCTCACGATACAGGTCCGAAGAAGTCATTGACTGGAAGTTACGAAAATTATGTTTTCTGTTTTTAGTTAATGTAAAAGGTCAAAATTTAATTAGTTGCTTAATTAAATTTATTTATTAATTGGCAAAATATTTTCTAATTCGCCTAAAAACATGGAGAAAATCAATTCCTTGTTTATCTCCTATAAACTCGGATGTTCAAGAGACTTGTTCTCTTCTTTGAATTGGTCTCCTATAAATTAGGATCTTACTTTACCCATGATGTTTTAACCGTGCATGTGTACAGCAGTTACATTCCACTCCTACCTTTAACTAACTTTCCATTTTCTTTGGGAGCAAGTAAGTTATGGAGAACGTGGGATATGTGCAACTCGTGGAGAACATGGGCTGAGTGCACTGCTTGCTGTTTCCCTTATAAAAGAGGGAAATTACGGTTCAGTATGCATGGATGAATGAATGAATGTTGCATGGAAAGTGTCCATCAAAAGGGAGAATTAATTGAGAAAAATATTCTAAGTTTTAAATGCCAATTAATTTATAATATTTTTCTTAAGCAACAATTTCATTTTGATCTTTATGAGAATTGGCCTTGTAAAGGGTATTTGAGTGTTTTGTTGTAATTAGACTTATGGGAAGTCTAAGGGAATAGAGAATAGAATCGAGAGAAGAGAAAGAGAAGGAGAGAAGAGAAGAGAAGAGAAGAGAAGAGAAGTGGGCCTAAGTAGAGAAGCTTTGAGTAAAGCATTTAGAGAATTGAGAAGCTTCAAGTGAAGCAAACATTGTTTTGTGTAATTGTAACTAATTGCCTAAACATAGTGAGAATTTTGAAATCCCGGGGGGTCGTGGTTTTTCCTTCTTATTAGGCCAAGAAGGTTTCCACGTAAAATCTTTGTCTCCTTTATTATTTTTCTTTTCGTTTTTAAGTTTAAGTTTTGTCCTTTACTTAATATAATTCCGCAAAAATTAGAGGCAAAAATCTTAAACCTACTACACAACAATTCACCCCCCCCTCTTGTTGCATTCGATCATCCATTAGTATTTCTACAATTGGTATCAGAGCCCTGTTCCTCATTTAATCAGGAAACCCTGAGAGCAGAATCCTGTTCCCTGGAAAGATGTTGAAGATGAACGAGCGCATGGAAGAGGGGTACTCCACACAAAGGCCACCCATGTTCGATGGGAAATTCTATACTTACTGGAAAAATAGAATGGAAATCTTCATAAAGGCTGAAAACTATCAAGTTTGGAGAGTCATTGAAATTGGAGACTTTGAGGTGACGACCATCAACTCCAACAATGAAGCTGTTCCAAAACCAATCACTGAATATGAAAAAGAAGATTTTCAAAAGATGGAGATGAACGCTCTTGCTATCAAGTTACTTCACTGTGGGCTTGGTCCAAATGAGCACAATCGAATTATGGGTTGCAAAACCGCTAAGCAGATTTGGGACCTGCTCGAAGTTACCCATGAAGGTACTAGTGAAGTAAAGAGATCCAAGATTGATTTGCTAATGTCCAAATATGAAAGATTCGTAATGGAACCTAGGGAAAACATTCAAGAAATGTTCACTAGGTTCACAAATATTACGAATGAGTTAGTCTCTCTTGGTAGAATCATTCCCGTTGATGAACAAGTTAGAAAAGTACTTAGGAGTCTTCCTCAAGACGAACGCTGGAGAGCAAAGGTAACAGCCATCCAGGAGTCCAAAGATTTCACCAAGTTTAATTTGGAAGAGCTGGCTGGTTCTCTCATGACCCATGAATTGCATTTGGGAACAGCTGACAGTTCCCGAAACAAAGGACTGGCTCTAGCAGCAGATGATAGCGATGAATCAGAAACTGGTGAAGAGGAAGCAGCACTGTTGGCTCGAAAATTCAAAAAATTCTTCAGGAACAGAAGATATGGAAATCAAAGAAATAACAAAGAGAAGGGAACACCGAACTTGAAGACAAACTTTGAATGCCATAAGTGTGGGAGCACTGAACACTTCATCAAGGATTGCCCTCAATGGAAAAATGAGAAGGGCAAGGGAAAAGCAAGAGAAGTTGGAAGACAATATAAGAAGGGAAACTTCAAAACTGATTTTAGAAAAGCAATGATAGCAGCTTGGGGAGATACGGAGAGCGAGGCTGAGACAGAAGCTACAATGGAAGAGGAAACAACAAACCTATGTCTCATGGCATCTCATGAAGAATCCAAAGAAAAAGAGGTTCAAGTGAGGGGGAACAACTCATGGTATCTCGACAGTGGGTGTTCCAAGCATATGACGGGTGATAGATCTAAATTTCTCTCACTTGAAGCCTATGATGGGGGAACAGTAACCTTCGGTGACAACATGAAGGGTGAGATAATCGCCAAAGGAAAGGTTGGAAGGTCTAGTTCCCATGCCATTGATAATGTAATTTTAGTCGAGAATTTAAAACACAATTTGTTAAGTATTTCTCAATTTTGCGACAAAGGTAACTCTGTTAAGTTTACTTCTGAAAAATGCATAATTTCTAGGAATAGTACAGGAGACCCTGTGCTGGAGGGAATCAGAAAAGGGAACACCTATGTGGTGGACCTGGACACTGTTCCCAGAAACAGTCTAACGTGCTTAAGTGTTATTGAAGAAGACCCACTTCTTTGGCACAAGCGTCTAGGTCATGCTAGTTATTTATTGATTAACACCTTAAGATCAAAAGACCTAGTAAGAGGATTACCTGCAATAAAATTTCTTAAAAATGAAGTTTGTGATCCTTGTGCTAAAGGAAAACAAGTGCGGTCATCCTTTAAATCAAAGAACGGCGTGACTACCACTAGACCATTAGAATTAATTCATATGGATTTATGTGGACCAATGAGAACACAAAGCCGTAGTGGCAAAAAGTATGTGTTTGTTGTTGTTGATGATTATAGTAGATTCACGTGGACCTTATTTTTGGCAAGCAAAGATGAAGCTTTTGATGAGTTTGTTTCCTTTGCTAATAAAACACAAAAATCTACCAATAATCAAATTGTTCACATTAGGTCTGATCATGGGAAAGAATTTGAAAATTCAAACTTCATGAATTATTGCAATGAACATGGTATAAATCACAATTTTTCCGCACCTAGAACACCACAACAAAATGGAGTGGTAGAAAGGAAAAATAGGACCTTAGAAGAAATGGCTAGGACCATGTTGATTGCTAGTGGTCTACCTAGGAATTTTTGGGCAGAAGCCGTTAATACTGCATGCTATACATTGAATCGTGTACTAATTAGACCAATCACTTCAAAGACACCCTATGAATTGCTCAAAGGTGTTAAACCAAATATTTCCTATTTTCGTATATTTGGATGCAAATGTTTTGTTCATGTGAATGGAAAACGAAACATAGGTAAATTTGATGAAAGAAGTGATGAGGCAGTATTTCTAGGTTATTCATCACAAAGCAAAGCTTACAGAGTTTATAATAAGAGAACAATGTGTGTAGAGGAGTCTGTTCACATAATCTTTGATGAAACTAACTTTTCAACAAGTGAACAGGAAACAAGTAATATTAAAATAGGTCTTGCAAATTTGGAAGATGAAGATGAAGGAATCAAAGTGCAAGATCAAGGAACAGCAAGTGAACAGTCGATACAAGAAGAGGCAGAAGAAACTGACCAAGTTCAGGAACTGCCAGCACAACAGGACCAACAGACTGTTCCCAATCCAGCTATTCCCACAGATGAGCAAAATGATCCAGTAGCTGAACAGAATGTCAATCAAGTTGCTGAACAAGAACATGCTACTGTTCCTTCAAGAGAATTTGTGCCTAAACCTTGGAAGTATCAAAGATACCATCCTCTTGATTCAATTGTAAGTGATATAAATAAGGGAACACAAACTAGATCTCAATTGAGAAACTTTTGTGCACACTTTGCGTTCCTATCATCACTTGAACCTAAAAATCACGAGGAAGCTTTAAAGGATTCCGATTGGATAGTTGCCATGCAAGATGAATTAAATGAGTTTGAAAGAAATAAAGTGTGGCACTTGGAACCCAAACCGAAAAACAAGAAAGTTATTGGTTTAAAATGGGTATTTCGGAACAAGCTTGATGAGCATGGAATAATTGTTAGAAATAAAGCTAGACTCGTGGTTAAGGGTTATAATCAACAAGAAGGTATTGATTACACTGAGACTTTTGCTCCAGTAGCAAGGTTAGAGGCTATCCGAATCTTAATTTCTTTTGCTGCATTTATGAATTTTAAACTATATCAAATGGATGTGAAATGTGCTTTCTTAAATGGTTACCTTGATGAAGAAGTCTTTGTGGAACAACCCCCAGGTTTTGAGAATACCTCTTGTCCTAATCATGTCTACAAGCTTGACAAAGCCCTATATGGCTTGAAGCAAGCTCCTAGGCAATGGTACGAAAGACTTTCAAAGTTTTTGATTCAAAATAACTTTGTAAGAGGAAAAATCGACAAAACCTTGTTCTTTAAGAATAAAGGTTCTAATATTTTGGTTGTTCAAATTTATGTTGATGATATTATTTTTGGTGCTACTAATGATCTGTTATGTAAAGAATTTGCTAACCTTATGGGTACAGAATTTGAAATGAGCATGATGGGAGAATTAAATTTCTTTCTTGGTTTGCAAATTAAACAAACTGAAAATGGTATTTTTATTCATCAACAAAAATACATCAAAGAACTTCTTAAGAAATATGGACTAAACAATGCTAAAACCAACCATACACCTATGGCTACCAATGTTAGACTAGATGAAGACCTAAATGGAACTAACGTAGATCAAACAATGTATAGAGGCATGATAGGTTCTTTATTGTATCTAACTGCAAGTAGACCTGATATTTCCTTTAGTGTTGGTTTATGTGCTAGATTTCAATCAAGTCCTAAAGAATCACATCTCACGGCAGTAAAGAGAATTTTGAGATATTTGAAGGGAACAGACGACTTGTCCCTATTTTATCCTAAAAGTGATGTTTATGATTTAAAAGGTTTTAGTGATGCAGATTATGCAGGTGATCTTGTTAATAGAAAAAGTACATCAAGTATGGTACAATATCTTGGCTCATGTTTAGTTTCATGGAGTTCCAAGAAACAAAATACAGTTGCATTATCCACTGCAGAAGCTGAATACGTAGCAGCAGCAGCTTGCTGTTCCCAAATGCTTTGGATAAAACAGCAACTTAGAGATTTTGGTATTAAAGTTGAATGCATTCCTATTTATTGTGATAATACTAGTGCCATATGTATATCTAAAGATCCAGTGCATCATTCACGTGCTAAACATATACACATTAGACATCATTTTCTTAAGGATAATGTAGAACACAAAAATATTGTATTGAAGCATGTTAACACAAATGAACAAGTTGCAGATATTCTGACCAAACCACTTCCTAGGGAACAATATGAAAAAATGAGATTGGAACTTGGTATGATCAAGCTCCACTAAAGTTAGTTGCATATATTTCCCATTGAAGCATCATGAGAATGAAAAGGTCAGGAATCAATCTCAATATCTTGATTGAAAATCAATTATTGCATGGATCAGGTAAACACGTAATAAAGTTAGTACTATGAATGTTTTTACGTTTGCATGTTGTTAATTCAATCAGACCAAAGCAATATGTTCATTATTTTCTTCATAATAATTCATAAAATCATAATTAATTCTCTTTATTTCTTATTTCATATTTTATTCATATTTCACATTTTTGTACGGCCAATAAAGAGATGGAATTGAGAGTTTTGGGAAAACAATTCTTCTTCACTCAAGTAATGCAAAGGCAATAAAGAGATGGGACTTGGAGGAGTAACCGTCATCTCAATAATTTAAAAACCCCTGCTTCACGTCATTACCCTCCACCTTCCCAAACCTTCTCTCAATCTCTCACTCAAGAACCGTCCTTCTTCCTCTCTCAAAACCTTCAAAATTCAAAAATGAAAACCCCCAAATCCTCTAAATCAAGCAAGAAAACTCCCAAATCCAGTATGCCCGATCAACCAAAACCACTAAGAGTAATTGTTCCACCTCCATTACTGCAGGATGCACCACCCACACCAACTGAAACCACACAAGAATCACCAAAACACTCCACTGAACCCACTAGTACCAAAAGAAAAATGTCAACAGGTGGTTCATCTTCTAGAGTAGTTAAGCGATCGAAGCATGTTGATCCAAACAGCGCAGAAGAAGTTTCAAAGGAGATGACTGTAGGGTTCGGGTTGGACAAATATTGGTATGATTCTACTAACTTTCCTAGATTGCATGACTTTTTAAAGTTTCAAGAATGGGAATCATTGATGTCAAACTACAGTTGCAATTCGATTTTTCCAAACCTAATGAGAGAATTTATTGTAAATTTCTCTAATGATGGCGGTATGTGTTCTAGTGTTGTTAAAACTGTTAAAATTGAATATAACAGCGCATTATTAGGGGAATGGTTTAATGTTCCCAATGTTGGTTTTGATACATATCATATTGGGTCAAAGATTGCATTTTCAGGCATCAATGAACGAACAATTTTTAAATTTTTAGGAATTGATAAAAAGGGGAAGATCAGTCACAATGTTCTGTCCCCTATGCATAAATTGTTGTACAATGTTGCTCGCAGATTTATCTTACCACGAAACTCAAAACGTAGTCAAGTGAGTTTGCGTGATGCCACCTTGATTTACTGCATGGAAAAACATATTAAAATAAATTTTCCTTCATTGATGATCTCTCATTTATCAGACTGCATTGAAAAGAAAAGTTTCATTGGCTATGGAGGGTTGTTAACATGGATTTTTAGGAAGTTTGAGGTCCCATTGGAAGGGTTGGAGTTCCCAATGGGTCCCAATATGAAAATTGGTGCTAAATGTTTACAAAATTTGCATTTGAAATTGAATGATGAGGGAGTATTGATGCATGAGGGGGTTGTTGAAGTAGAATCTGATGAGGAAGATATTGAAAAAGAAGAAGAAAAATTGAGAGAGAGAGATCAGGAAGAAAAAGAGGAAAAGGAGCAAGAGCCTGTTCCCACTGACCATATTGAAACAAAAGAAAAAGGGGAACAGGATGGAGAACCTAGTAAGGGGGAAGCAGAACAGGAGGGAGCCTTAGGAGAAGAGGCTCATCACAATCTTTGTGATGATACAAGTGATGAAGAGATTGTGATAGCTCTGAGGAAAAAGGCTAAGTCAATGCAAAGGAAGAGTAGGAGGTTGGCCTCGAAACGCAAGGCTACTTTGGTTGATGAAACACCTTCTGACACCATCCCTGAGCCAACACCTGATAAACCTACCTCTCCCAAGCCAGCCAATTCACCACCACATCAAATTCCATCACCACCACCATCACCTATCCCATGTACACCACCACCACAATCACACACTTCACCCAATATTGGCTGTACTAACTTTGACTCTGTTCCTGCAGTTTCCTTACATTCCATTCTCTCCAAGCTCCTTGATCTACAGTCTCAATTCATTGCATTTCAGGATGAAACTCGTGTCTCGCTTGCTTCTATTGTGGATCAGCTAAACTAAATGGAACAACGCCTTGGTGCCAAGCTGGACACAGTGGAGGTGCAGACTGAATTCATTGATGAAGAAGAGACTGACCATTGATCCCTCTGCTCAAAAATTTAATGATTTGTTGGCTGTATCACTTATCAAACAATTTCTCTTTTTGCCTTGTACCATCTGGGGTACATGGTTGTTGTAACTTTGAACAATTGCTACTTTTCTTTGTTTTTTATTTTCTATGGTCTGTGAAAATTAACTCTATGCAGTTTTAATCATTGTTCATAGCACTTGCTTTTATTATTGTTGTTTGTTGTTTTCATCACTAACAAATCTATATGGTTTGTGCTGAGATTTGATAACCACTAATTCTTTTTGATTGATGACAAAAGGGGGAAGATTATGCACAAACTTAACAGGAGCAGTGAATACAGTGAATACACAGTTACATATCTTGTTGATTTATATTGATTCTTTATATTGATTCTTATGAATGATATGTGTGCTGCTGTGTTTATGCTAGTTTAGTGATCATCTGTGTTGCTAAGTTTGTTGAAGTTCTCATGAATCCTCATGAATATTTGATTCTGTGAAAATACTTAATAAGTTATGTTTATTATTATTAGGTTTATTATAGTTTTATTATGTTAGTTTTATTTTGTTTATGTTAATTTATTCAGTCTATTTTCGTTTAACTTAGTTTATTTCATTTAAGTTTTAAGTTAATTAATTTTGAAAACTTTTGAAAAATATTTGATATTTTAGAGTAAACTGTTTGTTTATGAATGCTTGGTAAATTATATTCTAACAAGTTGATTTGCTAAGTTAATTAGAGTTACTTTAATCTCTAGTATGCTCTATGAATTTTGTTTTACTCTATTTCACTTAAGTTTGTTTATAAAGTTTGCCATCATCAAAAAGGGGGAATTTTTTGGCCTCTTAAGGTTTTGATGATGACTTCACTTGTGAATAAACAAACATATTTTTAGAGATTGTTTTGTAGGTATATATCCGATTTAATGTGAATCGTTGATGAAGCCTATGACTTGATTCGTGGAAGATGTACATGTCTCAAATATCCAAGAAGTTGGGAAATTGCTCTGGAAGACAGTTAACTGTTCCTAGAGTTGAAGTTCTGACGAAAGTTGTAGATGGAGACAGTGTGTTGTTCCTCACGATACAGGTCCGAAGAAGTCATTGACTGGAAGTTACGAAAATTATGTTTTCTGTTTTTAGTTAATGTAAAAGGTCAAAATTTAATTAGTTGCTTAATTAAATTTATTTATTAATTGGCAAAATATTTTCTAATTCGCCTAAAAACATGGAGAAAATCAATTCCTTGTTTATCTCCTATAAACTCGGATGTTCAAGAGACTTGTTCTCTTCTTTGAATTGGTCTCCTATAAATTAGGATCTTACTTTACCCATGATGTTTTAACCGTGCATGTGTACAGCAGTTACATTCCACTCCTACCTTTAACTAACTTTCCATTTTCTTTGGGAGCAAGTAAGTTATGGAGAACGTGGGATATGTGCAACTCGTGGAGAACATGGGCTGAGTGCACTGCTTGCTGTTTCCCTTATAAAAGAGGGAAATTACGGTTCAGTATGCATGGATGAATGAATGAATGTTGCATGGAAAGTGTCCATCAAAAGGGAGAATTAATTGAGAAAAATATTCTAAGTTTTAAATGCCAATTAATTTATAATATTTTTCTTAAGCAACAATTTCATTTTGATCTTTATGAGAATTGGCCTTGTAAAGGGTATTTGAGTGTTTTGTTGTAATTAGACTTATGGGAAGTCTAAGGGAATAGAGAATAGAATCGAGAGAAGAGAAAGAGAAGGAGAGAAGAGAAGAGAAGAGAAGAGAAGAGAAGTGGGCCTAAGTAGAGAAGCTTTGAGTAAAGCATTTAGAGAATTGAGAAGCTTCAAGTGAAGCAAACATTGTTTTGTGTAATTGTAACTAATTGCCTAAACATAGTGAGAATTTTGAAATCCCGGGGGGTTGTGGTTTTTCCTTCTTATTAGGCCAAGAAGGTTTCCACGTAAAATCTTTGTCTCCTTTATTATTTTTCTTTTCGTTTTTAAGTTTAAGTTTTGTCCTTTACTTAATATAATTCCGCAAAAATTAGAGGCAAAAATCTTAAACCTACTACACAACAATTCACCCCCCCCTCTTGTTGCATTCGATCATCCATTAGTATTTCTACAATATATATATATATATATATATATATATATATATATATATATATATATATATATATATATATATATATATATATATATATATATATATATATATATATATATATATATATATATATATATACTCTTCCTGAATATAGAAGAGACATTGGGAAAAACCCTAAGTTTGTCATGGTATCAGATGACCTTTCATTTCCTTTCTCACGGCTGACATCCCTCTTTCTTCTTTCTCTTGCTTTTTCCTCTTAAACCGTTCCCTGCTTTTCCCTGCTTTTCCCAAGGCCGACCTTTGCTTTTCTCAAGGCCGACCTTTCTTCTTCCCCTTTTCTTTTCCCTGCTTTTCCCAAGGCCGACCTTTGCTTTTCCCAGCGATTTCTTTGCTTTCTCTTCTCTTCAATCGATTGACATTCCAGTCATGTCGGGTGCACCGAAGCCCACCGATACACAGGTGATTGATATTACTTCTCCATTCTACCTTGGCTCCGGCGATCAACCAGGTAATTTCATCTCTCATATCATTCTCAAAGGTGATAATTATGTTTCTTGGTCTCGTGCTATTACTTTATCATTAAAATCTCGTCGTAAATTTGGTTTTGTTGATGGTTCCATTGGTAAACCAACTGCTCCTCATGAAATTCTCGATTGGGACACCGTTAATTCCATGATTGTTTCTTGGATTAATCGTACTCTTGACCCTAAAATTGTTTCTTCTATACCCTTTCATGATACGGCTCGGGCTTTGTGGTTGTATCTTGAAAAACGTTAGTGTGTTGCTAATGGTCCGCGTCTTCAACAACTTCGGGCGCAAATTACGGACTGTCGTCAATTGAAATCTATGACAGTTGAGGACTATTATACTAAACTTATGGGGCTCTATGATGAACTTGATCGTCTGAAACCTCTTCCTCATTGTAGTTGTGGTTAGTGTACTTGTGGTGTTGTGGAAAAATTTCTTCAAGACCGGGATGAAGAAATATTACATCAGTTTTATATTGGAATTGATGATGACATTTACGGTGCGGTTCGTACTAATCTCTTGTCTCAGATGCCTTCCCCGGACATTGATCGTGCTTATCAAACCTTCCTTCAAGAGGAACGATCACGCTCCATTGCTCGCACAAAGCCCATTGACACCGAGACCCATGTGTTTGCTCTCTCGAATTCTCGGTCTCGTTCACGGCCTCCTGTGCTTGATAAAACTGCTCTTCTTTGTTCTTATTGTAAGAAGCGTGGTCATGAGCGTGGTACTTGTTTCGAATTACACGGTAAGCCTTCTTGGTGGCATGAACGCTATGGTAATGCTAAGGCCTCTAATTCTTTGTCTGCTACTGCATTGGTGTCTCGGACTCGGGGAGCCCAGGCTAATGCCGTCTCTTCTCTTGGAGGTGGGCTACTGCCCCTGCCTCCCTCTGTTCCATCGAAAGAGCCTGATGTTGCTGCTCTTGGTACTGCTCAGGTGCATTCTATTTACATGCTCCCACTCCTAAGCACTCGGATGATCGTATGATTGGTAAGTATTCTTGCTTTGAATGGATTATTGATAGTGGGGCGTCCCATCACGTCACCGGCATCTACTCTTGTTTAGATAATGTCGAAAGCATTTCCGAATGTGCCGTTAAACTACCTGATGGTAGGCGTGTTTCTGCTACACTTCGTGGCAGTGTTAAGCTTTCGTCGACTATTACTCTCTCTAATGTACTCTATGTTCCGGGCCTAAATTGTAACTTGCTGTCTGTTTCCTGCCTTCTTGATGATTGTGGTTGTGTTGTTCGTTTCACTAATACATTATGTGCTATACAGGACCCATGCTCGGGGACGCTGATTGGAGCAGGTGAGCAACGTGATGGCCTTTATTTCTTCCGTGATGTTCCTGCGGTGTGTGTGGTTGCAGTTGCGGGGGTTTGCGAATTTGAGATCTGGCATCGTCGTATGGGTCATCCGTCTAATAAGATTATTAAGTTAATTCCTGCTATTAGTTCCAGTTCTCATAGAAAATTTTTGAATAAAGCATGTGTCGTTTGTCCACAAGCGAAACAAACTCGTGAACCTTTTCCTGTTAGTCTTTTTCATGCTACTAGAGCTTTTGAACTGATTCATTGTGATCTTTGGGGTCTTTACTCTACCCCCTCTTCGTGTAATGCAGTTTATTTTTTGACTATTGTGGATGATTACTCTCGTGGTGTTTGGGTTTATTTGTTACAAAATAAAACTGAAGTTCTTTCTTCATTTCATTCTTTTTTTGCTATGGTTACTCGTCAATTTGAATTGAATGTGAAATATGTTCGAAGTGATAACGGAACAGAATTTAATTGCATGGTGCCTTATTTTGATTCACATGGCATTATTTTCCAAACTTCGTGTGTTAGCACCCCACAACAAAATGGTCGAGTTGAGAGAAAACACCAACACATTCTTAATGTCGGTAGGGCTTTGCGGTTTCAAGCTAATTTACCTATTTCATTTTGGGGGGAGTGTATTTTGGCGGCCGTATATATAATTAATCGAACTCCTACGCCGTTGTTGGGTAATAAGACTCCGTTTGAAATGTTGTATAACACACCTCTACGGATGAAGGCTCTTCTTCTGTTGCTTCCTGTTCTTCAAGTGTCTCCGGTACTCCCTATCCTATAGCACATTATGTTAATTGTGATAACTTTTCTATGCCACATCGTTCGTTTCTTGCAGCGATTCTCTCTGGCTCTGAGCCCCGCTCTTTTCGCGAGGCTATGCAGGATAATGGATGGAGAGAGGCGATGCAAAAGGAAATTACTGCTTTAGAGGATAATAATACATGGGAACTTACTGCTCTGCCTCCAAGTAAGAAGGCTCTTGGCAGTCGTTGGGTGTACAAAGTCAAATATAATGCTGATGGTTCGGTTGAGCGTTTAAAGGCTCGCTTAGTTGTCTTTGGTAATCATCAGGTTGAAGGGATTGATTATCATGAGACTTTTGCTCCTGTTGCGAAAATGGTGACCGTGCGTGTTTTTCTAGCAGTTGCAGCTGCTAAAAACTGGGAGTTGCATCAGATGGATGTTCATAACGCTTTTCTTCATGGTGATTTGACAGAGGAGGTGTATATGAAACCCCCTCCTGGTTTTTTATCTCACGGTAAGGTGTGCCGCTTATTAAAATCTCTGTATGGTCTGAAACAGGCTCCAAGATGTTGGTATGCTAAATTGTCTGCTTCTTTGAAACAATATGGGTTCTGTCAATCATACTCTGATTATTCCTTGTTTACTTATCGGAGGAGTTCTATTCAACTTAATGTTCTCATTTATGTCGATGATTTGATCATCTCGGGCAATGATTCCTCTGCTCTTTCTGCATTCAAACTATATTTGTGTACGTGCTTTCACATGAAAGATCTTGGGCGGTTGAAGTATTTTCTTGGAATTGAGGTGGCTCGTAATGATGAAGGTATTTTATTGTTTCAGCGTAAATATGCTCTTGATATCATTTCCGAGGCCGGTTTGTTGGGTGCGAAGCCGTCTCCTTTCCCCATTGAACAAAATCACTCTTTGGCTCTTGCGTGTGGTAATTTGATTGAGTCTCCAAAACGATATCGTCGGCTTGTTGGTCGTCTTATATATCTTTCTTTCACACGACCTGATTTGACCTATGCAGTTCATATTCTAGCTCAATTTATGCAGGCTCCCCGTGTGGAGCATTGGGATGCGGCCTTACGTGTTGTACGCTATCTTAAAGGTTCTCCTGGTCAAGGTATTCTTCTTCCCTCTAGCTGTGACCTACGTCTTGTTGGTTGGTGCGACTCTGACTGGGCTAGTTGCCCTCTTACTCGACGCTCATTGACTGGATGGATTGTGTTTCTTGGTGGTTCTCCAATTTCTTGGAAAACCAAGAAACAACATACGGTTTCTCGTTCGTCTGCTGAGGCTGAATATCGTTCAATGGCTTCTGTCACTTGTGAACTCAAATGGCTAAAGGGTCTGCTTTCTAGTTTGGGCGTTGATCCTTCTGCTCCTATGATATTGTACTGTGATAGTAAGTCTGCTTTGCATATCGCCCAGAATCCTGTTTTTCATGAGCGGACGAAACATATCGAGGTTGATTGCCATTACATACGGGATGCGATTCAGGAGGGTCTTCTTTCTACTTGTCATGTTTCTACGCATGAGCAGTTGGGTGATATCTTTACTAAAGCTTTGGGTTATCGACAATTTACATTCCTCCTACGCAAGTTGGGCATTTGTAATCCGTCTGCTCCAACTTGAGGGGGGTGTTGAACAATTTACATTTAATTTGCATTATGGGCTTTGTTTAACTTTGGCCCAATTAATTAATTGTTCATGTATATATATATATATACTCTTCCTGAATATAGAAGAGACATTGGGAAAAACCCTAAGTTTGTCAGAATTATTCAAGGCCTGATATTAAGCATGGTGAGTTTACACAGGAGGAAGATAATGTTATATGCAAGCTTTACAATACCATTGGCAGCAGGTATAAACTTGTACCACAATTTATTATGTCAAAGTGTCAATTATTTTTCTCCTATGTTTAGGTATCGTTAAGTACGCCCCCTTCTATTTATTTATCTTTATTAAGACTAAACAAACTTAAAAATTTTAGAGGTCCTTTTTCTTTATACTTTTTTGAATTTTAAGTTGTAAAAATAAATAATTAAATTATAAGGCAAAAGTAATATACACTCCTTTCGTTCATTAATGAAGTTTTCATAAATATTTACGAAAATTCACAAAAATAGAACTTTAAAATAGTGGATATTATTTAATTTGAATAATAGATTTGATGGAGGAAAAGTAGGGATCATAAATATTAAAAAAATGTTAAAAGAAAGTTAGTGGAAAAAATATGAGGACCATAATTTATAAAAAAATATTTTTTATAAAGTTAATGGAAAACATGTGAGGACCATAAAAAATATAAAAATGGTAAAAATAAAGTTAATTGAAGATATGTGGGGACCATAAGCATTATTAAAATATTAAAATGAGAATAGACAAGGTTATTTTTATCCAAAATTTGTAATAGTATTGAAAAGAATCTTTATAGGAATAACATATACTCTAAAATAAAAAGTGGGAACTTCTTTAAGAAACGGGAATATAAACTAATTTAATCATGAGATTGCTCAATTTTTGGAAACCCTCTATAGTCAAATATCATGTAATTCCTTCTTTTTGAAATACTCGGTACATAATAATTTTTTACACTATTTATCGTTAAGCTTATTTTATATATTGCAGTTAATGTGTTAAGAAAAATATAGGCGGGTGAGATCTTGTTTGAATCTGTCGGATCGCAAACTTTCATTATATTAAGTTTTAATAATTTTTAAATGTGCATAGTTCAATAGATAAATGGTCAAAATAACACATTAAATTACGAGAAAAGTCAAATATACCAAGTATAATGGAACAGAAGAAGCGTATGTTAAAAACCACCTCCAAATTACATTAAACCAAATAAAGCAAACATTTCAAAGTTACAAAAAATAAAAGTCCATCATTTGGTTATCAGGTCGATTTCGGGTAAAGTGTTTCAAATTAATTTGACATCAGATCTTGAGTCCACTTTGATTTTTACATGATTGTAAACCTATTTTTATGTCAAGTCAAATCGAATTCAGTTATAAAATCAAATAAATATCTTATCGTCAGACTTGTTTTAAACCCCTCTACAGAAAACGTAATACTCCCTCCGTTCCTATTTGTTCTTCCTATTTGGGTATTTCACAAATATTAAGAAAAAGAGAATCTTTGGTGGTAGTGGGTATTATTTTAATTATATAATAGTGGGAAGTAATGATTGTATTGGAAGTATGAGGTTGTAGTTGGTATTATTTTAATTAAATAGTAGTGTGAAGTAATGATTGTATTGGAAGTATGAGAGAGAAAATAATTATAAATAAAAGAAAATTGGTACATTAAAAGAAAAGGGGGATTTTAAGGGGTAAAAGTGAGATAAAAACTTTCTAAAAATAGAAAGTATTCTAAAGTGGAAGAACTTTTGAAACTACCCGTTATAGCAATGTGAAAAATCAAAAAGGAACGGAGGGAGTAGTTAGTTTTCAAAACTAATTCCTAAATTTATAACTATTTGCCAGCATATGTAATTCAATTTATATTAATTAGCGTAACTAACACATCATATTGCCTATCCAAAAATAGTTTTGATTACTAAAAACACGTATTAAAAATTAAAAATATACATTTACAAAATTAACTTCAAATAATAGTAAGAAAATATTATCAAGGGGGAGCAAATTAACCACGGCACATGGCCCCAAAAAAATGGCAATCTTAATATTGAATTACGTAGTATATATATATATATACATATATATATATATATATATATATATATATATATATATATATATATATATATTAAATGTTTAAAGACACATAGTTGCTAGACAATATCATAATTTTTTTGTATCACACGCAGAATTCTTCAAAGAATTTGTCAATTTTTGCTCCGCATTATTCAAAACTGATCTTTTTTTAACATATGATATAATTGTATTATTTAGTTGAAAAATATTATTGCATGGATCATCAATCAATGATATTATCGTATGATTAATAACAGGTGGGTGACTATTGCTTCAAATCTACCAGGAAGAACAGACAATGATGTGAAGAACTATTGGAACACCAAACTTAAAAAGAAGATTTCGTCAGGCGAATTCAAGAAGACTAGCATTCATAATCCCGTTTACAATACTATAAATTATAATTATTATTCTGAGATTTATAGGGCACAAACTAGACAAACTTTAGAAAATTATAATAATAATAATAATAATAATAATAATAATAATAATAATAATTGTCATGGTATTATTTATTTATTTATTTATTTAAATTATTCACGTTATATTACTTAAATACCCTTTGACCTTTCGGGTTGACTTTGACTTCCGGTCAATGGGCCTTTTTCTGAATCCCCCACCTTCCTTGAATGGCCCATGGGCTAGTTACTCCCAAATACCCTAACTTCCTGTACATAACCTCCTATATGACCTAACTTCCCACTCTCCCTCATTGGTTAGTTATCCTTCTTCCATGAGTAACAACTGCCCACTGACATACTTCCCATTCATCCCACATTCCATGGTTCTCCTTTCCTAGTGCTGATAACCGCTCACCACTACCCCCATGATAATCAACCTCCTCCCTGAAATAACTTCCCTTCCTCCACTATAAATAGAGACAGCCATCAAAAAGGGAGGGATCCATCGAATAACAGTCCTTAAAAAGTCCTCACGACCTTCTAGCCTACAAAAGATATCAGCAACTTTTACCCTCATACACCTATTCTGGTGGTTGCCATCTCATTCTTATTCATTAATTTCCTAATTTACGTTCTAACTTGAGCGTCGGAGGGGTTTTCCGGGAGATCATCCCCCGGACAAGGCTAACGTGTTGTCTTGCAGGAATTCGAGTCGCTACCTCTTGCGAATCGCCGTTCCCGATAACACTTCCAATCTAAGTATTACAGGTGATTTCCACCTCCTCGTTTCATCACCGAAACAGTTTGGCGCCGTCTGTGGGGAGAGAATAAAAAGTTATGGCTCCTAAAAGAAATCCCACACAAACCGCAACCGTGCATAGCACAGATACAGACACTTCCGCTGGTCACGCTAACAATCAAGCCGTGACTCGTCGTGATCTGGACATGCTAACGCGCAACCTCACTGCCGCCTTTTCCGAACAACTCCGCGCCTTCATGAATGGCGGACCAGATTAAAAATCTTCGTGAGAGAATCGAACCCCAAGAGTTGTCTAAATCCCGCGGATCTCAGGATGGAAACTCGAGGATGTCACATTCCAGCAGACGCAATAAGAAGAGGCGGGAGAGATCGAGATCCCGCACAAGTTTCAGCAGGAGTAATCCACAAGATCGCGTATCCAAGACCGCCTCCCAAGATGCCCGGACCTATCTAGAAAGCAAAAAGCAGAAGGCATCCGAAAGCGTCCAATCGCTGGTGGATAGAAGGAGGCAAGAGAGGAAGAAGGCGCAGCTCGCAGGATCTAGCCATCCCGGGAGTCCTGTCACCATGCCCCGGAATGAGGTCGAGGTAAATAACCTCCCTGAAGATCCTACGCTAATAATCTCCCCGTTGGCTCCAAAAATACTAAATACCCCCAACCCGAGGAGAATAAAAATCCCAAACATGACGGCATTCGACGGCACGTCATGCCCCGAAGAACACTTGATGGCTTACAAAAATTTGATGCTGCACACTACCAACCCATCCTTGTAGTGTAAATTCTTCCCAACTACTCTTACTGGAGTAGCCTTGACATGGTACACCTCCCTTCCGGGAGGAAGTATCCATAACTTTGCCTAATTAGAAGGCAAATTCCTAGGTCATTTTGTGGCATCCAGGAGGCAGGAGAAATCAAACTTCCATTTGCTTAGCATAACGCAACTGGAAGGGGAATCCATATCATCTTACTTGAAGAAATTCCATGAGGCAGTACTGGAGGTGACGAATTTGGAAGAATCAGTCGCCTTGAACGCCCTAATCAACGGAATGAAGGCTCAAAGACTGAAGTTCCAGTTGGTCGAAAGTCAGGTGAAGACATACGCGGAGGCCATGAAGCAATGTCAAAGTTATGTCACGGCCTCCGAGATATGTCAGGCACATGACCCAAAAAGGCGAAAGTCGGAAAATTAAGATGTCGCATCCTCCCATCAATCTTTATGGAACAGAGAGGAGCATTCGTCAAGGAGGGACAGGAATTACATGCCGCGTCGTCCAGAGCCCCCGTCAGACATGGGACCTCCACGATCCCGGCACGTATATATCGCGGAAGGGGAGTCCAGGACGCGGAATTTGCTAGACGGAGGTAACGACTCGATGTTCAATCGAAACAGGAAGGACATTTTCTTCGCTGTTCGAGATAAGTTGCCAACTCCACCTCCTACTACCACTCCTTCCGATAGACGCAACTACAATCTGTGGTGTGATTACCACAAAGAGCACGGCCATACTTTGGCCCAGTGCCGCGAACTCAAACGTATCCTACATCAATTGGCTGATGAAGGAAAACTGTCGAGGTTCGTTAACCGAAGGGACTATGACGCAAGAGGAGAAGCGGAAAGAAGGCAGTGGAATCAAAGACGCGGATCCCCCAAGAGGGATGAGGCAAGGCGTGAAAGTTCCAACACACAAGGAACTATCAACGTAATTTTCGGAGGATACACTGAAGAATATCCTACCATTCGAGCCGCGAAGGATAGCGTCCATACTCTGCTGAAAGGACCTCTAAAAACCGTATCAAAGGGACCGATCATGAGATTTGATGCCACTACTTCCCAACTGTTGCAACAACCACACACTGATCCTTTAGTGGTTACCATCAAGATTAGACAAATGATGGTGAGGCGAGTATTGGTGGATACCGGAAGCACAGCCGATCTTATAATGATGGAATGCCTAAGAAAAATGAAATTCGAAGAAAAACACCTGCAACCCCTTGATAAACCTTTGATTGGGTTTGGAGGAAACCAGGTCATTCCAATGGGAACAATCATACTCCCTGTGCGAGTAGGGGAAAGAAGCGGAAGCAGAACAATGCCCGTGCGATTCACGGTGGTAGATCTGGCGTTCCCCTACAACGCCATCATGGGACTCCCACTCATCAACAAGATCAAAGCGGCAATCTTCCCTCACCAACTCTTGTTACAGTTTGAGCAGGACGACGGACAAGTGGGCATCCTCAAGGGAGACCAGGTAATGACCCGCCGATGTCTCATCAACACCATGAAACGAGGAACTTCCGTCATCCCTTCTAAAAGAGGAAGGGGAGAAAAGTCTCCTTCCGTCATGAGTATAGATGGACTATAACCCTTATTCATCAGTCTCAATTTCAACTAAAAGCAGCGTTAGTCAAATTAGAAAATAGCTCTCATTCATTAGTTACAATCGTTTGTCCGTGACAATTTCAATTTCAATATAACAGAAGTTTCAACATTTTATTCATCATCCAATGTCAAGTTCCAACGTTTCCAATTATTCAGTGTTATATTCTACTTTCTCATAATTATCTAGTCTTCAAAATGAAGAGTTGTCAGACGTACTCGACATCCGTTCACACAGCCTTAAGTTATCAAGTATCCGACGCCTACTGAACTTCCTTATTGCAAATCTTGTTAAAATCAGTGTTTTCCATAGACTCGGCAGAAATCAGTGGCATCTGTAAAGTAGGATCCCAAAATAGGTCTTAAAAGCTAAGAACCTTGGGATAAATCCAAGTATGAAAGGATTGCTCATAATTCGTCTGACTTATAGACGTGACTGGTTAGTTGCCGCATCATCCATACTAGCTGTGGAATGTGTTGAGGTCACATCATCCTCGTTAACGTTGCACTTTATCACAATTCCTTCAAGCGCTGATCTAAGTCACGACCAACATGGTAGGCACCAACACGCCCAATCCGTGAAGTCGACAAATCGGGCCCCTTATATTTGCTAACGGAAGCGTTCACCACACATCCGCGGAAGTATTCTGTTTTCCACGAAGTGCCCGACAATTGCAAAAAGTAGTTGAGGCTTCTGAATTGAATCTTTAAAACTTGTAAAAGATATCACGAAGAAGCTGCAATGGCTATAGATTTTCGAGAATATTGGTCGTGTCTGCAGAGTCTATAAGTCGGACTCTATATATGACCAACTTTCTTGCAATTTTCCTAAGTTATGAAGATTCCGCAATGAATCCATGCAGGTATTATTTATTCCGCGGCAATGTTCTATATAGCTGAGATCAATTGCCTGGGTGTTGCCCTACAATTCTTATAAGGCATGAAAAATTATTGTGAAAGATGTCCGTGTCATCGATAAGTCGGACCCCCAAAGAAGGGTCAATATACATAATTTTTCTTATTTATTTAGCTGTATCCGTGGAGTCGATAAGTCAGATTCCGATTAGAATGGAAATATAGACAATTTTTCTAAGTACCTAGACACTTGAATGTGTCCGGGGAGTCAATAAGTCAGACTCCCAAGGTGTGTGAAGATGTCGATAATTTCTCTAAGTTATCAGGCTTCCTCATGAAGCCGGAGGGTCGATAAGTCGGACCCTAATTTAGACCCAAAAAGGTAAAAACGTTGGGAAAAATCTAAGCATGAGGATTGTTCATTCTACCATCTGACTTATAGATGTGGCGGATCTTTTGCCGCGTCACTCGTGATAGCCGCGGAATAAAAATGAAGCCGCGTCATCCTCCTCAGCGTTACAAACCCCTACATGATCAACTTCCAATTTTTCAAAGTTCCAATAAATCCGTGCTCATTGTGGAAAGATTTTCGTATTGTCCGTATGGGTGAAGACGTGGACCCTTACATTTATTCCGCGGCATAAATAATATGAGGCTTGTCAAGAAGAGAAATCTTTCAAAGTATTTGCTCATTTCGCGTCATAGAAGAATAAGGGACTTGTTAAGACGAGAAAAATTGTGAGTATTTTTATTGTTCCGCGATGTTGATAAGTCGGACACCCAAAGTGTGTGAAAATATTGATAATTTCTCTAAGTTATCAAATTTCCTATCGACGCCGTAGAGTCGATAAGTCGGACCCTAAATTACACTCCAAAGGAAATATAAAAAATTCTAAGTATGGAGATTACCCATTCTACCTTCCGACTTATAAATCTGGTGAATCCTTATTCCGCGTCATCCTCCTTAGCGTCATATGAGCAACTTCCAATTTTTCAAAGCATTCTTATTAATCCGTGATATCGATAAGTCGAACCCCCAGATGCTCCTAATAGATTTGGAAATATTCCAAGTATGGAAGGATTTTTTATGTCGAATGTGCAGTTGAAAACGCGGACTATTAGTTCGCGTCATGATTAAATCAAAGACGCAGAAATATTCTGAGCGAAAGTCTGAGCCGCGTCGTCAGTTGCTCACGTGATTTATTACTATGGATTTGAGACATATTTATGCCGCGACATATTACCCTCCTAAGACTCCACGACATAAAAATAGCGAGAAGGAAGATTTAACAATAAAGTTAGTATCTTGTCCGTGGGGTCGACAAGTCGGACCCTCCTAGGTGGTGATTTCGCGGCCTTAATTATAATATAATCCGAAACGGAAGGGAGGAAACCGTCATATTATCCGCAAGATAGACAAGTCGGACCCCCCTTTGGTAAGCAAATTCCAAAAAAATTCTAAGTCATGGGATAGCCGCAAAATTAAAGTAGCACAAACTGGGCTGGGAGCATCAAATTATAAAAATCCGCGACATGCTACATAAGTAGAAGGCTGTCTCTCTTGGTTCCAGGTGCTGCATGTTAAATTGGAGGTCGCGGCATCGAACCTCCACAACTTCATTTTTTGCTGCTGGAAGGTAGAAGCTAAACTGGAGGAATTGAAACATTAAATGTCCGTGCAAAATGTTACATGTTGGCAATGTTGTCTCAGTTGGTCCCAAGTACCGCACGTTGTATTGGAGGACGCGGATCAAGCCCTCATCTCTACATTTTTGCTGCTGTATGGTATGGACGGCTGGGGCTGTTATCCGTGGCTTGAGTTATTCTATTCGCTTTCCTCTTGGATTTATTAAAAAAAAAAGAAAAGAGAAAAAGAAAAATAATAATAATAATAATAATAAATAATAAAATAAAATAATAATAAAAAACAAAAATTGGTGTGATCCGCATAGTAAACAAGTCGGACCCCTATTGGGGGCGATCTTATCTCAAAAATTCTAAGTATTGGAGTTTCCACTTTCCACGGCATTATAGTATTATAGGCTGGGCTGGAGTTGCTGAAATATAAAAAGCACGCGCGAAATACTAGATATGGTTGACGCTGTCTCAGTTGGTTGGAATGCCTTTGCTATGCTTCTTTGGTCGCGGGATCGAACCTTCACCGTTACATTTTTGCTGCCTGGTGATATAAGACAGCTGGGCTACCTCATGGCACGCTACAAGCCGCGAACTTCGGGCGATTTATTCCGGGATGTCAGGTAAAGATTCTTCGTGTTAGTCGACAAGTCGACCCCATTGTGTGGGTCCAAACTCGAAATATTCTAAGTACTGAAAATAGTCACGTCATCCAAGTATTCAAAGCTAGGCGGGAAGCATCAATTTAATTATTAGTCCGTGCAAGTTATTACTTAATAGCAAGGATATCTCAGTTGATCTCAAGTGCTGTCCGCGCTACTAAGGGTTGCAGGATCAAACCTCCATAACTACATTTTTGCTAATTGTGTGATACGGATGAAGGGAGCTATTCCGCGGCATACGTCAAGCCGCGGCTCGGTTGGCATTACTCGTTCCTCTCTAATTCGGAGCGTTTTTCACGATGACTTTAAAAAGGCTATAACTTTTTCGTTATAACTCGAAATTCGACGTGTGAACTGTCGATTCGAAGCTTACGAGCCAAATTTTCCTAATCCGTCAGAAGGTCTGCCAGATTGTGGCCGTATTACTCCTCATGAGCTTTCGAGTATTCTCTACGATCATGTTTCTTCATTAAACCAAGTCCGACGGACACTTATTTTTTCCGCATAAAGGAAGATGTTTCTGATTGTTGGGGCTATTCCTCACATCATCCTTCATGCGTGGGGCTAAATGTCATGGTATTATTTATTTATTTATTTATTTAAATTATTCACGTTATATTATTTTAATACCCCTTGACCTTTCGGGTTGACTTTGACTTCTGGTCAATGGGCCTTTTTCTGAATCCCCCACCTTCCTTGAATGGCCCATGGGCTAGTTACTCCCAAATACCCTAACTTCCTGTACATAACCTCCTATATGACCTAACTTCCCACTCTCCCTCATTGGTTAGTTATCCTTCTTCCATGAGTAACAACTGCCCACTGACATACTTCCCATTCATCCCACATTCCATGGTTCTCCTTTCCTAGTGCTGATAACCGCTCACCACTACCCCCATGATAATCAACCTCCTCCCTGAAATAACTTCCCTTCCTCCACTATAAATAGAGACAGCCATCAAAAAGGGAGGGATCCATCGAATAACAGTCCTTAAAAAGTCCTCACGACCTTCTAGCCTACAAAAGATATCAGCAACTTTTACCCTCATACACCTATTCTGGTGGTTGCCATCTCATTCTTATTCATTAATTTCCTAATTTACGTTCTAACTTGAGCGTCGGAGGGGTTTTCCGGGAGATCATCCCCCGGACAAGGCTAACGTGTTGTCTTGCAGGAATTCGAGTCGCTACCTCTTGCGAATCGCCGTTCCCGATAACGATTCCAATCTAAGTATTACAGGTGATTTCTACCTCCTCGTTTCATCACCGAAACAATAATAATAATAATAACATAGAAAAAGCGGAAAAATCATATGTTAAGATAGACGAAAGCTTGATCATTAGCATGAATTCGTCATCAACTAATTCCGTAGATTTTAATGGAAGTAGCTCTTTTCCTCGTGGCGAAGAAAACGAGTTTTAGCTGGAGTTGTTGACTTATTTGTTTTTAGATGGTTTGATGGCGGATCATGTAGCTTAACACGATATTATATTTATTGTTATTAAGGATGAACTCAACCGAAAGCTTACAATCAGCTTGACTACTTAAAAATTATTTTATATAAAAGATAGATATGACTGTATGGGTTATTGAATTGAATTTTTAATATGATATTAAAAAATTATTTTAATAATAAAAAATTTTATGTTGAAAGTTGAAATAAGGTTATTATATATTCTCTCCGGTTTTAAATGTTCTTCCCATTTACTTTTTGCAAGTTTTCAAAATAAATTTTAAGCATTAATATCTCTAAATACGCATCATAAAAATTATAAAAAATCTATAATAAAAAGGTATACATTAAGACGAATCTAACAAGATCTCACATAAATATATTTTATCATAGATATATGTCTTAAAAATCTTAATCAAATTTCTCTCTCCAAAATAGAATATTCTAAACAGGAAGAATATTAGAAAACAGAAAGAGTATTATTTATTTTTGTAACAACCCGACTTAACGTTGACTGAGTAAACAGGGTCATCACGGGGTTTATTTCCCAAGAAAACTGAAATCACACTTACAAAACTTGAGTAAAGGGGTCACAAGCTCTTTAACATGACTAACTCAGTTAAATCTCAAAACAAACATCTAACTAAAACACAAGATAATCATACAATTCTCTACAAGTCGAATATAACCAACACAACTAAATCTAATATACATTTATCCAAAATTCTAATACAAATCTACAAATTCCTACGTGTTCAGCTCATTATACATCTTTGGAATGCTATTCAACACCGCTAACCCATCGTTCCCGAGCGGTTCTGATCTGTTAATCAAACTAAAAGATGAAAACAACAGAAGGTCAGATTAAACTGAATGAGAAGTAACAATCCAAAACGACAAAACACAGTAAATCAAATCATAGGTTTAAAAGCAACATCAATTTCCTAGATCTATGTGCGCACAGGGAGTCTAGTTGAGAGGAACACCCATAGCTCTAAGGCTATGTCACTCTCGGGTGAAGCTAGTCAATATCTGAATGACAATTCGCTTCAAAACAGGGAGTATGGAACAATGCTCCTCAACTCCGTCAATAACCAGTTCACAAGCCCGATCCATTGACCATATCATAATATCAACATAAGCAGTCACAACAACATTTGTCTCAATCAATTTTCAATTTCAAAAGAACTTTTATAAAACTATTTTACACGAAAAGTAGTCTGGCCAGACCCTTTGAGGGACTGCTACTACTCACCAACAAGACACTTCAAAGAGCCGTGATCAATTTGCAGCTATCAACTAGAAAGGTTCCTCAATGACGTCGCTTCCTGAAGCATAACAAACATAACATCAGAACAAAGCGTTCGATACTACAAATTAGGTTCATATAGCTCATTGTATCTCCTCGTAAGACCGCATCTTAGTTCCATCTTCTATTCTAATATTTCTAATTTCAAAGATTGCGCAAGTTATAACTCTAACCCCCAAAAATCATGAGAAAATATATAACCTTAATTAAAACTAGCTTATATTCTTGTAAAGATCGTACGTCTCCACAATTCCCTTTGTATTCCAATTCAAACACTTCCATGTTCATCTAAACTCAAAACCAAGAAACTAAACAAGATTAACAAACTATCCAAAAGAAAGATTCAGCTAGTTTATCCATTCAACTAATAATTTCCACACAAACCCTAAATACGCTCAAGCACAACCAATCATATAATCAAGAGTTATATCCAACACTTACATTTATCCAACTATTTGATTAATAAGAACAACAAGATTTATCCACTATTAGTAATTTCACGAGAATATCCTAATATTCAAGAACATCAAATTTCCATAATCTTTCTACATTTAACATCCTATCGATATTCTAATCTTTGTAAATTACGTACTAATTAATAATTCCAACAAATTGTTTCAATATTCCACAATCTACCATCTATACATCATAAAACCCAAATTACATTTGATTTTAGAATTCTTCCCCAAAATTCCTCAATCACAATCTCTTATATTCACATATCAATCATCACTAGATTCATTTAATTTAAAGTAAACACACACATATAATTATACTTGAGGTTTCCATTATTTTCATGGTGACAAGATTCTTGAATGTATTAACACAATAATAAGGTTCAAGGAAAGAACAATAGAAAATTGATTCAATAGAGTATTATAAAATGGCAAGGGAAAGGCACAATTTCAAGAAAAGCAAAGGTGTTACACCCGACTGATTTTGTGAAGGAGATATAGGTTAATTGGCTACGTTTTTCCCCAGAAAAAGGACACCAAAAATCGACCGGAAATGGCCTGCTGCCACGGCTATTGTCGCCTGTTTTGAGGAGAAGTAACCACCGAGAAATAGTGATGGTTCTTGGGCACACGATCTTAGGGACCAAGAGAGGAAAGATCGACTTCTTGCTTGCAGAATTTTAGTAAAAATCTGCCATTTTCAGAGGGAAATGGCAAGAGAAGGAGGAAAGTGTTTATGGAGTTCTGATTTGTTCAACTGTGAAGCATGGTTTTGCTGATTCATTGGGTTTATTCGAAATGAGAGAAAGAAGAAGAATTTTGGGTAGTTTAACCAAATTAAAAAAGAATTACATTCAGACTATATATTTATATTATGTATATTTAAGGTCATACACGTATTAATAATTCTCTTAAATTCACTCGTCTTAAATTATTAATTTCTCAAATGTTACAATTTTAATTAAATAAGATAAAGTTATTGAGGAATTAGTTTTTTTAATGTTTGTTCTTGGAGATACCATTTAATTAAACATGGCACACCCAAGGGTTTAATTGATGATTCAGATAAAATCTGATCTCTAATCTTGATCTAGTTATTTTTATTTTTCATCAATTATTCCACTTAATTAGGGTAGACTCTAACAACACTAAAAACTCTAACAATCTTTTACCAAGTCTATGAGTATTTAAAACATTTTAAATCTTATTTTCTAACACTCCCTCTTAAGTTTAGTAATGGGATTTTCAACATCCAACTTGCACAAATATCTTCAAAAACTTGTGCTCCAACTGCTTTTGTTAGAATGACATTTAGTTGATCTTCTGACTTGACAAAAAAAATATTCACAATCTTAGCTTATAACTTGTGTTTAATAAAGTGTCGATCTACCTCAACATGTTTAGTCTAATCATGTTTTACTGGATTCTCCAATATGGTAATTGCTGCTTTGTAATCACAAAAAGATCACAACCATCTTTGGAGGAAAACCAAGTTCAGATTAAAGTTTTCTTAACCACAAAATTTCAGTTATTTCCTTAGCTATTTCTTGAAATTCAGCTTCAACACTCGACAAAGCAACAACTTTCTGTTTTTTACTTCTCTAAGTCACAATATTTCCACCCACAAGAGTGAAATATTTTGATGTAGACTTTCTTCTGCCTTTGTTTCCTGCCCAATCTGTATAAGCTTTCATATCTAGATGACCATTATTCTTGTAGAGAATTCTTCTTTCAACAGTTCCTTTGAGATACCTCAAAATTCTATAAAACGCTTCCATATGTTCAATTGAGAGTTTGTGCATGAATCGACTAACAACTTCAACTGCATAAGCTATATCAGGACGTGTATGAGAAAGATAGATTAACTTCCCCACGATTCTTTGATATTGTCCATAATCTGCTAGTTTCCCACCATCAACCATTTGCAACCCATGATTAACTACCATTGGTGTCGCAACTAGTTTACAATTTAATAACCCAGTTTTAGTAAGTAAATCCAAAACATATTTCCTTTGAGAAAGCAAAACCTCTATTCTTTGGAAATATTTGAGTCTCCTAAGGTCTTTCATTTCAAACTCCTTGGATAATTTTGTTTCTCACAATTTTATTTCTTCTATATCATTACCAGTAATAATCATATTATATACATATATAATAAGACAGGTAATTAATTTACCATTCTGTTTCAGAAAGAGAGTATGATCAGAATTACTTTGATGATGCCCAAACGTTTCCATAGCAAAGGTAAATCTTCCAAACCACGCTTAAGGAGACTATTTTAACCTCATATAATGCCTTTTTTAACCTACACCCTTCTGTGGTCGAAAAACATTTGAAAAACCCAGTGGAGCTTCCATATAAACTTCCTCCTAAATTTCACCATGAAGAAACGCATTCTTTACATCAAGTAGATGAAGGGGCTAGTTTTGATTCGTTGCTATAGAAAATAAGACTCTGATAGTATCAATTTTAGTTACTGGAAAAACGTTTTCGAGTAATCAATTTCGTATGTTTAGGTATATCCTTTTGCCACCTCACGAGCTTTATATCTTTCAATAGTACCATCTGCTTTGTACTTTATTGTAAAGACCCATCTATACCCAACTGTTTTTTTACCTTTAGGAAGAACACATTTCTCCCAAGTTTTACTTTTTATAAGAGCATTAATTTCTTCTTGCATAGCTTTTTTCCAATTTTTATTGTTTACGGCTTCCTCAAATGTACTTGGTATTTTTGTTGAATATAAAGCAATATTGAACGTCTTAGCTACCCGTGACAAATTTTGGTGGTTTATCCTGTTGATTGGATATTTTGACCTTTGATTTTCATATGCTGGACCATATTTTCTAGGAGGAATTCCTCTTGTGCTACGTGGAGGAAACGAATATATTTTGTTAGAGTCTTCTATAATAGGCTCAGTACTAGAAACATCATTTATACCTTTATTACCTTCATTATCCAATATGAGCTCATCATTTATATTTAGCATATTCTGATTATTTCAGTTAGTAAATTTATCAGATATATTTGATTTGAAATTAGTAATATGATCAGATCTTAAGTGAATTACCCTTTCAGCTGCATGATGTTCAGACAAGATTTGTGGTAGATGAAAGATTTGATATATTTGATTTCTCGGAGAAGGTGTTTCAGTAGCATTGCCTACTTTTTCTTGTGGATCTAAGCAGTTTGGCACTAAAGGGCTAGTTGGACTGGTTAACCAACTTAGATTTTCATACTCACTCTCCCCCTGACATCTAAGGTGGTCATAATAAAATTCATTTTCAAAGAAATCACAATCCACAGTAGTATAAATCCTATTGGTTATAGGATCAAAACATCTATATCCTTTCTGGTTGACTCCATACCCAACAAATACACAATTAATAGCATGTGATTCAAGTTTGTTTCTTGTTCTTTTTAGACAATGAACATACACAGTACAACCAAATATTCTTAGCGGTAATGAGTGTGAAGACGGGATTTTCTGATGAGTTTTAAGAGTATCTAAAGGAGTTTCACAGTGAAGTGTTTTTGTGGGTAGTCTATTTATGAGATGATTAGTTGTGGCAATAGCTTCAGGCCAAAGATAAATAGGTACACACGATTCTAACATAAGAGCTCATGTTATTTCAAGTAGAGTTCTATTTTTCCTCTCAGCCACATTATTTTGTGTAATTATTGAGGTTTAATTTTTCGAATAGATATATTGTTTGGTTATTTTGTAGTTCGTTTATTGGTTTATTGAGTTTCTGCGGGATTTACAAGAAACCTTCCATGGTGAAGGGTATTTTGGTTATTTCTGTTTCAACTGGTGTTTCCATAGTAAACGAAGATAAGGTAAAGGAAACTTTACTGGTAAGAAAATTTGGATCTGATACCAAGAAAAACTCTGAACACTGATCTTGATCAGAGTATTTTTATTTTTCATTAATTATTCTGTGATACATGAGTACTATTTATATAGAAAAAGTTCCACTTAATTAGGGTTAACTATGACAACCTTTTACCAAGTCTAAGAGTAATTAAAACATTTTAAATCTCATTTTCTAATTTTCTAATAGATTCAATGTTTTGTAAACTGAGTAACATGATCTAGTAGTAGTATATATGTTAAATTGAAAAAAAATAGATGCATGGATCACTGATTCTACTACTTAAATATAGATTGCATGCAATGGATGAAGTCATGTAATATAGGAGTAATTAATAATATTATCGACCCATCAAAAAAGCACACTTAAGGAGTATTCTCTTTTTTTTTAGAATGAAAATTTTTCATTAATTTAGAACAAAATTGTACTATAAAAAACAAGAGAAACTGCTATCCTAAATTGCATCAGCATAAGAAAGGAGCACACCTTCTAGGAAGGGTTTCCCCAAACCCATTCTTCATTTGCATAAGGGGGAGCAGGAGTCCCAAAAAAAACCCAAAAAAGATAGCTATATAGTAGAATTACTAAACAAAATTAAAGATCCTCTTAATCCAAGGGTTATTAATGCTAACACCTTTAATTGGGATACGCATAACTCTGTTGCTGACTTCAATCTTTACTTGACGAGTTACTTCACTCACCATAGGTACTTTGAGGTGCCAAACAACATCATTTCTAACACTCCATACCCCATATGTAAGACTACATAGGGCTATATTTACAATCTTCCCTTTATAGATAGTACCCTTCCATTTCCTAGATGCAAAAACAAAAATAGAACCACCAATACAATGAATGCCCAACCAATTTAGTATGTCTTTAAGGCATTAAGAACTAAAGACACACAAGAAAAGAAGATGAACATTAGATCTGTATTCATTCCACACATAGGACATAAATCAGTAGCTATAAGACCCATGTAGAGGAGCTTATCTGTTGATTTCAATCGATGATTAACAGGTAAACACAAAATGAACCTAGGTCTCGGGATAAAACTTCTATTCAAAACAAATTTCACCCAAGTAATAGGATGTTTAGCCCCTAAGAGCTCATGATAGAATATTCTGATGGAATATGTTTCCTTATGCACCCATTGTTCAAGCAAGTCCTTAACTTTGCATATCTTTTTGAACGTCCAACTTGATGTAAATTTCCTCCCTTAATATAGACACCATGTATCCGTCGAACCTATATGGATTCTCTCATAACAGATATGTGCTAGACAAGTTTGCCCATAGCTGCCAAATTCCAAGCTTCCAAATTACAAATACTCAGACCACCCAACTTTTTTGGATTACAAACTCTAGCCCAATTCACTTTTCCAGGAGCACTAGAATCAGCCTCCCCCTGCCACATATAAGCTCTGCAAAAGGCATTGACCTGCTTAATCACCCTCTTAGGTAAAACAAAGATCTAGCACCAAAAATTAGTAATGTTCATCAATACAGCAGAGACAAGTTACAACCTAGCTGCATATGCGAGATTCTTAACTTGCCACGATCTAATCCTAGATGTCATTTTCATTGCAAGGTGTTCACATTCAGCAACAGAAAGACACATAGAAGATAATAGATTTCCTAAGTATCTATATATATATATATATATATATATATATATATATATATATATATATATATATATATATATATATATATATATATATATATATATATATATATATATAAATGTTTAAAAAAAAGAGAAACAAACGAAAAATGTATTCCAAAAGAAAACGACGAATCGTCGCCAAAAAGCCACGTCTTGTCGCTAATGTTCTGATCTAGTAGAATTTGTTCCAGAAGGAAGCGACGAGTCGCTGCTTATAACGACAACTCGCCGATAACCCTCCGGTTAGTTTTTTTGTCTCGTTTTGCATTTTAACTTCAACAATTATAAGACTTGGTACCTAAGGTAATTAGTACCCTCTGAACACAATGATGATGTCGAATTTTTCATTTGAAGTAATTAAATTTGCGTAAAAACCTAATTATGTAGAAGTCGTACATTGAACTTATAAACTATGGCATTGGTGTATAAACCCTTGTGTGTATGATGTCTTGAGATGTAATTAGTGTGGTATGAGACATGTATGTGTGCACGTTTTGATACGTGACTCTAATTTTGTTTGATAGGACCCCGGTTCATAAGAGGTCAACGCTTTGAATTGAAGCTTGTGTTTGTTGATTGTATCAATAAGGTACGTCACGCTTAGACTTTGTACGATTATGCAATTATTACTATTAAGTAATGTAATTTCATCCAACTGTGTGATGTTATATTTCACTTAAGGATTAGACACCCTGAATAATTGAAAATGAGTTAAATGGAAATTTGAGGACGGTTGTTATTATCGCCCACATGGGTTGTACATGGGATTTGAATACCCTTATGGGGTTGCTATTATGGAATTTTAGGCTCATGGCAGGGTCCTAATAAGGGCCACCATGGGGGTATGCATACTCTTACCTTGACGATCCTGTTAAATTGTCGGGCAACGGTCTAGGTCAGAAAATTGCCTTGGGACTAGCTCTCCCATGTGTATTCTTCCAAAATTTTACTTTGGCAACCCGTACGGGCCGGGCAACGTCATAAGTTGGGAATTTGGATAATTGGATAATCGAACGACGATTAGAGCCTTTGTATGCTAGGATGAATGCATTGCTTGTTTGACTATTCATTGTTCATGTATTATGTCTTTGACGTATACGTTGTTCTTTGAACTTGCGATGATGTTGTCGTGATGATAACTAGCAGAGTGATTGACAGGTTGGGAGTTAAGAGGTGTGTGTGAGATGGATCATAGGAAACCATCGTCCTTATTAATCTCTTATTATGTCGACAATTGGAACCTTTCGAACATTAGCTTTTATATTATCGAGGCCACAAGGCTCTCAAGTTGTAAGACTTTATATTTTCCGCTGAAAGTTGTTGAAAGATGGTGAAACCTTATTTCTTAATCCTTATAACGTAATCGATCCTTTGACTAAGTTTGACTTTTTTTTTGTCCGAATTACTACCGGAGTTTATGTTTTTATGTAAATATCTGGGTTGTCTTTTTACGGACTATTACAATTACACCTTGGATGAAATTTAAACTTTATATTATTTCCAACAGCTTTGAGTAATCTTAAAAAGATACTCCATACAAATCACAAAAACAAAGGAGACAATGAATCTCCTTGCCTTATACCTCTATTGGATTTGAATAAAGGCACATGGCTACTATTCAATATCAATGAGAATTTAGCTGAGCAAACACAATTCATGACAATTTTTATGAAATGGGAAGGAAAATTAAGTGTCATCATCATCTCTTTAATAAACTCCCACTCAAGGTATCATATGCTTTCTTAAATCAATCTTCAAAAGGCTACTAGGAATATTCTCTTTGTATCTTTAAAATATATTTATTAAATTTTGATTGGTGAGTAAGAAAAAAAAAAATCAAAGTCTCGACTTGTGTTCTTTTGATATTAGGCATGTCTGAATAAGTGGAGTAATTAGTTAGATGGCTTCGGAAAAAGTCAATTAATAGTGACTGCTCGTGGAAGAAAATATATGGATGATATGAATGGAAAAAATGACTTGTGGATGAGATTAAAAAAGAAAATGTTTAACAATTACTTATGTATAAAATATCAAAAAATCAAAGAGTCAACTTAATATATTTCTTTAGTTTTTAAACGTTGGTCTACATTACTATAATAAACTAGTACAGAAACTTGTGCAATGCACAACGTTGTTAGTATAAAAGTATGTATGATTATAAACTTTAGATAGAGATACAATTACAAATTATCTGTTTAAAGTTATAATATTTCTTATAAATTAGATAGAGAAATGTTAGAATATATAGTGCTTTGAATGAAAAAAAATTTAGTTGTTAAATTAAAGCTTTTTAAGGAAAATATGGGTAATCTTCCAATAACACTATCATAATGATTTTTTGTTATTCTCAAAATAACTTTGGATTATCATGTATCTTTTTCTTGATGAAATATTTTCAAAATTAATGAAATAACTTTATTAATTAACAAATATTTCAACATAAAGAAGCAAATATATATTTTAAGAAGCTTTAATTGGAAATTTTATATAACTTTTAAATTAAAAAATATATTATTCTAAGAAAATATTTAACTGAACATATTTGATTCTAATATACAACTCATATATTAAAGAAATAAGTTGATACTAACTTTGGTAAGAATTATTTTATATGGCAAATGATACGAGAATGACATGTAAAATTTTACGATCTTTTATTAGATTGTGTGATATGATAGTTTCGTATTGCTTGTCCTTAATTAAATGATATTCATTTTTGGAAAAGTTTTTTTGAGGGGAGTATAAATACCCATGTTTTGGACAACAATTATGCCTGATATAGTTTTCTCCGATGCAAATCTGAAATATTTCCCTTACAAAGTCATGGCAAAATATTCTTACCACAAATCAATTCCAGTTTTACGAGTAATTTTCAAACAATTAAAGCTTCTATCAATTGGCCAGTTTCAACTAAGTATTTCAAAGAAACTAATTTTTCTAAAGGCATACAAAATATCAAGGGAGGAATTTATGCAACTACATGCCTCTAACTACTCCTATCGCTTGTTAGGTTCTCAAAGAGTTACAGTTCACACAAGTCGATTTGTGATTGCTCCTCTCAAGTTCAATTAGATCTTCCCTAACTTCTTTACCCTTTAGATTTCCACCATTCACACGGATGTGTCACCAATATTCCTCTTTACATATCCAAACCATCTCAATATATTTTTGTGCAACTTCAATGATAATGAGGCTAACTCTTAGCCTTTCTTTCACTTTCTAATTCCTAATTTTATCTCCTTATAAGCCCAGACATCCACCTCAACGTACGCATCTCTGCTACATTCATCTTTTGTTCCACAAACTTCTTTAAGAGGCCAACATTTCGTCTCATATAGTAAAGTTAGCCAGATTGTAATTCGGTAAATTTACCTTTTAGTCTAGTGAAAATTTTCTATCAGACAACACCTTATTCTACTCTCCACTTAAGTCAACCTTCATGAATGAGATGAGTTACATCTAGGCATGGCCACGGGGCGGGTTACCCGGAACCGAACCGGTTCCGAACCGCTTGGAACCGGATCCGGAACCGGAACAGTTCGCGACAGGTTCCGAACCGCCCCGAACCGCGAAACCGTGAAACCGTGAAACTGTTGGAAAAAAGTTGCCGGAACCGTGAAACTGCCGGAAAAAATCGTCGTGAACCGGGTAAAAAACCCGCGTTTTGGAACCGGAACCGGTCCAACGGTTCCATGGAACCGGTACTGGAACCGGAACCGGAACCGGTCCGGTTGAACCGGCTCAACGGTTCCGTGGAACCAAAACCGGGACCGGTCCGGTTGAATCGGCCCACCGGTTCCATGGAACCGGTCCGCCAAAATATGACCGTTTGTTACCGTTAACTAGCCGTTGCATTCTTCTCTATATATACTCATCACTTTCAATCATTTTCATTCACAACTCATCTCTTCTCCTACTCTCTCTACTTAATTCTTTAATTACGCAATTATTCTCTTAATTACATAATTAGTCTTTTAATTATTTCTTAATTTAGTTAGTTACATAATTAATTATTTATTTATTTCTTAATTCTATATTTCTATTATTACTTCAATATTATCAATCATGTCTTCATTTTTGAAAAAAGCCACAAAAAAAGTTACTAAAGTGGCAAAATTATTGGGAGGTTCCAGTTCCTCCAAAAGAAAGGCCACTTCTACTCCGTCGGTATCTACAACACCTTCCATTAGTAATTATAATTATGAACATAATTATCCGGAAGGGTACGACCCAGAGTTACATAATTATGCAGAAGAAGTGGAAAGAGAAATACAAATTGATGAAGAAGAAGAACAAGAAGAAGAACTAACGACCCCAATTGAGATACATATATCTCGACAGTCATCAACAAGATCACATGAAGAACAAGGAGAACAACAACAACAAAGACAAGCTCGTGGTAAACGAGTCAATTTCCAAACTATCGGTTAGTTTTATAATTTTATTCTTCAAATTAATTAAACTTTAAATTATTTATTTATTTAATTATAGTTTTATAATTTTAAATTATTTATTTAGATGAAGATGAACCAGTAAGACAACCTTTTCCGGCAATGCCACCTCCTAGTGGTAGAGCTGTTTCACATGTGTGGTCGTATTTCACAAAAGAACCAACCGAGAATCCAGATATTTTCTTATGCACTTGTCAAATTTGTGAAAGTCAAGGAGTAAAGCCCTTAGTTTCATACAGTTTCGCCAGAGGTAAATACTTTTTAAATTTTTTATACATACATAATACATTCATACATTATATATTCATATTTTATAAACATTTATTTATTGTGTTTTGTGAATACGTGTTAGGTGGTGGTACGGGATCTTTTAACAAACATTTGGCAAAGAAGCATGGAATCACAAAAGAAACTCATGCAGCAAGCGGCAACGGGACCACAAGTGGAAGCCGACAGACACAATGGGACATTCCCAGCACAGGTATGCCTTTTAGATATAATCGTAATGACATGATTGATGAATTTTCTAGGTATGTAATTTGTGATGAATTGCCTTTTAACCACGGTGAAAGTAGGGCATACGAGCGTCTCACTAGAAAAACTTTGCAACCACAATATAGAGCAATCCCTAGGAGCACTCTTAAAAGACGCACAATTAAATTATACAAATCAATGCGCTATGAATTAGTTGAAATGTTTAAATCGTTTAATGGTAGGGTTAGCATAAGAACTGACATTTGGTCTGCTCCCCCACATTTAGAACCTTATATGTGTGTAACAGCACACTGGATAGATCGAAATTGGATTATTCAAAAAAGAATAATTGCTTTTGAGACAATGCCAGAAAGACATACCGGTGAAAACATAAAATATAGATTAGTAGAGATATGTAGAGAATGGAACTTATTAGATAAAATATTTTGTTGTTCAACTGATAATGCAACCGCGAACATTAAATGTATAGAACTTTTGTTTAACGAACCTGCTTTTAGTTTAATCCTTGGGGGTAGCTTATTACACATACGTTGTTGTGCGCATATAGTTAACTTATCTTGCCAAGCAGGCATAAAACAATTAAGTGATTTATTAGAACCAATTAGGGATATAGTGAAGTGGCTTAGGATCGGAAAGATAAAAAGACGATATAAACAATTATGTGACCAATACCAACTTAAAAAAGTGTATTGGTCATTAGATACTCCTACACGTTGGGGCTCAACCAACGATTTATTAAGAAAGGCGATTGCTTATCGTCTAGTAATAACACAACTATATAGTGAGTGCACAGATAGTTTCATAGCTGATGACACTTGGGAATTAGCTATAGGTGTACATAACATATTAGAAGCGTATGACCACGCGACTAAGATTTTTTCTTATATTTATGAACCGAACGTTCACTTAGTAATAAGTTAATGTATTACTATTTTTTATCATCTCCTTAAATATACACATGAAGATACTAACCCAAAATTGAGGCCGATTCTTGCAGATATGATGGGAAAATGGAAGACATATTTTACCGATTTTCCTTATATTTATGGAATCGCAACCATTTTGGACCCACGTTTTAAAACTGAGGTCCTTACTAAAGTAATAGAATTTTATTACCAATCGTTAGATCGCCCGTCTACTGATGTACATAATTATGTAGGAACATGTAAAAAATATTTAGCAGAACTCTATGATTTTTACGCTAGTGTATATAACCCGAAACGCGATATGTCTAGGCGTGCTAACGTTTCGGCACGTCCCTCTTACTATAATTCGGTAATAGCTAACATAATGAGTCAAGATGATAGTTTTGTAGGATCATCTTCTTCTTCCTCGACCTCATATTTAGAACTAGATAGTTATCTTAAACACCACTTTGAAATAGACCAAAGTATCTATAATATTTTGGAGTGGTGGAAAGAAAAATCTGTAAAATTTCCCATTTTATCGAGAATTGCAAAGGATATCCTTGCAATTCCCGCGTCAACAATTGCGTCGGAGTCTGCTTTTAGTGCAGGTAGAAGAGTTTTGGACGAAAAGCGATCTCGTCTTGCTCCACATAGTATTCAAATATGTGTTTGCAAGAAAGATTGGGATCAAGCGGAGATTCGAACACAAGGACTAAGGAATGATGATGATCAAGACGACGATGATGATCCATGGATGATGATGGATACATCTGCATCATCGTCAGGAGGAGAGTCAGCGGAAGTATCTAACCAACCACATGATGATGACGAAGACGAATAGGATCAATCCGACAAGCGACAACGATAAATCAACATTCAACAACTATAAATAAAAGGTATGACAAAGAACTACGTGGGCTTTGATTCCTTCGGGATACGTAGGCAGCTTAGTATTCGTTTGGGTACTAGGTTCAAGTCCATTTTCTCCCTCTTTTTTTATTAATCATCTTTATCGACATTATCATTAATTCGTTTCTTATTAATTTATTTTTTTCCATTCTTTTTAGTAAATATTTCAATAACGATGACAACTTGACATGCAATGAATTCGCTAATAATCAAGTAATCATCAAAGGTACGTCCGCGATATTATAGTATTTTTTTATTATACAAATATTTAAAGAAAAAATAAAAATGGAACCAATGGTCCGACCCGCCCGTCCCGTGAGTTGGAACCGCCGGAACCGCCTCATGAACCGCCAAGGAACCGTTTGGAACCACCCGAAACCGGAACCGTTCGCGACAGGTTCCATATGGAACCGGAACCGGAACCGGATGGAACCGGAACGGAACCGGACCAACCCGGACCGTGGCCATGCCTAGTTACATCCTAGCTGATCTCCCTATTGTTTTGTATTATAAATCCTAAATACTAAAAGCATTTCAAATATTCTATTTTAGTACGACTTATAAGCAATCTTTTGCTTTCTAGCACCATCCTCAACTCCTCTAATTTTTGTGTTAGCTTTCACGCTAAATTCTGCTGTTAGCACAATATCAGCAACAAGTATGCACCATTGTAGAATATATTTCAATTTTTAGTTGATAGAACGATAACAATATACTCCCTCCAATTACATCTATTGTCTCATATTCCTTGGACGCAAAGATTAAGAAATTGAAGGGATCACCCAACATACTGGGTCACTTGTGCAAGTAAGAGGAATTAATCAAAGCAATTGAATTTAATCATTTCTTCCATTTCTATTAAACACAAAAGGAGAACATCAGTTTGAAGGGAAATTTACCTCCATTACCATTTGATTTCATAAATTTAATTACATAAATTCAAATTAAAATAGAAAAAGTCATTACCATACTTTGAAGTTGTGTGTGAGTATGCGTGCCCATGAGAGGAACTACCAAACTAAATCAACAGAAAAAATGGTACTGAAAAGTTCTTTAAAAATGGTACAAAATCAATAATGTTAACTAATCAAAAAATCGATCAAAATGAAAAATAAACAATAGATCTTCAACATTATTCTCAAATCAAATCAACCTACACAAACATTCTTCAAGAAAAATGAAAATTCAGAACAAAACCAGAAGAAGAAGAAGAAGAAGAAAAAACCATCGCCATCTTTTTAAAAAAGTTAGGGCTTTTATTTAAAAATTGAAATTCTAGGGGTTAATAGTAAAATCGCCATTTACTTCTTACCCATAGAGTAGATCAAAGATTTTCTAGGACTTATGAGATGAAGAGAAGATGAAGATAAGATGAAAATAGCTGAAGGATGATACCCTCAGTGAAAATGAAGAACAGGTTGATGAAGTTTCATAGCCTGAGAGAGAACGAAGAACATGAACAAGCCAGATAAAGATGAAAAGTGAGGGAGAGTTAGGGTTTTAGAACAACCTAAAAAAGGTGAGGGAGAAATAAAATGAAAGGGAGTAGTTTATGGGTATTAGGGGGAACTAAATAGAGGTATTAACGGGTAGTTTAAAGGGTAGATGAAAATAAATGAGAGTAAATGGTAATTAAGGTAAAATTATAAAAAACTACTCCCTCCGTTCCTTTTTGATCTTCCACATTACTATAATGGGTAGTTTTAAAAGTTCTTCCACTTTAGAATACTTTCTATTTTTAGAAAGTTTTTATCTCACTTTTACCCCTTAAAATCCCCCTTTTCTTTTAATGTACCCATTTTCTTTTATTTATAATTATTTTCTCTCTCATACTTCCAATACAATCATTACTTCACACTACTATTTAATTAAAATAATACCCACTACAACCTCATACTTCCAATACAATCATTACTTCCCACTATTATATAATTAAAATAATACCCACTACCACCAAAGATTCTCTTTTTCTTAATCTTTGTGAAATACCCAAATAGGAAGAACAAATAGGAACGGAGGGAATACCTAATTTATACTCTTTTTTAAAAAAACTACTTTATGTAAAATTTTTTGTAAAAAATTACCTTATATAATACAAATCTTTGCAAATAACTATCTTTTAATGAATAACGTTTATTGACTGTTAATTTCACCCGTGGACCATCACGTGAGTCTTCAATACAACCACCACTACCTGCAAGGATCCCCATGAACAAAATCTTATCCATGGGAATATCAATAGTAACAACAATCCCTCACAAAACTTGTGAATTCAGTCATTGAAACAACACAAGGCACATAACTAACTTTTTAATTTCAAATACTGAAAGTACGCCAAAAAATCATCATCTTGATGATTCGAGTTTGTGCAATTCGACAAAACAATTAGCACTAGATTAATTCACCCAACAGATATAGAGAGATAACTTTCCTTGAATGGAACCCATAAAACACAAAAACAATATGGAATAGAAATCCCAAATCAAACCTGTCTTCGATATCGACACCATGTTCTTCATTTTCATACCAGAATAATACTATAGTCGACCAAAAAACTCCGAAAACAACCCCAAAACAAGTAGTTTGGGGGTGAATTGGCGGATTTGGATTTAGGATTGCCATTTTGTTTTTTCTCTTCACGCAATTTGATTCTGAAACCCAACTATGGTAATTCATAACTCATACATTGAATTTAAGGAGGTGCAGGCACCACGTAGTAAGTCGTTTTGCCTTCCTTTCTCGGTGGTCGACCTCTCCTCCTGCCTGATATGGTGGAGCACTGAAGATCGCTCAGCAGAGAGGAAAGTTTTTAGATAAGTGAAGAAGAAGAAGAAGAAGAAGAAGGACCATCGTTGAAGAAGAAGGACAGATTTAATAAGTCATGTGAGACTCATGTGATGGTCAATGGGTGAAATTACAGTCAACAAACGTTATTCGTTAAAAGGTAGTCATTTGCAAAAATTTGTATTATATAAGGTAGTTTTTTTAAAAAAGGGGTATAGATTAGATAATTTCTTATAATTTTGCCAAAAAATAATTATTATAAATAGAAATGAGACATTTGAGATAAATATTACTTAATAAGAAAATGAGATAATAGATGTGAATTCGAGGGAGTACTGCATTATTTGTCTTGATCGGTGTATTCCAATTTGGGTATATTACCATATCATAACAATTAAATTGCACATTTTTTAATCCTATTTTATTTTGACTAAAATTTCAAAGATAAAGACCTTTCAAAAATAAGCTCTACCCATTTGATTTTGATCACTTGGATAAATATTTGAAACTCCTAGTCTATTTGTTGGGTATCATTAAAATGTGATCAAATCAACTCTACTTTTTCTAAAAGATGGGGCTAGATGAACCATCCACTCTTTTAGAAATACTCGTGACATTATCTTTCCCACTTATTAGCATGAAAAATATGGTTCTCATGAAAATACTTCTTTTGAAGTACATTTGCATGCATGAATGAAAATTTGTATTAATTATCAATGAAATAAATTAACCACTTGAAAATTATATACAAAACACATTATAATAATACCACATTTCATTTCATAAAAAAAAAAAATAATTCTAAGATTTTAGATATTAGAATTAAGTTATCAAAACACAAAATTACATGATTACAATAAATCATCAATCTATCAAGAGCATAATTAATAACATAATCAATTTGCATGAATTTAAATTTCACGTTAACAATAGTTGTGATACTTCATAAATAAAAATGTATACTTTTGTATTTATCTCTTTGGGATAAGCCTAGAAATTTTCTATAGATAAGAGGGAAAGAAAATAAATAATTTTGTATGTAGGGAGAGTTGAAGCTTTGTCAATTGTCTCACCATTCACAAAAATGCATGACAATTATTAGTATGTGGAAGTTTTTATTAAAATAGTTTATTGGACAATAGCTTATTTGATACAAATAAAGGGTTGGGTGATCAAATCAGCTAATGCTAATGTGTGGTAAACTAACTAGTTGAAACAACTTATTGTTATGAATAAGCTGATTTTTGAACAAGTTGCTCAAAGCAGCGAGTTCAAAATCAGCTGATCAAATCATTGAATAAAATCAGTTGGTCAAATCAGTCATTGTAATCAGCTATCAGCCATTTGTGTAATACTCCCATATAAAATCATAACTTTCTTCTTGAGTATAAAATTGGGCATTTATATTTTGTACTTTGCAGCAAAGTATGGGTCGGGGAGAGATTTTTGAGATTGAAGATCAAATGAGGAGACTGAAGTTATTATTCTTAAAAGGCCAGGGAAAGAATGAAGGTGAGAAGGTGATGAGAAAAAGCTCCATTAACTTGAATCAAGTAGATTGGGTTAAAGCTAATGGTCAAGATAATAATGAAAATCAAATGTTAAAATTCAACTCAATAGGTCATTTAAAATACTGGCGACTAAAATTCAATTATATAATTAAACTTTATGATTATAATTAGAAAAAATTATCTAGAATAATCAAATTTTTTAATAAGTTACTATAATAATTTCAATTTTTGATTAACTATAAATAATTTCAATTTTAGGTCACTTATCCAAGAACATTGTTCCTCAAATGATAACCGAATTTTGCAGGTTAATTGCTATATAAAAAAAATTAAAATAAAAAATCAAAATATTAAAAGTAAAAAGTAAAAATTAAAAAATAAACTTACTTCATTTCTCCTTTTAATTTTTTGTAATTTTAAAATTTTTTTTAATTAAATTTTATATTTACTTTTTTAAAATTTTTTTTATGCAAAATGACTTATTGTATAGATAAGAGTTTACTTTAATGTAGTCTTAACAAGCACTCTTCATAATTAAAATAAAATTATTTATGGTCAAAGATTAAAATTATTATAAAAAAATATATTATTCTAAACAATTTTTTCAAACGTTTTATTAATGTTATGGGGTAATTTCAAAGAAACCTCCATAAGGCGGTTGTGCAATACGTAGCAGGTGTAAACACAAACGAATCCATGTGCTATGCCATTTTCTGCACTATAAATTTGTACTCCAAAATCCATATCCCTTCATATCATATCCTCATCAATTCCTCATTTTTCGATTCTCGATTCCCATTCCTCACCTAATCAATTAAAACCCTAATCATCTTCATTTTCCCCAAATTATTTCATCAATGGCGCGTCAATTATTCTCTCAAACCCTAACCAATCTCTCCTGCTCTTCCTCATCCTCATCCTCATCATCAACCTCCATTTTCAAACTTCTTACAAATTCTCTCTCCTACCGCTCTAGAAACCTCTCTAATAAAGCTCGTCTAATTGAAGTCGACCTTGATTCATCAAACTCCGATGGAGGAGGAGAGATTGAAGTGATGGGATTGAAAAAACTTGAAGATGCAATTCACTGTATTATAGCCAGGAGACTTGCACCTGATTGGCTTGTGTTTGTACCTGGTTCTTCTTACTGGGTCCCACCTAAGAAACCTTTTGATAATAGTATTGCTGAGATTGTTGAGAATCTTACTAATCCTCTGACCCCCGAAGAGTTTCTTTCTATCTCTTCTGGTAGGGGTTGGCCTTCTTCTTCCTTTTACTGTGGAGGTACTTTTTTTTTTTTTTGAGTTTAGGGTTTGATTGGGTGTATTAAATTTGGATGATTTTTATCGGTTTTGTGTATTTATTGATGATTGACGTTATTTAATTTGAATTTAATTGTTGGTATGATAAATTGATTTGAATGAATTGAAATGATATTAGGTCAATTAGAAAGTTACTGGATGGGAATTGGGTTTGAGCACAATCTGATTGCATTTGATGTATTGCTGTTATGTTTGGTCCTCGGTTGAGTTTTCTTTGATGTTGAAGTATCTTAAGTTAGTGATGATGTGATTTTTGATGGAGAGGAGAGGTATATGATGAGAAATTAGATGGAGAGGGTGAATATTATGAGAGGTCAGGACATCTTGTTTTAAGACCAAAAGAGCTGTATTATTATGATTGCTGTTTTTTCATGGAGGAAGTGTATATTTTGAGAGTTTGGTGTTGTCGGATGATTATACATTGATGTAGAGAGTGTACATTATAAGAGGTGTTGCTGGCAGATTGCAGTCTTAAAGCATTCATATAAGATTCTCAATTGTTCTATTTTCTTGAATTGGAAGTTTGGTGTCCACGGAAGTGTTTGGGCATGTTGTGCGCCTTTAGAAGTAGAGATTTTTTCTCTTGTAGTGATACATGTTAAATATCTTCCAATGTGATTGAGTTGAAGGCAAGTTAAATTGAGGTGATGACAATTGATGGTGAGTGAGGTATATGATCTTGATAATGTGGAACTTGAATTGTTTATCAATTATATATTCCACTCTAAGGGGATCTTTTCGGAGCTTTGGTTTAGAAGAAGTAGAACTTGAATTTTTTTCACATATTTCTTACACCTAGAAGGATTGTTTTCTAGATTAATTTTTTTAGTGGCACAAAGTTCAGTGACCTATCTCATATGGATCCATGACTCATTGATTAGTGCTGAAGCATTTACTGAAGAGTTACTTGAATTGATGTTGCGAGTACTCAATATCATTTTCTTTAAACAGTAAGGCTGTACGACTCTTTAAAATAAATTTCCCAGAAACAATTTATATCAGTTTTAAAATAGCTACTTCCCCTTTTAAAATTATATTACTATATCCTCCTTCAAATTCATTCCATTAACAAGGTGCTACTACTGCAATAAACATAGTGTTGCCGCCTAAGCTTTGTGGATTGGATGTATGCAACATTTTTTTGTAATAACAAAGTGGTTGTTTAATTATGCATTAAGAAAATACAACATTGCTCAAATCCTTCACCAACTAAAGTACCCCTTCCTTGAGCTAAATATTCATATTCTTACAACCCCTCGTAATTGTAATAGTTGTGTCCTTCCCATCCTCCACATTTTTAGGAGCATGTTTGATATCCAATCATAACCTAGTTCTATTTTAGGCCAATGTGGCAACTTATTTCCTAACATTTCAGAATAGTACGGTTGGCTTTTATTTCTGAATTGAGGAAGGTCAAGGAAACCCCTTTGAACTCATGGACTTCATAAATTGAAATCAAGATTAAAAAGTCCATTCCCATTTTTCTTTACTAGATTATAATATTATGTAATTGTTCAATACTGTACGCTTAGAAGCTGGTCAGTGTTCACGCATTCTAACTTTTTTTAGCATCACTAAGATTCAAACCCTTCTTGTCACTCTGAAACAACTTAACACTGAATTATTAAAGCTAATAGTTTGTGTGGCTGAATAGGCATCCACATTAAAATAACAAAACATAAAAAGTATCATGCAACCAAGAATGAGAGACCTTATGAGATAATGATTGGGATTATTTACCAGGAAAAAATGCTTCACAAGCCCACTAATGAAATTATCTGCATCTGGGTTTGGTACCAGGACAGAAAATCCAGCCTACAAATAAATTGCTTTTCATGTGCTAAAATGTTCTAGAAAATGAATCTTGAGTCTTGACTTACAAACATTATTGCTTATTATATTTAGAATTTCTAAGTGTCTAAATTTCTTGATTAGAATGAAGAAGTCCATATAGATATGACTGTTGTTGACAGAATGACTTTAAAGCTGACTTGTAACCTTTTGAGTTCTTCCTTTGAATGTTATGAGTGAGAGATCCAGCTTCAGGCTGCCGTAATTTTGTAAAGATTCAACTAGCTGGTTAGGAGTAAATTGAGAGGACAAAGATATTTTATGATACATTCCCCCGCCTCAATAGCATCTCTGTTATCAACTAGCAAGATTTTTTCAATACACTAACTTTCGTCACAACAATGGTGTATCCATGAAACATTTACAACGATATTATAATGCGTTTAAGGTTGAACAATTTAGAATGGTTTTTCTGATCTGATCTGATCTGTTACTAGTGTCAAATATGAATATGTGCCCAACATTCAATTGTAAATTTTCATGATTGTGGCCCAAAGTGAAGCATCAAAGTGATTATACGTATAGATCTGAGTATTTAACTCGGGGTACTTGAAGTCATATTAAGTGTCCAAGTAACATGTTCAGATCGAGCTTGAATTAACCTTGCAATTTGCTCAATCACTCAAGACTTTGCTTCTTGAGCAGATTGCAAAAATAGAATAGACGGCATGAGAATTTATGTGGACAATTTCACTGCTTGGGCAGATTGCAAGTTTTATTCAATCTTGTATTATGCGAGCATATTTTGCTTGTTATTACCCTTGATGCAAAGTACTTGTGTTGCTAGGATCTAATTGCTTGGAAGAAAGGAAGACGTTGATGAAAATAGACCAAATAAAATCACTAAAGTTCAGCCGTCCTGCTTGACTTGTTTAGTCCTTTCAACTTAGGGTTTTTTATGCTTGTGTTTTTATATGAACTAAGTATTAGGTTTTAGGCTTTGGGCTTTCTAGTGTTTTAAGCCCATTTTCATTCACAATTTTTTGGAAGGTATTTCCATCCACAATCCACATATTTAAAACCAAACAAATTACGTGAAATCTATACCTTGGTTTCTCCTTTTCTTTTTCTTTTCTTTTTTTTTCACTTGTAAATTATTTTGTTCATTTAAGTACATTATTTTAAAGTCATCAACCCCAAATCGTACCTTAACCCATAGTAAATCATTCCACGACCCACAAAATCTTGAACAAAATTGTTTCGTTCCCATTTTAAATTTTTAAATAGCGAATTGTGATCTGATCCCGTTCTGCCACCCTAAATGTACCTTGATCCTGGTAACATTGTGCTGGAGGGCCTTGCTAATTTGAGTTGGGTTTCTATTGTGTTGATGCTAGAAGCTAGATTATATCTCTAATTTAGGAAAGATGATATGTGTTGCTTAATGATCGATTCTTTTCCCTTTTGTCATTCATAACTAACAGTTATCTTGCTTGCTTACCAGGTTTAGTCCCAGATAATGTTCCTGTAAGAGTAGAGGTGCAGGTTCAGGTTCCTGAAAACTCTGGAAAGCCATCATTTTCTGAAGATGAGGACTAAGAAACTGTATCTATAGCCACTTTGCTTTGCCATGGCATGCCTGTGTCTTGAGGTAAGTAGTGTCCTGTTTTGCTTATCTCAAAATTAAGGTTGCAGGTATTGCAATTTTAGCATATTGTTGCTGAAATCTAATGCAAAGTTCTACTTTGATGAGCATGAGATTCTGTTTCTATTTAGTTCTGTTGATAGTTTTCTGCAATAACTCGGTCATATCTATGACGACCTGCGTCATGGTGCAACTAGGACTTTTGATTCATTTATGAAGTAAAATCCTTAAGTATTAAGCCTAGAGTTGGTTGTCTTGTGTTTCAAAAGCCTTAGAAGTTTTGGTAAAAAAATGAGGTTTCTTTTTTCCTATGTTCACACATTGTAATTGCTTTCACCTTTCTGTAGATCTATTTGTGGTCACTTGAACAATTGTTCAATGTTAATACCGATTATCTTTTTACTAAAACCATGAATATTAGACTCTCAAGTCTCGTTCCAGAAAAAAGTTCATCAACCCTGCACTTAGATTTGCTGATCATACTAGAGATGCGATTTCCCTTGAAAAGGGAAAGACTATCCCTCAACCCTTTTATGTATGACATTTTTGACCAAATTGAGGCTATGGAAAAAAAGACACCGATTTAGTTTGCGTATGCGGTTTTGCATTGTTTCTATAGTACTAATAATAGTTCGATTTTGAATTTGCAGGCTTCTGCTAGTGCTGGGATGAGATCATGAAGGCAGAAATAGCCTTTTACTGTTGATGGGTGTCGAGTTTACTGGCTTTTGTACATAATGTAACTTGGTAGTTTCCACAGCAAAAACGATTTACCGTCACTTTCACTGCTGTGTTGTCCATATTATCTAGCTAGGTTAGTTGTGGGAACTCATGCTTTACTTGTGCCGATGACTCGAGACGACAATAAATATTTATATTTGTATTTCGTATTCCGTTCTGAATATTGATCTAATTATGAGACATTGTTAAGTTGTGATTGAGATTGAATACTAGTTTGTTTTTCTTTATTTTAGTCAATGCAATTGTTTTGGTCCTTTGGATACTGCAGAGTTCAGAGTGGTGCCTTCAAATGAAGACCATTTCTAGTGTTCAAGCAACGAAGTTTAATAGATGTTGAGAATGGAAGGATTGTAAGGATGACTTTCTTTGCATTTGCGGAAAATACCATGTACAATAACGACGACGACTTTCATTGCATTTTGTGAGAACATATCTTTCCTGTAATGGATTGATTTTAATGGATAACTCTTCAATGCATCCTTGTATCGAGGGGAGGGAATTGAAATGGAAGTGATTTCCTTTACTTCAATTTATGAAGGGTTTTGTATTACTATTTAGATAGTAAAAGTTAACCGAAAAAGTTTTAGAATGTTTTTACATGAACAAGGCTCATGACCATTAAGCTCTACAATTGTAGTTTGATAATTGAACATGAATGAAAACTCGTTCCATCCTTGAGAACAGAATAATGACATTTTAGAGCCTAAGGTGCTAGTGACATAGGTGTCTTAATGAATTTAGGCTTTAGCAAACAATATAAAACCTGATACAATATTTTCTGTAAATTTGTTAGTTAGGCATGATAATGCACCGACAAGAAAGCATTGAAATTAGATGAAATATCTATTATTCATGGTTAATTAATAAGTAAAATTATTTTAGAAAATCAATAAAAAAAAATAATGGGGTTATTTAAATTTTTCTTATTTTTAAAAGCTAAACTAAGTAAATAAATCAATAATAATATTAAATATATGTGAAATATTAGAGTTCTAAGTCACATGACAATAGCTATATTGTTGTAGAAATTAATTAATATATGAAAATATGATCAATAATCAACAACAAACTCAAACACTTTATCAATAAATTAATAGTGAGAATAATAGAAATTTTGTGTAATTAATCATTTCATTCATTTACAAAACTCATTCAAATAAATTTGTGGAATCAAACGATGATGAAAATTTGTTGGAAAAACTTTTATATGATTAAGTTTCATTACTATCAGAATGCATGATATCGTTTACTTTATCAATGTTATTTAAGTATCAAACAACCAAAGGGGGAAATGTAAGTATATTTTTGCCTTTTTGTATATAAAAAATTGGAGTCTTTTTCCTATATATTGTTAATTTTATAACTATTTTTCACTTTGCATGAAAGGAAAAATTATTTCCCAATATACCATCCATGTGGCAATGTCCTTTTTTTTTTATTAATATGCTAGAGTAAACCGTCAAATGAGATGGCGGTTTTTATTACACAGTAAACCGCCACATGAAGTAGCGGTTTGGTTAGGGTAAATCGCCATCTCATGTGGCGGTTTTCTCTGGGCAAACCGCCATGTGGCAGTTTGCTCTGTGCCATTGCAACGATTTATTTTGTCCTTTCAATTCCCATAAATAGTTAGCACAACCTGCATTAAATTAGTTCGGTAACATCTATTCCATAATAATCAACTACGAACTAGCTTAATTTGTAAACATTAATTATGAAAATAATGCGCACATATATTGCAATCATCGAAAGTGATACAAGAAGTTCAAGACATATAAAGTGATACAAAGTGTATTAAACTACAATCCCCGACCTTTTTTGTTGTGCGCACCTGTGGATGAGGATGGTGTAGACTCGTCAACCTCTGCAATGACATTAAAAGCAGGAGCTCATCTTTGACTAGCACGCTGATATGTAATGATCGTATGCGGAGGCGACGGATGTGGCAGAGTGGTCATGGAAGCTGGAGGAACAAATGGCGACATAGCACCGGATGTTGATGGATATCTGGAAGACCAACCTAGAGTAGACGAACGCTCGCGACCTCTTGTGGACCGACTACTTGATCCTCCAAAAGAGCTACCTCGATGTCCCGAACCCTGAGGAGAAGGAGTCTGGAACGTCTGATCAACCTCATCATTGATGTGTGGAGTCAGAATGAGGTAATCATACCCCGCCTGACTCAATGCATCGGTCAATGACGTGTTAATGGAGCCAAGTGTCTGAGAACATAGCTGATACCCCACATCAACGGGCAATGTAGCGGCCCCGTGCATCGTGTCATTGCATTCTATAAGGACCGATCTGATGCGCTCAGCATGTATGTTATCATTAAATTGTTAAAAGAATCACATAAAAGTATTACTATATGTTATGATTTTTAAAGGAAGACGTACCAGTAATGTAGATGTAGGATGGTAATGTGATCCTGGCTGTGAAAATGTGGTGTTCGTGAGGCGTAGTATGGAGATACGCCTGTACCAATACATGTACGCACCAGAGCTTTGACCGGTGTAGTTCTCTCCCTGAACCAATCGAGATGCTCAGTCATTCCACGCATCTACATGCGATCTATGTCGTATTACGTAGTTCTTGTACCTAGTCCTCCTATCAATTGCATGTAGTTCAGGTTGGGTGTCACAGGCATCCAGAATAACCTGCTCCAAACCGAATTGACGCATGACACGATCCGGGAGATGCGACGATGTCAAAGCAAATTAGTGGACAACGCGATCTCCAAATCTCATGGCCCGATCTACATAAGTGTGACAAAGCGTCCATCTTAGCCGTTGTGTAAGGCTGCCATGTCATCTGTAATAGAAATCAATATACTCAGTAATATGAACAATTTATTGACAACTAATTTAAATAATAAATCTTAATAACCTGGTCGTCCCGTTGTTGATCAAGTGCGTCTCGGTAGTAGACTAGAGTATGTGGGGAGTGGGACCTCGAAAGATATACGCGAAGCCAGCAACGTACAAATGAACATTGTGTAATATTTTCATGTATCATAAAATAGTGAAATTTGAATTTGAATAGGGAATTGATTATTGCTACCTCACTGATAAACACTACAAAAAAGCTCGTTGCCTAATTTTCTGCATTTTTAGCTACAACTGTTTTCGTTGTTAAATATCTGTTTTTCACAACAATTCAAGTTATTGCAATACATGATAGTCAATCTTTTGCAACGACTTTACTGTAGGGAAAACAATTAAGTAAAATTTGTTATTAATGTTTTTAGCAACAACTATTACCGTTGCAAAAAACATACACATTTTTCACAATGACTTTGTTATCTTCTGAAACAACCTACAATCTATATATAAACTAGACAATTAAAATAATAAATGATTTATAACCAACTAAACTAATATCACAGATTATCATTATATATTAATTCGTATCCCAAAATATCACACGTCCCAAATATTATCGTGTGTCAAAAATATACGTAATTCATATACATGTAACGGATAACCAATTTTCCAAAATAATTCTCCTACCATATACAAGTTTTCATGCAAAAATTTACAAGTGAAAGGCACTTTGAAAAAGTCCAAAAATTTACAAGTGCACATACAACTACTTCATAACCTAAAACATCGCGCTTCCAAAATGCTTGTAGCTATCACCAACTTTGTCATTGACTACAAAAAATTTCCAACGAAGATATGTTTGCCTACACCAAATAATTTTGTTAGTAATTAAGAATCAAATAAGCCCCAATATTGAGTACTTTATAGGGAAAGCATTTAGCATGATATTCACAATCAAACCATCCATACACTTTTTGTTGAGACATAATAAGCAAAGCATTTAGCATGATATTCACTAACAAAAGCATTACGTGTATAGGGAAAGCATTTAGAATTTAGCATCAAATTCACAATCAAACCATCACAATTCCAACTCAAACATAGCATGAAGCATATGCCAAAGACCAGAACCCATGACAACAAAATCCAACATAAGCAGCAATACTTCTAATTGGACTAAAATGCCAACCAGCTAATGCCATTGTAACTAAAACCACAATACAAGCCGCCAATACTCCTAATTGGACTAAAATGCCAACCAGCTAATGCCATTGTAACTAAAACTACAACACAAGCCGTCAATACTCCTAATTGGACGCAAAAGAAAGGCCAAGTATATATTAAAAACATGTCTTTTTAGCATGTTGTAAGCCTAAGTATATGTTAAAAAAATGCAAAAGAAAGCATCATTTACCTAATAAGCATTCATGACAATCATTGAACTTCTTTATTCCGTAGCTGTCGTAAGATGCTTTGTTTCATTGATTCAATTGCTTCTTGTTGTTGTGCCTTATATTCTTCAAATTGTCGTTGTTGTAGCAACTGACTTTCCATCAAATCTTTAATTTGTTGTTGTTGCTCTTGAATTTTCTCTTGTTGTTGCTCTACAATCTTACGTTGTTCTATTTGTGCTTTGTCTTTAGAATATGCACGTACCTCTGTCCTTTTTCCACGTACATGCCCTGACTTTTGGTCCAGAACTCTAAGCAAAATTTCATCTTGTGTCATTGAATCCCCAACTGATGCAACAACATCTTTCAACTTCACCTATTACATGAACAAGATATATATAATTGCATATTATAATAAAAAAATCATACAAGGGTAACAAAAATATAGTTATAATGGGTTGTTGTACATACATGGATTTCTTTTGACCGCGTATCGAGCCATTCTAGTTTTCCTTGATCATTCTTACGAGTGTGTTGGATAAGCCAAAGTTTATCAGCAGTTAGCTTCACATTAGCATTCTCTTTTGTCTATTCAAATAATACAACGTTATTGATATTATTTCATACTACATTCAATAAACATAATAAAATAGGTTTGTCTTACCAATACATCTTCTAATTCAGGAAATGATAAATTTCCAGTCGTATGCTTAGTTCTCTTGTCAAAATTCCGATTTTTAGAGTTCCTCTCACTTATGACCTGCATGATGATTACAAAAGTTGATGCCAATCAAGTTCTTGCTATTATTGGTAATTCCTAAATGGCATCATTGACGAGAAGATACATCAAAAACATTTATGTTTAGACAAATGGATGTATCTATGCACGTTAGTTTTACATATACATCGGCTTAATGTTGAGTTGTTTACTTACATAAATAGTTCATAAATAGTACATAGTTTGATTAAAGAAATACCTTAAATTTGTCAGATCCGTAATACTTGACCAGATATTCCCATTGAGGTTGGGGTAAGTCAAGAGGAGGATTCTTTTTGCACTCCTCGTTAGTTTTTCCGCATCTCGCACTTTTGTAGTAATTGTGCAACCTACAATCGTACAATCTATATAAACGTTGCATGGTCTCTTAGACAAATGCATACATTCGGAAGTAGTCACTAGGCTTATCAATTTCAAACTTCTCCTGCACAAAGAAGGTAAGATGATAAGTACAACCAAAACCAGAAAACTATAGTGCTAAATAATTGATATTAATAAAGAAATTAGTAACTAACATAACCTGTATTTCCTTCAACATACTTTCTCCAGCTGCCTCAAATGCTTCTTTCCAACTTTTCACATTCAAGGGAGCTTTTGTCCTCACAACACGCCCACACTCATTAACCAAGTGACGAGTATTTTCTCCAATTGCTCAGTCAATTTCATCAGGTATTATGATCTTCAATTTCGATCCTCTCCCTTTAATTTTCATGTCAACCACATAACTCTTATACATTCCTCTCTTACCTCTTCCTTTGATCTTACTAGTTGCTAAGATAATACAAATGTTAAAACTTATCAAGTATGCCTACAATAATCAATAATCAATAATATCTAAAAAAGTTGCTCCATCTCTCTTAACTACCTGTATTTCTATCTATCGCATCACCATTAACTTGCTCCACCTCCTTTCGAGTGATAGTTTGCCTTGATTGTGGATCTAAAGCTTCATTCACTTGCAAGCCCACTTCAATTCTACTAACAAAGTTTCTTCTTTTCTTTCTCTTACCAAGTATGCCTACAATCATTCACTCTATATGTTTTAGTAGCATCCCTTTCTTTGTGCCAACGCATGTCTTTGGATGTCTTTCTACACATGTACAACCTTTGTAGCCTAGGCTTCAATGGAAAATATCTTAGCACTTTTCTAGAAACCTTTACCCCCTTAGAAGAGCCTTCCTTTTCTTGTTCCCACCTTGATAAACCACAAGTGGGACACTCAATCAATTTTTCATGCTCTTTCCAATAAAGAATACAATCATTTTCACAAGCATCAATCTTATAATAATCAAGGCCCAAGTCTTTAATGAGTTTCTTAGCCTCGTAATAAGAAGTTGGAAGGTAAGCGCCATAACCTTGACGTTCTAATTGGAGTAAACTATCAAAAGACTTATCAGACCAATTATTCAAAACCTTTAAATGTAATAATTTAACAATATATGACAACTTAGACATTGTTGTGCCATGCATTGTTAATGGTTCTTGGTACTCCTCTAAAAGTTTGAAAAACTTTTTTGCATTTGCATTAGGTTTCTCATACTCCTCACTTAAAGCCTCTTCAACACTCCCAACATTCACAGCACCAACTCCACATGCATCTTGCAACATTGTGAAACCACTATCAGTGTCATTGGACTCATTAACATCATCCCCATCACTTGATTCAACTAATTCTTCCCTGTGAAGTTCCCAAAAAATGTACTTCTCATACATTCCCCTCTAAAGCAAGTCTAATCTTACATCACATTTTGTTTTAAGAAATATATTGCGACAACAATTACAAGGACACCTAATAGTAGTACTATCTCGATCATCTTCTCTTACTTTGGAAAGAGAAAATTTTAGAAACTCATCAACACCATTTACATAATCAATAGATGAACGATCTTTTACTTTGACCCATGCCTTATTCAAAATCATTTCCTATATTTAAAGTTTATAATAATTAGGTTATATAACATTCAATAATATCACCAAGAACTCCTTATAATATTGTTAACAATTAATACAAGAACAAGAGAAACTTAACAACTTGTAGAACAATTTAATTTTGAGTTGTTTGAAGAACAATTTAACGATTCAAAAAGAACAAGAACAATTTAAATTTTTGAAAGAAACACAAGAACAATTTAACAACTTTAATATCAATTTAACAACTACGTGAAAGGGAATTTTAACTTTAAGTTGTTTGAAGAACAATTTAACAATAAAAACAAGAACAAAGATTACCATTTGTTCAATGTATGCGTGACAAATCAACTTAGAAAATATTTTCAACACATGACAAATCAACTTAGACAAATCAACTTGAATAAACAAGAACAATTTAACAAGTTCACATGAACCATTTTACTAGGCTTCATTATAATCTAAAACAAATAAACTAAAAATCTTTGCCCTCATCAAGTATGTATCATCACAATCGCAAATAATGAGTTCTTTTGCTTCAATTTGAAAAGAAAAATCTAATTCCACCATGACATCAAAACCTTACACCGTGAAATAATAGGCCATAAACTTACTTTTGCTTTAATCTTATCATCTAGAACTTCAATTTGAAGTAACTCCATCAATTTTTCTTAGCATTACTTTGGAAGAATCTCACATTTTAATAAATTATCCATATAAATCAAAAGCAATCTCACCTTATTCAAGAAACGGCGTTTTATCCCCCTAAAGCCACTGCTAGCTAATTCCACATGAATTGCACTGAGAAAATAATAGTAATAAAAAACCGCAAGTAATTTCCCAATACAAAAAAACACACAAACATAAACCCCTAAAAAACGCAAGTAATCAAGCCCTCAAGATCTAATTGTAAATCCTTAGTGGCAAAGAAAAAGGTTAATCTATGTCATGAAATATAACCCAACATTTCAAAATCATGAAATACGCATACATAAATTTGATAATTAGAACAAAGCCCAAGAAAAACACGAATTCTTGTTCCTTCACTGCCAAGAGGGTTAAAATTCGCACAACCCAACATTTCAAACTGACGAAATACACATACATTAATCTGATAATTACAACAAAGCTCAAGAAATTCAAAGAACAACCCATAAATTGAAAGCAATAAGAAACAAAAACAAGAAATTCAAAGAAACAAAAAGGAAAAAAAAACAAACAACTTGTCGTGGGTTATTTGAAAGGCGTATGTGCAGAAGGCGGTAGCACCGGTGTGCTGAAGGCGGCTGGAACTCCGGCGTGCAGGCGGCAGAAGCTCCGGTGTATAGGCGGCAATCGCTAAGCTTCAGTGTGCGGGAATAGGGTTTGTGAGGGAATCGGGTTTGTGAGAGAATGGGGTATGGGTTTCTGAAAATGCGAGGGAGGGAAATGGGGATTGTGAGGGATTGGGGTTCTGATTTGAGAGGGAAATGAAAAAAAAAAATTATTAGTATAAGGGTTTTTGCAACGAATTTATTGTATCTGTATATTTAAATATTTTTTGCAACAATATATACAGTTACGAATTATTTATTTAATTTTAACAACTAAATTGTTTGTTGCAAAAAATTGGGTTATACCGGGAAATTATTTTAAGGGGTGGGGAAGTTTATTTTTTTTTTATGGCAATGATTATTTAGTAACAACAACGGATTTTGCAACAACTTGTATTTTTCGCAACGAAAAAAATATAGTCGATGCTAAAACTTGTTGCTAAAAACAAGTTTTCTTGGAGCGAAAGGATCCTACCCACGACGATGCTTTGAACCTAAGACAGGTTCAAAATACTCTAGGTCATCGTCCTCAGCATGTTACCCAGCGGGTCAAATCGTCCGAATGATAGGCTTCCTTATATGAATATGCTCCCATGACCATATCTGTAACAATAAAAAGCAACCTCCAATGTCCTTGGCACCCTTACGAGATGCTCGACATAAATTACGATACAGATACGCAAGGGTAGCACTTCCCCAACTATACTCATTTAACCGCTCTAAGTCTTCTAGCAGAGGGAGATAGATCAATTGGACCAAGTCACCGCTCTTGTCTGGAAACAATATGCATCCAAACAGATACAAAATGTACCCGTGTGCATACCTCTCGACTGTAATATCATCCGCATTGTCTTCTAGCACGCTGAAATGCTCTCTGAGCCAAGTCAACTTCAACGAGGATCTAGTGATGATCTTCGTCTCCGTGGGGTCTTGAGGATTTTCTGGCAAAACCCCTAGCAGTTCAAGAACTAGGGCTGGCCAATGTCCCTCTCCATGACCAATCACTGTTTGTCCTTCAATCGACAGCCCTAGTATAACTGCAACATCTTGCAACGTAATTGTTGCCTCGCCAACCGTAAGGTGGAATGTATGAGTCTCCGGCCTCCACCTCTCCACTAATGCAGTGATAAGAGCTCGATCGAGCACCAAACCCCCACCCAACAACCTGTGAATGTAACTAAAACCAGCTAATTCCACTACCTCTAAAACTCTATCATCCACCTGCCAATGTAACGTACTCGCCTGGTAGTGTTGACGAGTAACCAACTGGGTAGTGGAGCCCTCCCACGCAGCTAAGCTTCTATGGGTAGCCTGAAGCGTAAGTACTGATGGATCAACTGGGACTGGCATCGTCATTATTCCTGTTACATACATACATTATTATCAGACTCAACATGATGACAAACTAGTATACAAGTAAAAAAACATACCTAGTTGACCTTTGACTAACCCTACGAGGACATGTTTGCTTATTATGACCACTAAATCCACAAATGCCACATGTGTTACGAGGACACGTCACCGGTGCATCCATTTCGTTCCTTATGCGATATGATCGCGGACGACCCTTTCCACGCTTAGTTGAGGCATCTGGAACAACTGTCGGACCATTCCAAGGATCACAGGTAAACATGTTTGGAACAGGCATAAAGGTCTTCTTATATGTGGATACGTATTCTGTAGTGCGAGAAGGGTCCACGAAAGCATTACATGAAATGTTACGAGCTCGAGATACTGCAAGAACATGTGAGCATGGTAACTTGAACATGGTTGGTTTCTGACAAGAGCATGATGTTGCTGTGAGGTCAACCATGTAACATTTCCCACCTCTTCCTGTTATCATGTTGCCATGACCAGTGGTGACCTCAAATATCCCACGTGATGTGTCATATATCCTAACATCATGAAAGCGAGCTTTTTAATATTCTTATCAATCGTATCAGTTGGTTTCTTGGCATACAAATGTCCATTTTCTAATCTCTTTCTCCCTAAATCCCTCCTTTTTGCAAAGTATTCGTTAACCCGGTAGAATGTCATCCTAACCAATGAAGTGATTGGGAGACACCTAGCCCCCTTCATTACCCCATTGAACGTTTCAGACATGTTTGTAGTTTTCACTCCATATCGATGACCATCGTCATGAATCAAAGTCCATTGGCAATCAGGAATAGAACCATCCACTAAGTACTTATATGCGTCCTCATGATACTCTTTAAAGCGATTCATATAGAAATTATATTTCTAAATCTTTGTTTGTTCAGAAGCTTTTCCAAATAAGTTTTTAACTGCTATGTTTTTTAACTTCTTATGCACATTCGAAGCAAGATGACATTTACAAAACCGATGGAATGCATATGGCTCGTCCCACCCTCTTCCAACTCTATTTATTGCATGCAAAATTCCGTTGTGACGATCAGATATGACACATAAGTCATCCCTCCTAGTGACATAATGCTTTCTACAATCCAAAAACCAACTCCATGTGTCGTTGCTTTCTCCCTCAACAATGGCAAAGGCAAGTGGGAACAACTGAGAATTTGCATCTATCGTCATAGCAATCATAAGTGTGCCTTTGTACTTTTCGTACAAATGTGTCCCGTCTATAGAAATAAAGGGACGACAGTAGGGAAAATCCTTAATGGATGGTCTGAAAGCCCAGAAAATTCTCTGAAAAATAACTCTGGTAGGATCCATTGTTGGTTGGACTTCCCAATGCACTACTGTTCCTCCATTAGATTGCATTAATGTCTGCAGGTACTTTGGAAGCTCCTCAAAAGACTTATCCCAATCCCCAAAGACTTTGGTTATAGCCTTATTTTTGGCCAACCAAGCTCTCTTGTATGTTATAACGAATCCGTATTTATTGTTAACAAAATTAACAATTGACTTCACCTTGAAAGCAGGATCAACTCTTATCATATCCACAATAAGATCAACAACAAAATCTGAAGTAAGGAGGGGATGGTCATCACTGTAATGTGCTGAGCAATCTTGATTATGACCCTTATATCGCACAATCTTAAATGAACCAGTGGCGGTCATGATAGCTCGCATCCTCTATTCACAACCTTTCTCCTCCGCATTAGTACATTGGATAACATACTTTGAAGGCTCCGACTCAATTACACGGAAGTTTCTATTGTTAGATATCGCTCATGCTTTAACATTCTTCTTAAGGTATTATAAGGAGCTAAACTCTTGCCCTATCCTAAAGTCACCATTTTTAGTCATGGAGTTGTCATTATTCTAGGTCATCCATGATCTTTGATCAACCTCATCAATTCTAAGCCAGTCTTGAGATGGAGGACCATCTCTAATTGCTGCATCTAGAGCTTCTCTTTTTTCATCATCCTCCTCTAAATCAGAATCAATATGCTCATCCTCTTGATCTAAAGAGTCAACTTCGTTGGCATTACGCCTACCCAAGTGAGTCGTGGAGAAGGTGTTCATTGTATCACAACCAATGGCACGTGAGTGAGTTGGAGAATTAAACTCATCTAAGTGCTCATTAACGTAATTTGGGTTTGTTAACATTTTTGTGAATGTATCATGGCGTACACTAGGACCTGATTCTGAAAGTTTCATACTAGTCATGACTTCCCTCGCATTACCCAAATTTGCAACCATTTCGACATAAACCTCCATTGCCGTTCCAGGAGCTTGTGATGTTGCATAAGCAAGAGCACTTATGCTATCATCATTCTTAACCGGGACTAACAAATTTTTCCCAGTCACCGGATATTTCATCTCTATTTTTAATATAAAAGAGTTGTAATCACAACCAATTACAACATAGACTTTGCTATGAAACAACTCAAAAGTAGTATTCTGACGATGGATAAACATCACTGCATTCAATCCTCCATTATACACAACGTCGGATCCAGTATAACTTACTTCCCCACCCCAATACACTATAATGGGATAATGATCCATATTCTGCACACACAAGCATGTTTTTCATGTGATTTCACATGCACCTTATTGTTCATTGTGAGTAAGGAAAGTATAAATGTGTATACAAGAATGTGTAATATTAAAGTATTATAAGACTTATTAGAAGGGTCAATTCAAATATAAAGCTAACAATACCATCAATATCTATTAAAACCATTAAACTAACCCTACAAAGTAGTAAACTTTCATTGAAGCATTTCATCGAACACTTTATATCCATACAAAACAAATCACAAAATTCAAATACAAATGTGTAAAATGTAATCTTAAATCATGAAATCAAGAGAATGTTACAAACAATCAGTCTATTATAACTTCAAATGACAACAATTATGAACAAAAAAATCAATTTGCAAATTGAAAAAATTTAGGGTTATATTCATACCTTAATTGAGGATGATAATAAACAAGTAACGAAGGAGAAGATGACAATGTAGTTGATTAATTTAGTTGAATGAGAGGAATTGTGAATAAGAAGTAAATAAGGAGAGTAGAAATTTTATTTTTTTAAAAAAAAACTGGCAACAATGAGGAACACATAGGATGAAGTGAAAAACGAGGCAACAGTTTTCGTTTTGTACAGCAATAAAACCGCCATCTCAATTGGTGGTTTGCCCAAATTTCTTTTTTTTTTAAAAAAAAAAAAATTCCATGCGCTGCAAATCGCTATTTCATCTAACAGTTTTGCTAAAACTCCTAAGAAAACCGCTATTTAAGGAAGCGATTTTATTAAAAAAAAAAAAAAAGGAATTCAAAAAAAACTTTTAACAGTTTTAAAAAAAAAAAATTTCCCCTACCTGTCCTACGTGGACAGTACTCAGGGAAATATTTTTCCCTTTAATGTACATTGAGAAATAATTTTATCTTTGGCACTATTTTGTGAAAAAATTCAAAAAATTCAACTTATTAATGTCGTATGTGTTGAAAAATAGTATGAAAGGTAATTAATGAATTTGTCCTAATATGAATGCATTCAATGTAATTGTGGATGAACTTGGATCTGTATCTTCTAAATTCTACTCCCTCCTTTAACTTTCTAAGTTTTAACAGTATGAAAATTATAAACGCCTCCCTTTTTTTAATTTCTTCGCTTTACCATCAGGGATATTCAGGAGTTCATAGAGTACTAGAGTTATAGTGATCGTCGAAGGAATTCAACAATGGCAGAAAATCTCGATACTCAATCTTCAATTTCCAGTTCTGCACCACCAAAACCATCTGAAGATGATCTCAAACGTTCTCAGGTACTCATTTCTCTCAATTTTTTTTGCTTAATAATATTTTTTGATTTCTTTCTTCGTTTTATGTTTCTAGGGTTTTACTAAATTTGATGAATCAAGTATACGATCTTGTCGATGTATGAAAATTGGATTTTTTGTTGCTCATGGTTTTACCTTTGAAGCCTTGGATCGTACTTTAATGAATGATCAGAAATTGGAGAAAATTTTCGATTGAGGTTTCTTATTTTAAATTGTTAATGTATACTGTGATAATTTTCAACTTTCTGACAGATTTTGAGATATTGTGAAAGCTATTAAACTATACATTTCATGGAATTAATCTTACTTATTGTTGAATCAGCGTACGTTTTGGGTTTTCATTGTTGTTATATTGCTTGAATAAATAATTGGGGTTGCCAAATGAGTTGTTTTTCACTATAGACTAATTTTCTTTTCAAGGAAGAGAACACAGAAAAAATGTTGTTTTACGTGGACCTTGTAGCCTTGTAGGTAAGAAACCCTGTTCATTCACAGATTCACTGAAAGAATTGGTGTAACATCGATGCAGAAGCGTCAAATATAAGTAAGAAAGTTGAGAGAGAAGAAGGATAGTTAATGATAACATACAAGGTTACGTGAAACGAAATTCGATCTGATACGAGAAACGAAAATATAAACAAAAAAACGTTAATTTTAGAATTTCGTTTACGTAGTTACACTTATATTTTGCTATAATAAATAAAATAAATAAATAAAGGTATGACATGAAAATGAGTAAACATAAAAAATAAAAGAAAAGATAGGCTTATGGAATTGGGTCTGGGCTTGAAACAAAAAAACATTTGAGGAATGTAGTTTCGAGAATGTTAATCTAGAGTTTCAAAAACAAAAGTTTTGAAACGGAATTCGACGGGAAGTTTTTGGATTCTGGTAACTATGGTACAATCAATGAACAAAACAATATGTAAATGGGATATAATTAAAACAATAACAAAGCAATAACAATAATGACACAAGGATTATGTGGTTCATCAAACTTAAGCTATATCTACATTTAGTTAGAGTTGTATTAATTATGTGTTTAAGGACAAAAGATCAAAACTTATAGGAATTACAATAAAGAATTATTTTGTGTGTAAGACAGGCTAATACATCATAGGGAAATATAAAGAGACAAGCACGGTAGCTTTTACTTAGAATTTTGGCATACTAAAATATCCTAGTGTATGTAGGTACATACAAGGAAGTTTATGGTAATGCACAAACTGCACAAAGAAGCATTAAAAATTACCAGAAGCTCGCAGTGGGGCCTGCTCGTTCGAGCCGACGGTGCAGGTGTGCAACAGCCTCTGAGTTCATTTCTTCACCTCTACACATGCTTTTGGTCCCCAAATGCTCTAACAACCTTCCTACACTTTTCATAATGTGATTCATGCCTTGCTAGTTGCTCCTCAAGGTGTACATCATTTAATAATTGTTCTTTAGTGTGTACCATGAAAATTCTTCCATGGCCAATCCCAAATACACATTTGGATCCTTCTTGTCCATATTGTAACATGATTCGCTAGCTAATTCGCTTTTAGAATCCACAATTCGTTGAAAATGACTCAAAATTAGCCCAAAACTGATCGTAATTCACTTTTTTCGATTCGTGATTCGCGAGGACATTGGCAAAGCATGTATTGATGAATTAAAGTCGCCCATTAACTTGACATCCACAAATATTAGGGAAAATGGTTCTTTTGTTAAGACAATTAGAATGTTGAAGAGACTTCCTTGATAGGAGATCTTTATTTAACTTCTTTATTATTCCATGGACGAGATTGTGTCACCCTGAAGTGGCAATCTAATCTTGTTTCAATACCACCTTGGTGGGATTAATTTTTGAGGATTACATGTTGTGCAAAGATTATTACTCCCTTTGTTCCTTTTTGTTTGTCCACTTTACTTTTTACACGCATTTCAAAGCAAATTTGGAGTCTTGATATCTCTTAGTACGCATAGTAAAAAATTATAAAAATTGTATTTTTAAATTCTGTGTATCAAGACGAATCTAACAGAATCTCACATGAATATATTTTGTCTTCAATATATACTTCAAAAATCAAATTTAAATTTCCCTCTCCTAAAATGAAAAAACTTATAGTGAACAAACAAAAAGGAATGGAGGGAGTAGTTTTTATGAATGGGATGTTAAATGAAGATTTCAATCCAAGTTAAAATTAATATGTTTTGAAATCAATGCTTTTCAGATGAAATATTAGTTTAATGCCCCTTTGAAATTATATCATACTTTTACTAAATACAAAGGAAAAACATAATAAATAATTTTACAACAATAATTTGTTGTTTAAATTAATATGTATAAAGTAAGAAAATTATTTAAAAGATTACCAAATCATAAGCACAAGTGATATAAACATTCAACATTGTTATTTTTACAACTTAACAAATTTTCTTTTGTTGATGAAGTGCAATTTTTTTGATATAAACAAAAGCATAGCCTATTTTCTCATTTTGTGCTCTCTATATTGGGATTTAAATAGTTGTTCTTTATGCCTACCCCCAGAACTACCAGCTTGAAATATTAAAACCCTTTTAGGAAAATACTTAAGAGTTTTAAATGTCATAAAAAATATAAGATTAATGTTCTTAGCATGTCGGGGACAAAACTGGTGGAGAGATCATGATTATTAAAAGAGAAAAAAAATTGTATATAGTGATGTTTAAGGAAAGATAAAAAGAGAAATTGAGTTAGTAATATGATGTATGAATAGCCACCAAATGATATAGTAAAGGTATTTAGAATAAATGATTGAATTATGAGGGTGAAATTTGTGTATGAAAGAGACATATTGGTTTACTCCATACCTATACATTCGTGTTAGTATTGTTAAGTATCATGGTGTGATGCAAACTGTAAATATCACATCAGTGATCTCAAAGCTTGTGATGGGTAGACATAAAGTAGTTTTAAGAGTATCGATAAAGGTGTTAGATATCAAACGAGAAATGAGGATGGGGTGTTATTTTTAGAGATGTATAAGAATATGATTTTTATTTCTTAACATATGAGATATAAAGTGTGAAACCATATGGTGACTTATAGAGGTGGATTGAATGCTATCCAAATTGATTACTTCTTAATCAGGAGAATTGAATAAGAAAGTTGTCTAAACTATAAGATTATACAAGATGAATGTATATGCTTCATTTTCATATGTAATCGAGCCCGTAGAAGAATAAAATTCAATGATAAAGAAGAATTAAATAGTGGTATCCAAAATTGTTAGTTTTAATAAAGTCATTTGAGTGGGCAATTGAGGAGTATACATATTTAACTTCGATGAAGATGAAGAATTGCATTATTCATGCCGGCTAAAGACTTTCTTAAAGAAAAAAAGGCAATATGATAGTGAAAAGGTTACAACATGGTGGAATAGGTGGTGAACATTACAATCAGCAAAAGAATGTTATTTAGCTTGGAAAATGTAGGGATGAGGAAAAAGTTGCAAAATATTAGGAAACCAAAACCATGACAAAGAAGTGGTAAGTGAGGCAAAGCTAAAAAGTATACGTAGGGCTATGCAAGTTTGACTCTGAGAAAGGAAGAAATATTTAGGGAAATTTATATGGAGACCCTGAGTTTTTGGCTTTTCCATAAATGCTTTTTAAATCCACGTGGGGACCTTGAGCTTCCAAGTTTTCCATGTGGTAGACAAAATGTTAAGTTTTTGGTAATATTAAGTACTTATTTCTACTTGATTTTGAAATATGTGGGTGATCACAACGTTTGTTTTTCGAAAAAAATGTCATTACGTTTGGTAAAATAGCGTAAAGTTAACAAAAAAACTTCTCTTTTGTCTGCCACATGGAAATGTTGAAAGGTCAAGGTCACCACATGGATTAAAAAAATGTAAGTCGAAAGTTCAGGGTTAGCACATGGAATTTCCCAATATTTTATATCATGCAAAAATTGAGATAAAACAGTTAGAAAGGATCTTTTTAAAGTTAGTGAGTTAAGGATTAAATAAAATAAAATGCTTGTAACTAGAGACATCTTTTGTGGGAAATTATAAGACTTATAAACAAAGTAGAAGTGAAATAGGTGTTAAAGAAAATGATCCAAAACAAAGTTGTGGTGACAGAATATTTAGGGTAGACAAGATTGAGTTGGTTAGATAACCTATTTAACTTACTAGATAAATATTATAATGCATATCTTAAAAAACAAAGTGGATGCACTAGACTCTTCAAACATTTACGGAATTAAGTTAAGAAGTCACACCATAAAGTTATAGGAGAGGACGCCTATTCAGAAATTAAGTAAGCTATTTCAAAACATAATTTGGATTTATGCTAGTATGATTCGCCTTGAAAGTCTTCCATCTAAAATGGCTACAAATGAAGCATTGTTGGCTATGATACCTGAACACAACAAAAGCCTCACCATACCATTTTTGAAGCACAAATTTGTTTTTTTTCTTGGTTTAAACACTAAAGAGGATAACATTAAAACGGGAGAAAGATATAATTTTTTCTTGTTAATTTTTTCTTCTATCTTCTCGTTTTTTCTGTTCTCCCATCCTTCTTTTAATTCTCTTGTCACGTGTGGCTCTTTTCTCCCCTCCTAACTCTTTTTACCAATTTTTAAAATTTTATTTACTTTTTAACTTTAGTCGCACTTGTGGCTAGTGTTATTTGTAATACATTTGAGCTTTAAATAGAATACTTACCTAGCATTTTTCATTTAGAATTATTTACTCAACTTTTATAAAATATAAATTATTTTTTAAGATATATATAACGGAAAAATTTAGTAAAAAGTTAATATATGTATATTTTTGTTGTTGTACAAGATGATATCCTCATATCCTATAGTTTCAAGTGTTGAATCGGAAAAAATCAAGTCATAGTGCAAAATACTAATTGTATTACCTTATCACAACCTTATTGTAAAAGATTTTGATCTTCTTGCCATCAAACTATAGGTTAAGACAAGTGTTTATTCATTTGGATTGAAACTTGGACTTAGGCTTGGACTTCGACCCAGGCAAGTCTTCTTCTTCAACTTTTATCTTCATCATCATCCCACAAAAAAATTTAAATCCCAAGTTCCGAATACAGTTAAACAAAGATCTGAGCAACACAAAACAATAACTATGAATAATCCCAACTTTAAAAGTTTGCTCAGAACATAATTTACCTTTTTGTCATCTGATAGCCAAAAACATAAAGAAAAATAGATTTAAAAAAACAAAATCAAGCTTTATCATCCTTCTCGCTAGTGCCCCAACCTCAACCCCCTCCCCCACCGTGCACAATACCTCAACCCCTTCCCCTACCGTGCCTCCAGCCCCAACCCCTCTCCCACCGTGCCCACCACCTACAACACAAGCCCACACCTCCTTCACCCCCTCGTTTCAAACGGTCAACTCAACATACGCGCAAGTATCACTGAGCCACCAAACAAAGTCAATTGAAAGTTCATCACCCATGCCTACCCTTTCCTTTTTCTAGCACCCCATAAACCCACCCAACCATGTTGGCAACATCACACCATAGCCGCCATTAATTTCAAGGTTGAAAGTGGGGTTTTCAAGATTGGAATAGGGTCTTCACAATGGTGGTGAAGACAGAAGAAAAGGATATGATGGTTGCAATGATGGTGTATTTGAATCCCTCCCCTACCTTACTTCTCTTCTACCTTGTTGTGGTAGCGTTCTTGAAGATGGGATGGCAAGGGTTTTCGTTGTTGGTGGCTCATAGGTTTTGGACAAATACGTGAGGGTGGTGAAGAGGTTGCACTATGTTCTGCGAGGTGGTTGTTGGGTGGAAAGGTTAGTGATTGTCGAGCTGGGGTAGTGTTGGTGGCCATTAGGAGGGGAGCGTGGGTGTTTCTTTTCTTTTTCGTTTTTTAATTAGTTTTAAAAGAAGTTATAAGAAAATAAAATTGGTTAACAGGTAACAAGTTAACATACCACGTTAGTGAAAAAACAACCTTATACTTGGGATTATTTATGGTCAATCAAAAGTTGAGATTGTTGTAGGAAAATCATGACAAGGTTGAATTTTGTAGGTAATTTTATCAAATATTTATTATCTACTACTGGATACCACTATCTGGCGAATCAAATCAACTACATACACTAATTAACAACTCAACCTAGGAACAACAAAATTGGCAACTACAGAATCACAAACTCGAATTCATACAACGAAGTGGAACCAAAGCAAACCGTGAATTATGTGACACTGAGTCAGCCTCATATAATTGAAAAATGTTTGGCATTGTTGTTGAGGTTGTTGTGCTTGATATTCATTATTACCATGCTTGTCATTTTTTTAAGATTCTCCTTGAGTGAAGCAATTCTTAATCAAATGTGTACTCCCATAATTAGAATTTTTTTTTTTTGTTGTTGCTCAACTCACTTTGATTTTAATGTGTTTTATCAGATACCAAATGTTCCTTATTTTCCAGCTTTTCAACATGGAGGTGTCAATATGTTACCGATCATGTACCCTGCACTGCTTCCAGGCCATGCTTCTGCGCAAAACCCAGAGAATCCTAACCGTGGACCTGGAATATATGCTGTCCCCATGCTTCCATTTATGGGAACTGTCACTGGGATTCCCACCAATTCTCTCATTCCTCTTACGTATAGTACACCAATGTGAGTATTAAATTGGAGGTGCTGCTAGCATCATAGAATTTGATTTACTCCCTCTATCCCAAATAGTTGCTACAAATTTCTTTTTGGACCATACCAAATTAAATTCTAAAATACAACCTAATAAAATCTATCCAATCTACTTCAATGAAGTTACACCATTTAATTCAATTGTCTCTATTTTGGTGCATTTAAACCATTTGACTCTAAGTTTCTTTTCCCATTCCTAAAATTTGAAAAATGTAACATAAAACCCTTTGTAGCAAGTAATTTGAGACAAAGGGAATACTAGTTTAAGTGTTTAAATATTTGTCTCTTGAGCTATTAAAATTTTCCAACTTTGTATAGTAGTGAGACTAATTATTCTCCTTTTCATGGTTCTAATGTATTAACTAGTTTTATGGGTGTCTGTAACTAAAACAATGGCCTGAATAGAAAGAGGGGGGCAGGGGGGGCTAAGGAATAATTTTCATGTTATCATCAATATGCTCAGATCACCAATAGCAAGACTCTTGGAATATCAACATTGAAAACCTTTGGATCATACAACAATTGGTTTTGGGACATTTAGTGGTTTGTCCAGTGCGAGTGTGTATACTCCTTAATAGTTAGTAATTCTACATATGAGAACAAGGGGCTTGCACTTCAAATAAAGATGGCTGAATTTGAGTTTACTTTGGGTTTACGTCGGGCATACCGGAGTTGATCATTAAAGAGCGATTAAGCTGAACAGTGAATCACTAATAATCTGTAGAATGATCAAGAGCAAGTTGGGAAAAATCCTACTTGTCCACTGATTCGCCCTCCCTCAGCAAGCATCCTAGATATATCAGACCAAAAAGCATACACTGGTCAACAGTGAATGAGTCATTACTCATTAATCTTACATTTTGTGTTTTTTGATGTACACTGTACCCATATCCGCCTTATGCCAAAGCTAGGTGTGGTATGTAATTACTCCGACCTATTATTTAACAAGTTATTATACCTTGAGATGTTCAAAAATACCCGACCTGTAATTGATCTTGTATAACCAACACAACTTCAAAAATGGATTTACAATGATGTAAAATCCAATGTGCACGCAAGACCCGATCTTGACATAATCCGAAAAATCTGACCCGAATGAACACCTCTAATCAGACTTGGTACTGTGGTCTTAACTGCTGCATGTTCCTGAAATTTTTTGTACTGGAGAATCATGTGCTCAGTTGGTTTGCCAAGTATACGGAAAAAATGTTGCATAACCTTGGTATTTAATCCACCCCGCTCAATTTTCTATTTTTAAGTTTGATAGCTCTCACTTCGAAAACCTTGATGTAGCAAATTGAGTGGTACAAAGGTGTAAATGTTAGACTCTTCATCAATTTGTGTATGACAATGAGAATGGGTCATGTCTTGTGGCATTGGGTATGTGAAAGTCAATAGAGATGATACAGCATGTCCTATTTCTTTTCTTAATGGTAACAGGAGATCAACATCTTCTGAGGCTGCAGCAGCCAGCGGGGAACAAAGCCAGGTGGGCCCACAACAGCCACAGCAGCAGCAAGCACAGCAAAATGGACCTCAAAGATTTGCTGTACGAGGAATTCAGATTGAATTTCAGTTTGACCCGCTGCTCTTAATAAAGTTGGCGGCTTTGATCTTCATATTTAATCAAGATGGTTCGAGGCACAGGCTTGCCGTGCTTGTGTTTTTTGCATTTATCATCTATCTGTAAGTATATAAAATATCTGTAAGTATACATTATGCTTTATCCTCCACTGTGTACCCTTCCCTGATACTCCCTTCATTCCAGTTGTTTCTATGAAGAATGTTCAAAGGAATTAAGAAAAATAGATTCTTTTAGATGGTGGATATATTATTTTAATGAATTGTAAATTTAATGGAGGAAAAATGAAAACCATAAGGATTAAAAAAAATTAAAATAAAGCTAGTGGAAAAAATTAGGAGACCACAACTATTAAAAAATGTTTAAATAAAGTTAGTGGGAAACATGTGGTGACCATAAATATTATAAAATTGTTAAAATGAAGTTAGTGGAAAATATGTGGGGATCATAAACAATATATAAATGTTATAATGAAGTTAGTAGAAAATACGTGGAGACCATAAACAATAAAAGATGAGGATGAACAAGGTTGATTATGTCCGAAATTTATGATATAAATAGAAAGAATCCTTAGGGGAACAACAAATGGAACGATTCAAAATAGAAAATATGAACAACTTTGAAGAACAGAGTGAGTATTTTTTATTGATGAACTCTTTATGCATCTGAGAAGTTTACAAATATGAAACATAAATGATGGGGTGATGCAGATACCAGACTGGATCTCTAACTCCGCTTGTGCGTTGGATTTCACAAGCAATGCACAGGGCAGCTGCTCCTCCTCGGCCACCAAGGCCTGCTGCCAGGGTTGAACCAATTGTTAGACAAGCAGATGATAATGGTGACGCAGCACCCGCTGGTAATTTATTCTCTTAGAAAACCATGTACATGCTATACATGTTGGGTGATGCTGAAGTTAATTGTTAGTCAGTATCACATGATTCCCTAATTTGCTCGCTAATCGTGAATCAGAAAAAGTGAATTATGATTGGTTTTGGGCTATTTGAGCGAATCGCAAATTCAAAATGTGAATTAGCCGACGAATTATGTTACATTAGTTGGCCTTGATAATTACGTGACCACCTATTTGGAGTAATGAAGTCAAAAATTAATGGTCTTAAATGGCGACCATGTGCCGAGTAATGAACTCAAGAATTGATGCTTTTGCTTAATAGAGCAGTGAGTGCCAAAAATAAATTTCAGAGCCTGCTGTTTTACAACAAATATTCAATTTACAGTGGAAGATAAGCAATCTATTCATTTTTCAGCTAAGGTTCTTTTTAGAGTGGGTGTTGAGTTGGAAAAGGGTGTTTGTACATAGGCATTCCACATTTGTACTTTATGGAGCATAAGCAATTAGCTGTGTCAAAGAGATGGAGAATGGAAGGTAGTGGATTAGACGGTATTTTTTTTGAAAGTTAAGAGATCAAGATTCATAGGAATAACTCATTTATTTAGTTAAATTGCATAGACGTAATATACTTTAAACTTTACAGTGGAGGACTGAAATTTGAATGCATGAATTACTGCGAAGATGAAAGACTGATTTGGTAGTCTGTTTTGGTAACCATAATGTTAGTTAAGAAGACTGAGATCTGGTTTCTTAATGTGTGGCAATTGGGATTATTGTTGGATCAAGGGACTATAATTGATTTTTGAGTGACCATGGATCTTCTTTTGATAAGCACTCCAGCTCTTCATCTTTGGCTGTCGTGACATTCCTTGTTAGTTCTGTCTTTTATCTAAACACCTAAATAAGTCTAATCTATGGGTAATTAGATCAAAAGAAACCTGTTGAAGGCCAAAAATTTTAACCAAAAATAGCCTGACATTTATCAATGTTGCATACAAAGTTTAGTAGTGATTAATCATATATGTACATATGTAATTACTTTTGATCTGGTATTGTATTTCGATGAACTTTTGGTGTGCTACTCACATTGTTTTCAATGTACAGATGCACAACCTGGAGCAGAGAGTGAGAGTCTACCAGCTGATGGTGCAGAACGTCTACTTGAAAACGAGGCTGCTCCAGAGGCAGGAGCTGAAGGCGTTAACCATTGGTGGGGTATAGTTAAAGAGATTCAGATGATAGTATTTGGCTTCATTACCTCTCTTCTCCCCGGATTTCACAACATTGATCATGCTTAAAAAGGGGTTTAAAGGATTAACCAATTTACCAAATATTATCACTCGGGGAAGTAAGACTACTTTATCTGTATATTGATGAATAGTTAGGATTGTGGTGGAGACTAGCTTTATATCTGTTGAAATAATATTGTAGAGCCTTGTCGTTTCACTTTTCTTGAGGTTTTAGTATTTTTTACTTCTCCTATCTTTTGAAGTCCTTAGGAAACTTTTGTTAAAGTTGGGATGTGTTTCTTTGGCATTATATTACGATGATCAATGCTATATGCTTTTGAAACCGATGAAAATTGTGTATATTCTAGACTGAGCTGGTCTACCATTACTTTGGCATCAATCACACTTCCTGGGTTGCTGGAGAGAGCCAGAGATGTGAGAATTTATGGCTCACTCAAGCCACAAAGACTTGGAAGTGATCAGCCTGTTGGGTTCAATTACAGACAAAACAAGCCAAAATCCAAGGATTTTCAAGCTGTGGGACTTTGGGTTTATGTGGGTTTGTTCAAGTTGGACTCTTTTGATCACTTAAGAAAAGTGGAAAATACAATAAATTGATCAATTAAAATTGTATAAATTACAAAAATGTGTTACTTTTATGAGAGTGGACGGAGCTTGCTCCAACTTCTAAGCTAGGCTTAAAACTTGGCATACTTGTTCATGAGCAATATGAAATTGGTAATTTCATTTAAGAGAACCTTTGGACACCTCCCCATTACAGACTTATGGAGCACAGAAAAATAGCCATATGAAAATCTATCCTTCAACGCAGTTGCATATTGTTTTTTGCGTGCCATGTAGGCAGTAAATGTAGCAAGCTAGGGCTGCCTTGTAGCTCCTCTACATCAAATTCAAGTGGAAGAATTATGATAATCAATATTAAATTATGATTGAAATGAAAAGTTAATGTATTTTTGACAAGATATTTCTTAATAAATTTAATAATCATGCTTATTCCGATGAACAATTTCTTTTTTACAAAACTCATTCTAATACGCCATTTAAAATATAGTATTTAGTAATAAAAAATTATAAATAAAAACACTTTTGTTGATCAAAATTTAATTATCATACATATAAAAATCTACACTACAAATTGAAAAATACCAACAGAAAGTATATTATCCAACAAGTACAAAATACAAAATTTTGAAGCGCCATAAGAAGCTCAAAGTGGGAGAGCACAAAACATCAAATGCATTAGTATAATAAAATAAAAGCAGAATCATATTGAAACAAAGACAAATCAACTTTGGTTCCATTGTGTCATTTCTGAAATTTATCATTGTACCTAACAAGTATCCGCACAACTGCAAAAATTCCCATAATTCAAGTAAAAGTCAACAACAAAACTTGATGTTCTTATGTCGAACAGCTGAAAACAAAAAAAAACCAACTTCCTAATCTTGATAACAAGGTTTTCATTCATCATCTTCATCCTCATCATCATCATCCGCGCCTGCAGCATTGTTTAGGTTATTCAACCGTAAAATCAACTCGTTCTTCCTCTCCTCGTATGTAAGCTTCTTCTTGTTGTACCTGTATCCACACATCAACAAACAAGACTCAGATAAGCCTTCCAGCCAAGGTACATGTTTAACTCGGTGAATTTCAACTAATTTTCCACTTCCTACTACAGAAGCTATCAAATAAATTTGATTATTCAGGAACCCACCTCTTGTGTGTCTTGGGTGGCTGTTTCTCAGATTTCTTGATACTTGGATCAGCACGAATGGCAGCATGAACCTTCTTGTATAGTGCCTCCATGTTATCAGGGTCAATACCTCTTTTGATATATTCACTGAAATGTGTCTGGTATTTCTCGGGCTCGTCCTCCATGAGAGTCTAAGGAATTGTACACAACAGTGAGTTAGCTCTGGATTCTCAGATGCATACAAACCTTATAAAAAAACAGTCTAGAACTTCTCTCCATCCTTACCCTCATGTAGCCAGCAACGTGCCCACCAAAGATGTACTTACGGTGGACGTCAGCATCAAGTTGCTTGTCATCCTTTGCGAATCCAGCAAATCTCTTTTCACTGTGAGGAATATCCAAGCCACCATCCAGTGCTCCCTGTAAAATAAAGTGCATCATTGAAGCTTTACATTTGCTGCAGCACGGGCATGCATTTACATTGCACAATCAAATTGTACAAATGAGCAGCAACACCAACATTAGCCTTTTTGAGGTAAGAGAAATATTGTAACCTCAAACAGTAAAGAGTTTGAAATTTGCAACTTCCATAAATTTTGAAGGAAAAAAAATATATTTCGTAAGAGACCAAGATGGCACTCAAAAACATTGAATGTACACATTACCTTAAGAGCACCAAAAACACGATTTCCGGTAGTTGTCCTAATAAGACCAACATCAAGAAGAGCACGGAAAGGCCTTCTGGTTTCACCTGGTTCAACAGAGTAATCTTCTCCTGAGGCCTGTTAAACAAAACCTTTAGTGACCAAAATAATCTAGCATTTAAATAGAATAAAAAATCCCTTAGCTACCTCAACGTTGCCTTCATATTCTTGGTCCATCTCAAGTTTCTGCAAAACCCTTCTTGCAAGGAGAAGACCAGTACAATATGCTGCAAAAACAATACACATAAACGTCAACACCAAAAAAAAGTAGCAAGGTTAGCAATAATAAAACTGCTAAAGACCCAGTGAAGAAACATGTATATACCAGCAGCATAGTTAGTGAGCCCCACTTCAAGACCATAGCGAGGTAACTCATGTGCATATGCTGAGCAAAGCACAAGGTCACCAGCAATGCTAGCAGAAATGATTTGTGCAATTACATCCTTGTTAGTCTGTATAAAGAATTAAGCTTGAACTCCAAAAGTTATAGACTAACTAACAAATTATCAAACATATATACAACATTGTAAAATATCAGTGCTCAGACTAAGAACATAAATCAAAGCAGCTGTATAACTATTCATCTTGAACTACAACTAGAGTGCTTTACCACAAAAAATTACCCAAACTGAACAGTTATTTATAGTGTAAGTTTTACAACATAACATAATGTGAGAAAGCCTGCACAGCAGCAAAGGATACAAATCGCACAACAAAGCGGTACTTGGGAGTGTTGTACTTGTTCTTATCCTGATTAATCAGTCGATTTCTGGCACGATAATCAGTCTTTCCGTCTGTTGATTCAAGAAAAAAAAATACTTTCAGAAAGGAAAGGACATATGTTAACACAAAATAGCAAGCTTTAGAAAACACAATGAAAAGCTCTTCGCTCCCACAACTAAATCAATAATCACCTCTTCTTCTCTTGAACTTTACTTGGTAACGTTTGAAATAAGCCCTTGTTTTTTGTGCCTTAACAAAGGCCTGCGACAAAAAAAAAAGAAAAAAAAAACATTTTCAGCAAAGTAACCTTAGAAATCATAGCTCCCCAGAAAAGAATCCACCATATATGATCCTCATTAACTTTATGTCTCTATGTTACACAATACAGATTGATTATAATACCTGTAAACCTATTCATAACATAGGTAGTATTGATTACTATCAAATGACAATCCAACATTACATTACGCCCGGTGCCACTAAAGAAGCACTCTGCTAGACAAGGTAAGAGGCAATTTTTTGGCAATTTTATCATTAACAACAAATGGTTTCACCCTAATCAATAACTATTTAACACCATAAACCCAGGAATGAATGAATAAAAAAAAAGTTAATTAAGCACTTGCATGATAAATATTTGACAATGTCGAAAAAATCATCATATATTCTTGATCTAAGAATACTTCCATCATTAGCTGCATCACCCACTTCTGCTTTTACCTCAAAAAATCTAATCTTTTGAAGGCCGAAGGAAAAAGAAGCAATATATAACCCTTTTCTCAATCATAGTAAAACCCTAAATCTCCTCAGATAATATTTCATCAAAATATGAACTTGTTGCGCATAAACATCGCAAAATCACAAAACCAAGAATGTACCAAAAAATGAAAACTTAAATCCATCTGAATAAAGCAATCAAGTTCAACAACAGATCCAGAAATGAATCTATCTTAACCCTTTATAAAAAAGAAAAGAACAAAACACAAAATAAATCACTTCAATAAAAATCAAAAAGAAACACGCAAAAGGAAAACGTTCAAAATTTGAATGGTCAAATCAGCAATCGGAAAGAATATCAATAAGTAGGAGAACGAAATAGAGAAAGTAAAGCTCACCATGGCCGAATGCAGAGGAGGAAAGAGAAAGGAGATGGAGAGAGAGAAGCACGAAAGTGCAGCAGAAGTAGAATGGTGATTATCAGAGGGAGAGTGAAGGAATGAATAAAAACCCTAGGGTTTCATTGTACCATTAGATTGACGGCCCTGATTTGTTTTGGGGTTCATCATATACTTTTTATTTTCGAACTAACAAGCCACTAAATTCTAAAATAAACTAGCAAGTGACGAGTCCATATAATTAACTCATTTATTTAATTGATAAATTAATATTTATAAATGAAACTATAAAACAATAAAAGTGATTATTTTAAAATTATAAGTGATCATTTTAAGTTTATAAGTGATCACTTAATGACTATAAAAGTGATCATTAAGAATTGTAAGTAAACGCTTTAAAATTGTAAATTTTCATTTTAAAGTTATAATGAATCAATTGTAAACAATAAGTATATATTGGACTAGCCCAATAAAGATAGTCTCACCGTGAGATCGTCTCATTTAAGAATTTGTGAAACTAAAGTTAAAATAATAATCTATAAAAAAAAATTAAAAATAGTTTATTTTCTTTGTCTAATCTAATTTAATCAGGTTTGAATTTATTAAGGTCTAATCTAATATAGTTTAGTCTTATCTTGTTAGATTTGCATATTAGAACAGATCTTATTTGATTTGATCTAATTTCAACTGGTTTGCTATGTTCTGATCTAATATCTATCTATTATCTATTTTATCTATCACATATAAAAAAAGAGCTATTGTGATTGATGGAACAACACATTGAATACATTGGATTGTGGGTTTTCTATCCTTTTCAATAGTAACACATTTGTTTCCTCTTATCATGTTGCACTATATATATGTGCAAGTTCTTGAATACTGATACAGATAATGAAATAGAAGATAAACCGATATAAGTTTATTTCTTATACTATTTTTCTCCTTATATTCTCCCTACCTTTTAATACCTACTTTTTAATATGTTATCAACACCATTTTTGGCTCTCAAAAATCCAAGAAGGTAATATTTTTTTTCAAAACAATATAATATTTTTTTAGCCACAATATGGACCAACAATTAAACGGTATCAATATTATTATTCAAGGTGTTACTAACACCGTTCTATACTTTATCCTTGAAGAAAATTGTATATCTGTTACTACCTACCCAGCTAATAGTGGTTCAAACCAACTGCGAAGACATAATCCAAATAATACCCACATAAATGAAAACTCAATGCAAGTCTCAATAATGCAACTAATCCACCAGCACAACCACCTACTAATCAGCCACCACAATCTACTGATAACCACCAGTCCAACCTACTAATGATCCTACAGTCCCACAAGAAAGTAATAAAAGAAAAAATGACGAAGGCGAAGAAAGTAGTAGTAAACGTTTTCATACTATTAACCCATAAAATAATTTACTTTAATAATGTCGTTTAATTTTTATGTTCGTTTTTACTTTTTCAGCCGCCTATATGGACTGGCTAATATTATTTTGTAATGACCGCCTTTATAGACTGGCTAATTTAGCATTGTTATCGCCTTTATGGACGGTATTATCTCTATTTATATGATCATGTCATCATATTATGTGCATATGCATTATAAAATTATATAATCACTTAATAAACTCATAAAATTTAATTTCACCTTCAAATAATAATAAATAACGATTTTATTTGATTCTATTTTGTTTAACAATATAATAATAAATTATCTTAATTTATCTATAACACAGATTTTTCAGCAGACATGACTACATTATTTCTACACAACATAAAATTTTTTTTAACTGTAAAAATATCACCCTGGGATGAATGCCATAGTAATCCGAAAATTATAATTTAAGTAAATCGTCAAAGGTTCGATTCTGAAAAATAATAAAAAAAAAAAAATTCAAATTTTTTTAATCTTGGAGATCAATTATGAAAATGGTCTTTTTACCCTCTATAAATAGGGAATTCTACCCGTCACAAACACACACACACCACTCACACCTTATCCCAAACACAATAAATAAATTTTTTTTCTCTTCATCTTCTTCTTTCAACCATCCATGGCAAACAATACATCTACAAACACCTACATCAATCCAATTGCCGACAATATAAGTAAAATACTAGAAGCATTCCTTATCATTATGGGTTTAATTGTATTACTCGTTGCACTAATGCTCTACCTGATTATCCAAAAATAAATTATAAATCTTGTATTTGTTTAGCAATTTGTATTTTTGTTTTATCATCCATTAATACTATCTACTTTATTTTTATTTATGATTATATTGTGCTTATTATATTTGAGATATTAAATTAGGGGGAGATAATATTAATATGCTTTAATATCTCTAATGATACACAAAATCATTAAATAACCTTGTCATTTTCTCAATTGTAGAAAATAATGGCTGATTTCAAAAAGAGCTGGAATTAATAGGAAACAATTTTATACAATGGGCTTCAGATGTCAAATTATATCTAAAAGGAAAAAGTTTATTATACACAATAATTGAACTTAATCCCCCCGACAAAGGAAAGAGTATTGAAAGAGATCCCATAAAAATTGAGGAAGATAAGGCAAAACCGCAAAAGCTGTATCAATTTTGAGATATCATTTAACCGACAGTCTCAAACACGAATACACCAATTATGAGGACCCAAAATTACTTTGGGAAGAGCTAAATGAATGATTTGGCCATAATAAAATTGTACTTCTCCCAAAGGCCATCGATGAATGGCGAGAGTTAAGATTTCAAGATTTCAAATCAATTAGTGATTATAATTCAGCCTTTCATCTTATAAAATCAAAATTAGTCTATTGTGGACAAATAATAACAGATGAAGAAATGATAGAAAAAACATTATCAACCTTTCACGTAAATAGCATTTTGTTACAACAATAATATCGTGAAAGGTATTTCAAGAAATATCATGAATTGCTGAAAACACTTCTTGTTGCGGAACAAAATAATGAACAATTATTGAAAAATCACAACAGGAGACCTGTTGGGACTATGCCCTTTACTGAGACAAATATGATTGAAAGGAATGTGCGCCATCGAGGTCGTGAGAACTATTTCATAAGAGGCAGAGGTCGTGGAAAATATCACGAAAAGAGCGGCATGAATACTTTTGAACAAGGAAATTTCTAAAGCCGTGGTCGTGGTCGTGGTCATGGACTTAGTCGTGGTCGCGGACGTAGCCACATTTATGAAAAAAATATATTTACCCCCGAAATGATAATTTTAAACAAGTCCAGAAACAAAAAAGAACATGTAATAGATGTGGCATGACTGGACATTGGGGGCAAACTTGCCGTACCGCCAAACATTTAGTGGATTTATATCAAGCTTCCTAGAAAAACAAAGGAAAAGGGGCATAAGCAAATTTTGTAAATGAAGCAAGTACATCTGGGCCCACCTTAGATGTCTCCGATTTCTTTAATGAGGATGTGAACCTCCACAAACTTGATCCCCAAGAAGAAGATAATTACATCTTTTGAGGTGACTAGATGCATTTTTTGTTTATCTAACTTGTTTTTCATTTGATAAGTTGTAATTCTCTACTTATGTTTTTTTTTTGTATTGAGTATTCTGGCTTTATATTAATAATATAAATTTTTTTTTCTTCTCTTGTCTAAGAAAAGGAAATGTCAGTAAATGGATCAACATTTCATTACCTCCTGAACAGTGGAGCAACACATACGATATTGAAAAATCGAGAATATTTTTCAAACCTAAAATTGCTTAAGGCAAATGTCAATACCATATCAGGAACAACAAAATTAATCGAAGGCACTGGAAAAGCATGCATCATACTCCCTATGGGGACAAAATTAGAAATAAATGATGCACTATACTCGAGTAAATCTCGAAGAAATCTTATCAGTTTCAAGGCAATACGGAAAAATGGTTACCATACGGAAACCAAAACCATAAAAGAAAAAGAATTCTTGTGCCTTACAGCAGAAAGTAATGGAACGAAAATTATCCTTGAAAGGATGCCAGCATATTCATCGGGGTTGTATCTCACTCATATACGCCCGATTGAAATAAATGTGATAAGTCTAGACAATAAGGAGCTATTCACTTTATGGCTGCTTAGGTCATCCTGGGCAGTGGGATGATGTATAAAATAATAGAAAATTCAGTCGGGCCTCCACTAAGAAATATTAAGATTCCCCAGTCAAATGAGCTCCTATGCACCTCTTGTTCTCTTGGAAAATTTATTACTGGACCATCAGTAAATAAGATTGTTACTGAATCTCCTATATTTCTTGAAAGAATTCAAGAAGATATATGTGGGCCAATTAATCCACCATGTGGACCTTTTAGGTACTTCATGGTCTTAATAGACGCTTCCACAAGATGGTCACATGTAAGCCTTCTATCAAGTAGAAACAATGCATTTGCAAAACTACTTGCACAAATCATCAAATTGAAAAATCATTTTCCTGATTATACAATAAAAGGTATTAGATTGGACAATGCCGGCGAATTTACATCTCAAACTTTTAATGATTATTGCATGTCAATTGGAATTAAAGTGGAACACTCTGTGCCACATGTTCACACAAAATGGTCTTGCTGAATCCTTAATTAAGAGATTGCAATTAATTGCAAGACCACTTCTAATGAAATCAAAATTACCATCATCGGCCTAGGGTTATGCAATATTACATGTAGCATTATTGATTAGGCTAAGACCTACAAGTTATCATAAATATTCACCAATGCAATTAGTAGCTGGTCATGAAACAAATATTTCACATTTGAAATTTTTTTGATGCGCTGTATATGTGCCCATTGCTTTCTCTCAACGTACAAAAATGGGTCCACAAAGAAGAATGGGAATATATGTCGGTTTTGAATCTCCATCAATCATTCGGTATCTTGAACCATTTACTGGTGATCAATTTCAAGCTAGATTTGCTGATTGCCACTTTAATGAGACAATATTCCCATCCTTAGGGGGAGAGAATGTGAACTTACAGAAAAAAAAATATTGAACTTATTTGGAAAGCTAACACATTTAGAATATTTTTAGACCCAAAAAACAAAATCATGTGAACAAGAAGTACAACGAATTGTTCATTTTCAAAGTGTTGCTAACCAATTACCTGATGCATTCACAGATACTAGAGAGTTACAAAATCACATATACCAGCAGCAAATACTCCTGCTCGAATAGAAATTCCTGATGAAAAGGCAAAAAGTGATGAAATTGTTGTGCAAAGAAAGCGTGGAAGGCCACTTGGTTCAAAAGATTTAAAACCAAGAAAATTGAGAAAACAATAAGGTGCACCAAATGATACTCAAAATGAAAATGAAAATAAAGGAGAAAATCAAGGCATCTTCGATAATGAAAAGGATGAAAATTACGAAACTTCAATAAATTATATTTTCTCCAAGAAAAAATGGAATCGAAAAAGGATCATTCCAAATGAATCTTTTGCTTATTACGTAGCTATTGAAATAATAAATGATGAAAATGATCTTGAGCCAATATCGATAGGTGAATGCAGAAAAAGACCTGATTGGCCAAGATGGAAAGAAGCAATTGAGGCAGAATTAAAATCATTAGAAAAAAGAGAAGTTTTTGGGCAAATTTTACAAACTCCAAAAGTAATAAAACCCGTAGGCTTCAAATGGGTATTTGTAAGAAAAAAAAATGAGAAAAATGAAATTGCCAGATACAAGGCAAGACTTGTAGCTCAAGGTTTTTCGCAAATGCCAGGAATTGATTATGAAGAAACATATTCCCCAGTAGTTGATGCAACCACACTCAGATTTTTGGTAAGTTTAACAGTTTCTCAAAGCCTACACATGAGATTGATGGATGTCGTAACTGCGTATTTATATGGGTCACTCTACACAGACATCTATATGAAGGTCCCTGAAGGACTAAACTTACCAATGAAGAATGTTACTAGAGAAATGTTTTCTATAAAATTAAAGAAATCATTGTATGGATTAAAGCAATCCGGGCGAATGTGGTATAATCGTTTGAGTGAATACCTAATGAAAGCAGGATTTAAAAACAACCAAATTAGCCCATGTGTATTCATCAAACGATTTCAATTCGGTTTCGTAATAATTTTTGTGTATGTAGATGACTTAAATCTAATTGGAACTCCAAGAGAAATTGAGATAACAGCTAAATATTTGATGAGGGAATTTGAGATGAAGGATTTAGGAAAAACTAAATTCTGTCTTGGACTACAAATTGAACATTTGAAAAGTGGAATATTTGTCCATCAGAGCAATTATACTGAGAAAGTTTTGAAACGATTTTACATGGACAAGGCTCATCCACTAAGTTCCCCAATGGTGATACGATCACTAAACATAAAGGATGAACCATTCCGCTCACAAGAAGAAGACGAAGAAATTTTAGGCCCGGAAGTGCCATACTTGAATGCCATTGGTGCTTTAATGTACTTAGCAAATAATACAAGACCTAATGTAGCATTTTTTGTAAATTTATTAGCTAGGTATAGTAATGCAACAACAGAAAGACATTGGAATGGGATAAAACATGTATTTCGATACCTAAAGGGAACTATAGAACTTGGATTATTTTTCCAGTCAGGAAATGATGCCATACTCACTGGATATGCTGATGCAGGATATCTATCTGATCCACATATGGCCAAGTCACAAACTGGATATGTATTTACATATGCAGGAACCATAATATCTTGGAAATCAACAA